>NC_056725.1:1852660538-1852960538 GCF_019279795.1 Protopterus annectens | reverse complement strand
TGTGGTAGTGGCTGTTGCCCTTGTAGAATGAGGTCTTATGTTCTGTGGAATTGGTTTTCCATGGAAGGAGTAACAGTATCGTATGCAATTTCCTATCCATTTGGAGATTGTCTGTTTGGAAATAGCTTTTCCTTCCCTTCCAGTTGCATAGGCTACAAAAAGTTGGTCAGTCTTTCTGCTATTTCTTTGTTCTGTCCAAGTAGTAGCGTAGCTGTCTATGTACATCCAAGGTATGCAGTATTCTTTCCCTCTGTTTTGTGGGTTGGGAAAGAAGGAAGGTAGGTGGATTGCCTGGTTTAAAGATACTCTGGATACCACCTTAGGCATAAATGTAGGATTAGTCCTCAAGGACACTCTATCTTGGTGGAAGATTAGGAAGGGTTGCACTGCCATTAAGGCCTGTAGTTCTGAAACCCTCCTTGCTGAAGTAATTGCCAGTAGGAAAGCAGTTTTCCATGACAGGTGTTGTAGGTCTGCTGTTGCTGCTGGTTCAAAGGGTGCTAGTGTCAACTTTTCTAGCACAAAGTTTAAGTCCCAAGCTGGTAATGGTGGTTTCCTGGGAGGTTTTACATTCTTGATTCCTCTGAGGAACTGCCTGAGCAAAGGTGTGAAAAACAGGAGGATCAAAGCTGTATTCTGCTGAAATAGCTGATGCATGTATCTTGATGGAGGAGTAGGACAGGCCTGAATGAAGAAGTTCGCCAGATACTCCAGAATGTTAGGCATATCTATGTTTGACACATCTTTTCCTCTTTCGGTACTCCAAATGACAAACCTTTTCCATTTTCCAGCATAGTTCTTTCTTGTTGAAGGTCTGCGTGCTTCAAGAATAATGTCTTTAACTCTTTGGGAAAGTTCTGGATTAGCTGCTGCTATGTGATGTTCCATGCAGTCAGTTGCAGCGTTTTAGGTTTGGATGTATGATGCTGTAGTTGTTCCGAAGTTAACATCAAAGGCATCAGGGTATTGGCCACATGTTGTTCCGAGACATGCTCTTCAGTAGTGGATACCAGTGTTGTCTTGGCCAGTTTGGGGCTATCAGGATTATCCTTGGACGTTCTTCCTTGATCTTTAGTAGTACCTTGTGTATCAGAGGAAGAGGAGGAAATGCATATGCTGTTAGGCCTTTCCAGTTGAAGGAGAGTGAGTCCACTTTCCATGCTAGTGGGTGGAATGTCCTCGCAGAATTTTTCGAGCTGGTGATTGAGAGGTGATGCGAATAGGTCTATCTGTGGCATTCCCCATTTCTTTGAGATGGTCTTGAAGATGTCCGGTGCAGCTTCCATTCGTGGGCATCCGAGTGGTTCTGCTTAGTATGTCTGCTAGAGTATTGTCTTTCCGTACAAATATTGCCTGTAACTGAATGTTGTAGCTGAGTGCCAGGGTCCACAGCTCCAAGGTCATTCTGCATAGGGGTATGAATGAGTGCCTCCCTGTTTGTTGATGTACCACATGACTGTGGTGTTGTCTGTCCTTATCATCAACTGGCCCTCTTTGAGGAAAGGTTTGAACTTTTGGATTGCCAGTTTTACTGCCAGCATTTCTTTTAGATTGATGTGCAGGTGAATTTGATCCTGTGTCCACAATCCTTGCACGCATTTGTCCAGCATGTGGGCCCCCATCCTAGATCTGAAGCGCCTGTTGTGATGGTCTGGCTTGGTTGACATCTGGAAGGGCAGGCCTGGGTTTGACTGGCATGCCTGAGCCCACCATAGGAACTCCTGTTTTAAGCATGGAATTAGTGGGATTTCTGTTTCTAGACTGTGTCTGTGTTGGGACCATAAATTCTTTAGGTACCACTGTAGTTTCCTCATATGTAGTCTGGCAAATGGGACCAAGATTATGCATGATGCCATGAAGCCCAAGGCCTGTAGAAATTTTCTTGCTGTTAACTTGTTCAGTTTTGTTAGTGCCAAGAAGTAAAGAGGAAGTTCTTTTGTTTTTCTGTAGTCAGGAATGTCATTTGTTGTACTGTGTCCAATTCACCAAGAATGTCCTTGTTTGGGATGGTATCAGCCTTGACTTTTGTAAATTGACTGTGTATCCCAGTCCTTGTAGCAAGTAAATGACCCTTTGTAAATCTGTTGTCAGCTTGCTTTTGTTGTCCCCTTGTAGCAGGCAGTCGTCCAGGTATGGGTAAATTTGAATCCCTGTAGTCTGCAATGGGCGATTACTGATGCCAGGCATTTTGTGAATACTCTGGGCAGTAGATAAGCCAAAGGGCAATGCTGAGAATTGAAAGTGCTCTGATCCTGCAAGAAATCTGAGGTATCTTCTGCAGATTGGTCGAATTGGGACGTGCAGGTATGCCTCCTTGAGATCTAGAGTTACCAGCCAAGACTCCTTGCCCAGCATGGGAAGAAGTTGCTGTAGGGTCAGCATTTTGAATTTTGGGACAATGATGTATGTATTTAAGGTGGACAGGTCGAGAATTGGTCTCCAACTTTTTTCCTTTCTTGGAACTAGGAATAGTCTGGAGTAGAACCCCTTTCCTTGTTCTGCTGGTGGCACTCTTTCCACAGCTCTCATGTTTGCTAACTCCATTATCTGGCGTAGAGCCTCTGTTTTTTGATGTGGAGGTAGATTTGGCATTCCTCTTTTGACTGGTAAAGTGTGGAAGTGAAACCGGTAACCTTGATCTATGGTTTGTAAAATCCACTTGTCTTTTGTTATGTAGTGCCAGTTCTTTGAAAATAAGGTTAACTTTCCGCCTAGAGGAGCTGCTATTTGTTCCCTGGTAGGCGGATTTAGGATTAAGTCACTGTGGCTGTGCTGATGTAGAGGCAGTGGCTGTGTCTGTGCCTCTGTTGTTACCTTGCCACTGTCGTCCTCTGTAGGCACCTCCTCTGGATTGGGTTCTGCCTCTGGAACGTCTATTCCTGCCCCTTTGAAATTTTTCAGAGTCAGGAAAGGACCAATTTTTGGCAGGCCAGTTCCTGCTAAACCTTGGGGGTTGGACTTGCAGGAAATCTTTAACAGTTTGAACAGATTTTGCCTTTTCTTCCATTTTCTTCATAACCTGCTGGGCAGGTGTATCAAACAAACTTGTCTTGTCCATAGGAGCATCTAGCAACTTAGCTTTAACATGATCCGGTAAAGCTTGTTCCTTTAACCATGCATGTCTTCTTATCACTGTGCCTGTCATGGCTGATCTAAATGAAGCCTCCAGTGCATCATAGCCACATTTTAAAGAATGGTTGCTAACCTGTTGTATGTTATTTACCATCTCTAATACATATTTCTTATCAAGAGATTCATCAGTAGTTAGCTTTTAGTTAACTGATCAAGCATAAACTCTTGGTATTGTATCATGTGAAACTGACAGTTTAAAGCTCTAGCTGAGAGAGTAGCTGAAGTGTAGACCTTTTACCCCATCTGTCTAGAGACCTTGCTTCCCTTTCAGAAGGAATAGGGTTTTAGCTGTGGTTGCTACTGCCTTGGGACCCTGGGATATAGTTTCTGGGTCTGCAAGAGGAGCCTTGTAAAGGTGGTGATGAGTATCTGGCACCCTGTAAAATCTGTCTGGTTTGGCAGGGGCTGGGGTAAAGAATCTGGAGCGGAGCAAACATCATTGAAAGCATCATCCACCAAAGAGAGAACAGGAGGTATAGCTAAGGGCCTGTGCTGTGGTAGGTGCAGAAAAGTCCTAAGTCTTTTTCTGGAGTCTGAAAAATCCTGTTGCTGCCATTGGAACTGTTCTCGCATGGCATGCAGGGTTTCTCCAAAGGAGAATTCTTCTGGTGGGGAAGCAGCTGGAATGGATTCTTCAGCATCAGAATCTTCGAAATTGGAAAAGGGAGCCTCAGGCTGGTCAGTTATGTCTGATTCATCAGAAGACACTGGCTCAGGGGGCTCTGCCCTAGGTCTCTTCTCTGGGGGCTGAGAGGCCCTGTCTGGGTGAGATTGAGATCCTCTAATTAAAGAAATTAAATCTTCTGCCAAAGAAAGCATTTGAGAACTAGAAGAGGGCCTGGATGAGGGGGGTTTAACAGGCACTGATTTAGTAGTCTTGGCTGCTTTAGCCCTGGCGAAGGCCTTAATGGACATGGCTGCTGGAGGCCTAGCAGCACTAGAGACATCCAAGGGATGGTATCTGATAAGTCAGTCACCGTAGTGGGTAAAATTTCTGAGGTCGATTCAAGAATTGTAGCAGGGGCCTCAGTTGTAAGAATAGGTTCAGCTGTACTTTGAGCAGTTTTCTCGGTTTCGCGAAACCGAGACACTCGCTTTGCTTTGCCGTGGTTTCGCCGAAACCTGTCGGTCTTTATCTTTGCGTTTTGGGGTAGTCGGAGAACATAATGTACGCAAAATCAGTACCGAAAAACTGTTCTGCAAACTCCGACCGACGCCTAAGCGTCGGTTGAAAGAGGCACAGGCGAACAGGCTGCTACGCCGTGGGCTGGGCCTAAACAAGGCAGACAGTAAGAGTGGAAATCTTTATGAGGTATTTGTTTCCCACAGGTTAAACAATTGTTAACTTTTTCTGACATCGGCTGAGGCAAGAAAGAGTCCCAACGGGTACTTAGCTTTAGAAGTCTTCAAGTATTCGGTAGAAGTAATCTCTGGATCCGACCGACCGCACTAACAGCTTCTGCTTGGCGCCGCAAGAAAGACTGAGGAAAATGGCGTCGGCTGGTGCTTTTATACCCGCAGACCAGCAGAGATGACGTCGGGTGGAGTGCGACATCAGCCGAAGCCGGACCCGGACTTTGGAATCCGGCCGACTGCAGGGCTGCCTGACGACAGGACAACCCACTTGTTATGACTGCAGATGCATCCATGAAGGACATCTAGGAGGAGCCAGAATGCCCTGCAAGACTGCAGTGGCAAAGCCCGCTCTAGATTTGGAGTATAGTGGAAGGTGGTAGTGCTTGGAGAAGGTATACAGAGAACTCCAAGTGGCTGCTTCTAAAATATCTTTGGTATGAACTCCTCTGAGGAAGGCTGCACAGGTAGCTGTGGCCCTTGTGGAGTGAGATCTGATGCCTGTAGGTACAGTTTTGCCATGAAAAGAATAGCAAAAGCGTATGCAGTGGGCTATCCATTTTGAGATTGTCTGTTTGGAAATTGGTTTTCCTTGAGCTCCTATAGCATAGGACACAAAGAGCTGTTCTGATTTTCTGAAAGGCTTTGTTCTGTCCAAATAATAACGCAGTTGTCTGTGGATGTCCAAGGAATGTAGTAATCTCTCCCCTTTGTTTTGAGGATTAGGATAAAAGGTAGGTAAGTGTATGGCCTGATTCAAAGCTACCCTGGATACCACTTTTGGCATAAAGGACGGGTTGGTTCGTAAGGAAACTCTGTCCTGATGGAAGATAATAAAAGACTGCACAGCCATGAGAGCTTGTAGTTCCGAAACCCTACGAGCTGAGGTAATAGCCAGAAGGAAAGCTGTTTTCCAGGACAAATATTGCAAATCTGATGAAACAACTGGCTCAAAAGGAGGCAAGGTCAGTTTTTCCAGAATGAAATTGAGATCCCAAGCAGGTACTGGTTGCTTCCTTGGGGGTTTTAGATTCTTAGCCCTCTGAGGAACTGTCTTAAGAGGGGGCGAGAGAATAAGGGTGGATCAGTGTTGTATTCTGCAGAAATGGCTGAGGCATGGATTTTGATGGAGGAGAATGAAAGTCCACTGCTTAGCAGCTCAGCTAGATACTGTAATATTTGAGGTAAATTCAGTTTTCCAGGATCCTGGCCCCTGTTCTCATTCCAGTTTCCATTTTGCGGAGTAAGCTTTTCTAGTAGACGGCCTTCGGGCCTCCAAAATGACATCCTGCACCTCCTTGGAGAGTAGGGTCTGTTGTGATGCTAAGGAATCTTCCATGCGGCTAGATTGAGTGTTTTTAGCTGACTGTGAAGAGTTTTGAAGCTGTGCTGAGTCAGGAGAAGAGGCATTAGAGGCAGGGTCCATGGTGGGGAATGCGTCAGGCTTTTCAGGAGTGGATACCAGTGTTGTCTTGGCCAGTCTGGAGCAATGAGAATCATCTTTGGTCTGTCTGCTCTGGTCTTCAATAGAACTTTGGGCAGCAGAGGAAAAGGTGGGAAGGCATAAACTGTCATTGATGTCCAACTGAAAGAGAGCGTCCACTCTCCAGGCCTTTGGATGAAAAATCCTTGAGCAGAATTTTGTCAATTGGTGATTTTTGTGGGAGGCAAAGAGATCTATGTCTGGCCTTCCCCATGCTTGGATTATCTCTGTAAAAACTTGAGGATGCAACTTCCATTCGTGTGGATCTGTCATATTTCTGCTTAGGTGTTTTCCTTGCCTGGCAAGTACTGTGCTTGTAGTTCGATTCGTAAGTCCATGGCCATGTTCCAAAGTGACATGGCCAGTCTGCATAGGGGGTATGAATGTGTTCCTCCCTGTTTGTTTATGTACCACATTACTGTGGTGTTGTCCATTCTTATCAATAGTTGACCTGGTTGCAGAAGGTCTTTGAAAGCTATAATAGCATTTATTACTGCTAGCATTTCCTTTTGATTGATGTGAAGGTGCTTTTCTTTTTGGGACCATTTGCCCTGAATGCACCGATCTGTCATGTGCGCCCCCCAGGCGTAGTCCGAGGCGCCTGTTGTGATGACTTGATTTGCTTGAGGCTTGCTGAATGGGAGACCTGTGTTTGTTTGGCATGCTTGAGCCCACCACAGAAATTCCTTTTGAAGACATGGAATTAGTGGTATTATTGTTTCCAAACTGTGGCTGTGTTGAGACCATAGGTTTTTCAGGTACCACTGAAGTTTCCTCATATGCAGCTTTGCACATGGGATTAGTAAGATGCAAGATGCCATGAATCCCAGAGCCTGCAGGATTTTCCTTGCAGTCAGCCTGGTGGAATTTGCTAGTGTTCTGAAGTACTGAGTTAGTTGCCCCTGCTTCTCTGGCGTGAGGTAGGCCATCTGGGTGTTTGTGTCCAAGTTGGCACCCAGGAAAATTATTTTCCGAGAGGGTATTAGCCTAGATTTCTTTTTGTTGACTGTGTATCCCAGAGAATTCAACAACATTATTACATAAGCCAGATGTTTCAGAAGAATGTGCTTGCTGTCCGCTTGGATCAGGCAGTCGTCCAAATAGGGGTATATTTGTATCCATCCCTTGAAGTCTGCAGTAGGCAATTACTGATGCCAGGCATTTCGTGAATACTCTGAGTGCAGTAGATAAGCCAAAGGGCAATGCAGAGAATTGATAATGGGTTGAACCTGCAAGAAATCTGAGGTATCTTCTGCAATTTGGTCTGATTGGGACATGCAGGTATGCCTCCTTGAGGTCCAATGTTACCAGCCAAGACTCCTTGCCCAGCATGGGAAGAAGCTGCTGGGAGTGAGCATCTTGAATTTTGGTACGAGTAGAAATGTGTTTAGGATGGATAGGTCTCCAATCTTTTCCCTTCCTTGGTACCAGGAATAGTCTGGAATAAAAACCTTGACCTTGTTCGTGCGTAGGTACCTTTTGAATAGCTTTCATGTCTATGAGATCTGAAATTTGTCTTTGTGCCTCTGCCCTTTGATTGTGTGGCAGGTTTGGCATGCCTCTTATTTTTGGAAGGGTGTGAAAATGGAATCTGTAGCCTCTGTTTATAATGTCCAGGATCCATTTGTCTTTTGTGACAATATGCCAGTTTTTTGAAAATAATGCCAGTTTTTCGCCTAAGGGTGCTGCCATTTGAGTCTTATTTGGCATGCAAAGGGGAAAGTCATTGGGCTTGCTTTCTGAATGGTTGTGAGTTATCCTCACCACCTCTTTGTGTAGGAGCTTGCCATTGTCTGCCTCTAAACGATCCTTGGGATTGCCCTCTGCCCCTCGGGCGCCTGTATCTACCTCTTTGGGGTCTGTCCGTGGCTGGAAAGGACCAATTTGTGGAAGGCCAATTTCTACTGAAACGTGAGGGTTGCACCTGTAGAAAATCTTTCACAGTTTGCATTGATTTAGCCTTTTCCTCCAGTTTCCTTAATACCTCCTCAGCATTAGCACCAAATAATACATCCTTTTGTAGAGGGGCATCTAGTAATTTAGCTTTGACATGATCTGGCAAGGTTTGTTCCTTGAGCCAGGCATGTCTACATATGACTGATCCTGTAACAGCAGCTCTACATGAGGCCTCTAGAGCATCAAAACCACATTGTAAGGTATGTTTACCCACTTATTCTGCACTATGCATCAAATCCTGCAACTCCAAGTCTGGTTGTTCAGGTTGTGGCATTTTACTTTTCAATTATGATAACAAAAACTGTTGGTACTTTAGCATATAGAACTGACAGTTTAATGCCCTCATGGTTACGGTAGCCGATGTATATACCTTTTTCCCCACCTTTCTAAGGATCTGGAATCTCTCTCGGAAGGTAATTGATTTTTAGCAGTGGAGGCTTTAATTCCCTTGGGGCCCTGTGAGATGGTTTCTGGGTCAGCAGCATGGCTTTTGTATAGAAATTGGTGTGAGTCAGGAACCCTGTAGTACCTGTCAGGCTTGACTGGGGCTGGAGGTAGAGAATCCGGGTTAAGGCAGGCCTCCGAGTACACATCATCTAGTATGTCCAAGACTGGATGTATAGCCAGAGGCCTGTGCTGAGGTAGCAAGAGAAATTCCCTAAGCCTTTTCTTGGAATCTGAATAATCTTAGCCTTCCCAGTGGAAGTGTTCCCTTAAGGTATGCAAAGTCTCCCCAAATGAGTAATCCTCTGGGGGGGATACAGAGGGAATGGACTCCTCTGCATCAGAGTCTTCAAAAGGGGAGTAAGAATGTTCCTGTTCAGAGTGCTCTGAAATAATGGAGCCCTGATCAGAGGAGGGGGATTCTTCCTCCACTCTGGGCCGTCGTGGTCTGGGCCTAAACAAGGAATACAGAGGGAATGGAAATCCTTATGCGGTATTTGCTTCCCACATGAAATACAATTATTAACTTTGTCTGACATCGGTCTGAGGCAAGAAAAGTTTCAACGGGTACTTAGCTTTCAAGAAGACTTCGGTTGCAAAATTTTCGTAATTTCAGGAGCTGGCCGACCGGCACTTGCGAACTGCTTCTGCTTCGGGCACCGCGCAGCAAGAAAGACTGGAGAAAATGGCGTTGGCTGGTTCTTTTATACCCCTGTTGCACTGACGTCAGGGAAGAAGTGACGACAACCGACGCCAGACCTAGACTTTGGAATTCGGCCAACCGAGGACCCGCCTGACGGCAGGAGAACCCATCTGTTATGACTGCAGCTGTATGCACGATGAACATCAGCAGGAGCAGCTTCAGTGGAAGGCCTAAGGACCATTAAGGTATTGTTTAAGCTTTGGCTAAAGGCCTGCCAATTGGGTAAGGTCTCTGGTGCTAGAGAAAGATGTTTAGTCTTCTGTTTCTTTTTAGAAGGCCTAGCAGGCGTCTGGCTGGTGGTAGGCCTAAGGGTAATTGGTATGATGGCGGGGTTAGAGTTCGAAGCACCCATCAAAAGCATTGCCCCCATATAGGCATATGGAGCAGGTGCCGGTAAATCTTCCTCGGAAATGTCCGCTCTAGATTGTGCGGACTCCTGTAAGGTACCCATTGTATCTGCTGTGGCGGATGCTGGGTCCTCAACGAAGCTGATGACTGCTACAGGCTGAAGAGTGGCAGAGGGAGGCGTAGTGGAAGTAGTAGGCTGCATGGACTTGGCCCCTCTTCCTTGGTGGTTCGGATGGGGCTTCAGAGCCAGCCTCCATAACTAGCGCAATCTGTCTTAAATGCTGATTCTAGAGGAACAAATTAAGTGCCTGTAAACGGCGACAAAGGGACTTGGGGACAAACGATTTCCAGATGACGCAGTTCTATAATCATGTTTCCTACTCAAACAGAAAAGACACTGGCCGTGGGTGTCTTTATGGGGAATCTGGCAACCACAGTTGCATTTACTCTTACTGGACATGAACAGGACTATAAACTAAAAAAGGACTGAAAGCATCTTCAACAGGGTACTTAACTTTGTTTAGATTCAGATCCGATGCCCACAAGTAGCAGGAAAGTACAGTTGTGTACACTTACCATAAATGTAGATGTTAGAGTGCATTCACTGTTGCAGTCATTACATTTGGGTAATCCTGCTGGCAGGTTGCCCTCAGCCAGCCTGAATTCCAAAGTCTTGGGTCCTGCGTCAGCCGCTGTCGCCCCTTCCCTGACGTCAGGTCGTCAGGGGTATAAAAGATGCGACCAACACCATTTTCTTGGGTAGCCATAATTTATACATATATATATATATATATATATATATATATATAGATATATATAGATATATATATATAGATATATAGATATATATATATATATAGATATATATATATATATATATATATATATAGATATATATATATATATATAGATATATATATATATATATATATATATAGATATATATAGATATATATAGATAGATATATATATATATATATATAAATACATGCACCAATATAAACTTTACCTTCATCTACTAGCAAATACACCACATAGGTTGTATAAATCAGAGAAGGAAAGATTGGTTCCATTAGAAGAAAAGGGGGATGGCGGGTGGGTAACCTGGACTGCAACAGTGAATACACTCGAACATCTACATTTATGGTAAGTGTACACAACTGCGCTATGTTCTTCGTGTTTCACTGCTGCAGTCATTACATTTGGGTAGAGTCCCAAAGCTAAGGTTGGGAGGCTGGAGCTAAACAGCATTAGGAGCGGCTATGATGCCCTGCAGAGCTGCAGTGGCAAAGCCTGCCCTGGATTTAGAGTAGAATGGCAGATGATAGTGCTTTGTAAAGGTGTGCACTGAACTCCAAGTAGCAGCCTCTAAAATGTCCTTGGTAGGTACTCCCTGAAAAAGGCTGCTGAAGTGGCTGCAGCTCTGGTTGAGTGTGGCCTAATGTCCTTAGGTACTGGCTTGCCATGGTGTACATAGCAGAAACAAATGCAGTGGCCTATCCACTTTGAAATAGTCTGCTTTGAGATAGCCTTTCCTTGTGCTGCTGCAAATAATGCCACTAGTAATTGCTCTGTCTTTCTGAGAGCTTTGGTTCTGTCCAAGTAGAATCTAAGCTATCTGTGTACGTCCAAAGAA
This sequence comes from Protopterus annectens, assembly GCF_019279795.1. Classification (NCBI taxonomy): domain Eukaryota; kingdom Metazoa; phylum Chordata; order Ceratodontiformes; family Protopteridae; genus Protopterus; species Protopterus annectens. Next base: position 1,852,949,483 of record NC_056725.1, on the reverse strand, counting down.
TGCAGAATTCTCCCCCCCCTGCTCTGTGGATTTGGGTAAAAGGTTGTCAGGTGAATAGTTTGGTTGAGAGCCACACTGGACACCACCTTAGGCATAAATTTTGGGTTTGTCCTCAGAGAGACCCAGTCTGGATAAAAAATGATGAAGGGTTCCACGGCCATGAGTGCCTGTAGCTCTGAAATTCGCCTTGCAGAAGTTATTGCTAGGAGCAGAGCTGTTTTCCAAGAAAAAACTTTATATCAGCAGTAGCCGCTGGCTCAAAAGGAGGCAGGGTGAGTTTTTCCAAGACATAGTTGAGGTCCCATGCAGGCATTGGTGATCTCCTTGGAGGTCTTAAATTTATTTTTGGCTCCTCTGAGGTACTGCTTTAATAAGGGAAGAGAAAAGATTGGTGGCTCTACATTGTAATGAGCAGAATTTTGATAGATGAAAAAGATAGGCCCTTGTCGAGCATCTCAGTTAAGTATTGCAAAATCTGAGAATATTTGGCACAGCTGTATCAGTTCCTTGTGCTTGGTTCCAAGCACAGAATCTCTTCCATTTTCCAGCATAAGATTTTCAAGTATTAGGCCTTCTGGCTTCCAAAATGACATCCATCACAGCTTTACTGAGAGGTGTTTTGTATGACTACATTATTAGCCATGCTGTCAGGTTTAAAGTTCTGAGTTGGCTGTGTAGGATCTGACTGTTTTGCTGGGACAGTAGTCGAGGTATTTGAGGTAAGGTCCAAGCTGGGCATTGAGACAGGCTCCTTAGTATTGGATACCAGTGCTGGCGGGGCCAGTCTGGGGCAGTCAGTATCATCCTTGGCTTCTCCTGTCTGACTTTTAGGAGTACCTTGTGGAGGAGAGGCAGAGGGGGAAATACTGATAGGTTTTTCCAGCTGAAAGATAGGGCGTCCACTTTCCATGCTTGTCTGTGATAAATCCTTGTGCAGAATTGTTTTAGTTGGTAGTTGTGAGGGGAGGCAAATAGATCTATGTCTGGGCATCCCCATTTTCTTGCTATCATGCTGAAGACTTGTGGGGTCCAGGTGCCACTCTTGGGGATCCATGAGGTTTCTGCTTAGTTCATCTGCCAGAGTATTTTTCCTTCCTGGAAGGAATTGTGCCTGCAGATGTACTTGGTAAGTCAATGCTGTGTCCCACAAAGTCATGGCTAGTCTGCAAAGGGGGTAAGAATGTGTGCCCCCTTGCTTGTTTATATACCACATGACCGTGGTGTTGTCTGTCTTTATCAGTAGTTGTCCTGGATGAAGTAGGTCCTTGAAGGCTGTCAGAGCATTTTGAACTGCTAGCATCTCTTTTTGATTGATATGTAGATGCGTTTGGTTTGAGGTCCATGTGCCTTGAATGCATCTTCCTGCCATGTGGGGCCCCAGGCATAATCTGATGCAGCCGTTGTTAGTGTCTGTCTGGCTGGGGGTAATGTGAATGGCTGTCCCTTGTTTTGTTGACAAGCCTTTTGCCCACCATTGAAACTCCTGTTGCAGGCAAGGAATGAGAGTAATCATAGTTTCCAGGCTGTGGCAATGTTGAGTCCAAACACTTTCTAGGTACCATTGAAGTTTCCTCATATGCAGTCTTGTATATGGAATTAGTAGGATGCAGGATGCCATGAAGTCCAAAACCTGCAGATTTTTTCTTGCAGATAAAGTACAGTTTTGTACCTACCATAAATGTAGATGTTCGAGTGTTCACACTGCTGCACTCATCACACTTGGGTTATCCTGCCATCAGGCGTTCCCGCAGTCGGCCAGAGTTCCAAAGTCTTGGTCCGGCGTCAGTTGCTGTCGCTTCTTCCCTGACGTCAGTGCGCCAGGGGTATACAAGAGGCATCAGACGCCATTTTCTTCAGTTTTTCTTGCCCCAGATGTCAGGTGCCCCCTAGTAGATGGGCAATACATATTGCTAATGAAAAATGTATAGAAAATACAAAAAATAGCTTCAGTTACAAGCAAATACACGACAAAGGTTGTATCAGATAGAAAGGTATAGAAAAGTGCAGCTAGTACAGAGGGGACGGAGGGGGCGGGTAACCTGGACTGCAGCAGTGTGAACACTCGAACATCTACGTTTATGGTAGGTACAAAACTGTACTATGTTCATCGTGTTACACTGCTGCAGTCATCACACTTGGGTTGAATCCCAAAGCTAAGGATGGGTGGTGGAGTTAAATAGGGTTTGGAGAAGCTAGTAGGCCCTGCAGAACTGCAGTGGCAAAGCCAGCTCTAGTCTTAGAGTACAGAAGTAAGTGATGGTGCTTGGTGAAGGTGTGCACTGAACTCCAAGTTGCGGCTTCCAAAATATCCTTGGTTGGTACCCCCCTGAGAAAGGCAGTTGATGTAGCTGTAGCCCTGGTGGAGTGGGACCAAATGCTAGCAGGTACCGGTTTCCCATGATGAACAGAAACGTATACAATGTCCTATCCAATTGGAAATGGTCTGTTTTGAGATAGCTTTTCCTTGTGTTCCTGCAGCACAGGACACAAAGAGCTGGTCAGATTTTCAGTAAGCCTTAGTTTTATCCAAGTAGTAACGTATTTGCCTGTGAATGTCCAAAGAGTGCAGGAGTCTTTCTCCTTTGTTCTGGGGGTTTGGGAAAAAGGTGGGTAAATGAATGGTTTGGTTTAGGGCCACACTGGATACCACCTTTGGCATAAAGGAAGGGTTAGTCCGTAGAGCGACTCTGTCTTGGTGAAAAATGAGGAAAGGCTCCACTGCCATTAGGGCCTGTAGCTCTGAGACTCTTCTAGCTGAAGTTATTGCTTGTAGCAGGGCAGTTTTCCATGATAGAAACTTTAAATCAGCTGAAATAGCTGGTTCAAAGGGCGGCAGTGTAAGCTTTTCCAGAACAAAGTTGAGATCTCAAGTTGGTGTTGGTGCTCTCCTGGGCGGTCTTATGTTCTTAGCCCCTCTGAGGTACTGTCTTTGGAGTGGATGTGAAAATAAAGGAGGATCCGTGTTGTAGTGAGCTGAAAACGCTGAGGCGTAGATCTTAATAGATGAAAAAGAAAGTCCTTTGTGCAACATCTCAGTTAAATATTGCAGAATCTGAGGAATGTTTGGAGCAAGGGGATTTTGGCCTTTAGCTTGGTTCCAGGCGCAAAATCTTTTCCATTTGTCTGAATAGGCTTTCCTGGTGCTGGGCCTCCTGGCCTCCAGAATGACATCCATAACATCTTTAGATAGAGGTGTTGGCTGGTTGCTTAGGTAATTTGCCATGCAGCCAGATTCAAAGTCTTGAGCTGGCTGTGTAGAATCTGATTGTTTTGCTGAGTGAGGAGATGAGGAATTTGGGGTAAAATCCATGGTGGGCCGTGGGCCATGTTCCTTAGTATTGGGTACCAGTGCTGGCGTGGCCAGTCTGGAGCAATGAGTATCATTTGTGGCCTCTCTAATCTGACTTTCAGTAGCACCTTTGCTAGAAGAGGCAGTGGAGGAAAGGCATAGACTGTTAATGTTTTCCAACTGAATGAGAGGGCGTCCACTTTCCAAGCTAGTGGGTGGAATGTCCTTGTGCAAACTTTTTGAAGTTGGTAGTTTTGGGGGTTGGAAAACAGATCTATGTCTGGGCATCCCCATTTTTGAGTTATCATTGCAAATACTTGTGGACCCAGTTTCCATTCGTGGGGATCCATGCTGTTTCGGCTTAGGTCATCTGCCAATGTGTTTTTCTTTCCTGGCAAGAATTGTGCTTGTAGTTGAACTTGGTAAGTCAGTGCTGTGTTCCACAAGGTCATTGCTTGCCTGCATAGGGGGTAAGAGTGTGTGCCCCCTTGCTTGTTTATATACCACATTACTGTGGTATTGTCCGTCTTTATTAAGAGTTGTCCTGGATGTAACAGGTCCTTGAAAGCTGTTAGGGCATTCTGTACAACTAGCATTTCTTTTTGATTGATATGCAGATGCCTTTGATCTGTATCCCATTTGCCCTGAATGCACTGTCCTGCCATGTGTGCTCCCCCAGGCATAGTCCGATGCATCTGTTGTTATAGTTTGCCTGGCTGTGGGCAAGGTAAAAGGCTGACCCTTGTTGAAGTGACATGCCTGTGCCCACCACATAAACTCCTGTTGAAGGCAGGGAATGAGGGTATCATTGTTTCCAAGCTGTGGCTGTGCTGTGTCCATACGTTCTTCAGGTACCATTGTAATTTCCTCATATGCAGTTTTGCAAATGGTATTAGGAGTATGCAAGATGCCATGAATCCCAAGGCCTGCAGATTTTTTCTTGCAGGGAGTTGCGTCTTTGTTGCCATCATTTTGAAGTATTGAGTCAGCTGTTGTTGCTTGTCTGGCGTGAGATACGCCATCTGGGCCGTTGTATTCAGGCTGGCACCCAGGAATGTTACGTTTTATGAGGGCACTAGTTTTGATTTCTTTTCATTTACTGTATACCCTAGGCAACTTAGAAGGTGTTTGACAAATGCCAGATGCTTTAAAAGAACGTCCTTGCTTTCTGCTTGAATAAGGCAGTCGTCCAGGTATGGATATATTTGAATTCCTCTTTGTCTGCAGTATGCAATTACTGGTGCCAGGCATTTTGTGAAGACCCTGGGCACAGTAAATAAGCCAAAGGGCAGTGCAGAGAATTGATAATGAGTTGAACCTGCAATGAAATGGAGGTATCTTCTGCAATTTTGTCTGATAGGGACATGCAGGTATGCCTCCTTGAGATCCAGTGTTACTAGCCAAGCCTTCTTGCCCAGCATGGGAAGAAGCTGTTGTAGTGTTAGCATCTTGAATTTGGGTACTTGGAGATAGGTGTTTAGAATTGAAAGGTCCAGAATGGGTCTCCAGGCTTTGTCCTTTGTGGGGACTAGAAAGAGTCTTGAGTAAAATCCTTGTCCTTGCTCCTGTGTAGGTACCTGTTGTATGGCTCTCATGTCCATGAGAGCTGTAATTTGTTTTTGTGCCTCCGCCCATTGATTTGGTGGCAGGTTTGGCATTCCTTTTATCCTTGGCAAGGTGTGAAAGTGGAATCTGTATCCTTGTGAAACAATGTTTAGGACCCATTTGTCTTTTGTGATGATGTGCCAGTTGTCTGCAAAAAGTGCTAATTTTCCTCCCAAGGGAGCTGCCAAGAGACATTTGCTTGGTAGTCCTGAGGGTTAAGTCATTGTGTTTGTCTTCTGTTAGCTTGGGGCCTGTCTTCTCCTCCTTTCTGGGTAGCGGCACCCCATTGGCGAGGTTTGTAAGGGCCTTGTGACTGACCTCTGCCCCTTGGGCGTCTGTATTTGCCCCTCTGTGGTCTGTCAGATGCTGGAAAGGACCAGTTTTTTGTTGGCCAATTTCTGCTGAAACGAGGGGGTTGAACCTGTAAAAAATCCTTGACTGTCTGCATAGATTTTGCCTTATCCTCCATTTTCTTTAAAACCTCTTCTGCTTTTACACCAAATAAAACATCCTGCTGTAAAGGTGCATCCAATAACTTTGCTTTAACATGATCAGGCAGGGTTTGTTCTTTTAACCAAGCATGTCTACGTATGACAGATCCAGTCACTGCTGCTCTACAGGAAGCTTCCAATGAATCAAATCCACATTGTAATGCATGTTTGCCCACCTGTTCAGCTGCATGTAACAGATCCTGAGTTTCCCTGAAATCAGGCTGCTCTGAATGTGTGCTCATTTTTTTGTTTTAATTGAGACATTAGGAACTGCTGATATTTCAGCATGTGAAACTGGCAATTTAAGGCTCTCATAGCTAGAGTAGCTGAGGTGTATACCTTCATTCCCCATCTATCTAGCGCTCTGGAATTCCTTTAAGAAGGTACAGGATTTTTAGCAATAGAGGCCTTAACCCCTTTGGGACCCTGGGAAATTGTTTCTGGGTCAGCAACAGGGCTTTTATATAGGAATTTGTGTGAATCAGGGACTCTGTAGTATCTGTCTGGTTTGGCTGGAGCAGGAGGTAGAGAATCTGGGTTAAGAATGGATTCCAAGTAAACATCATCCACAATGTCTAACACAGGAGGAATAGCAAGTGGTCTGTGCTGGGGTAGTAAAAGGAACTCTCGGAGCCTTTTCTTAGAATCAGAGTAATCCTGGTCTTCCCAGTGGAAATGTTCCCTCATGGTATGTAAAGTTTCCCCAAAGGAGTAATCTTCTGGAGGAGATGCTGAGGGAATAGATTCTTCAGCATCAGAATCTTCATAAGGGGGAAAAGAGTATTCCTATTCCTCAGAAGAATCTGAGGAAATTGAAACCTGGTCAGAGGAAGCATAATCCTCCTCTTGGCCTTTTATCAGGAGGGGGATGGGAACCCCTGATTAGGGTAATTAAATCTTCAGCCATCTTAAGCATCTGTTTCTTAGGCATGGGGCCGTGTACTGGAGACTGATGTACAGTCTTTTTTGTTTTTAATGGAGTTTTTAGCTTAGCATAAGATTTAATGGTGTGTGTAGTCGGTCTGAAGACACCTTCTGCAACCGAAGGCATTTCTACTGCACCGGAATCTCCTTCTGCTCTGGAGTCGGAAGGGGCTAAAGAAGAAGGCTGCAGCGGCCTAGTACTCTCCGCTTGTGAATCAGAAGCCTTCTGGGGTTCTAAATCAGCGGTCGTCGGGGGCTGCGTAGGCGCCTCACTGAAAACCGGAGAACCGGCGACAGGTCCAGCAGAGGCCTCAGAGTCAGGTTTGGGTCTAGGCTGCCTGTCCTTATCCTTGTGTTTTTTATGCATGCCAGTCGTCAGTTGCTCCAATGGCATGGTATAATTAAATTTCCTACCAAAGCAATGTTGTGCGAAATCAAACCGATGTTTGATAGTTAGTTTATTAAACCTAGCACAAAACCGACAACCTGTGACATCGTGGTCTGGGCCTAGGCAAGGAATACAATAAGAATGAAAGTCCTTAGGAGGTATTTGCTTCCCACAAGAAATGCAATTGTTAACTTTTTCTGACATCGGACTGAGGCAAGAAAAGGTTCCCCAACGGGGTACTTAGCTTTATTGAAGACTTTGGTCTGAAATTCGATTTGAAAATCTCAGGAGTCGGCCGACCGGCACTTGCGAACTGCTTCTGCTTCGGGCACGGCGCGGCAAGAAAGACTGAAGAAAATGGCGTCGGATGCCTCTTGTATACCCCTGGAACACTGACGACAGGAAAGAAGTGACAGTAACCGACGCCGGACCAAGACTTTGGAACTCTGGCCGACTGCGGGACCGCCTGATGGCAGGATAACCCAAGTGTGATGACTGCAGCAGTGTAACACGATAAACATCTGGGCCTTTGTTGCCAACATTTTGAAATAGGTAGTCAGTTACCTTTGTTTGTCTGGTGTGAGATAAGCCATCTGGGCAGTTGTATTTAAGCTTGCACCCAGGAATATTATCTCTTGAGAGGGTACTAGTTTTGATTTCTTTTCGTTGACTGCGTACCCTAGGCATGTTAGAAGTCTTTTCACAAACGCCAGATGTTGCAGAAGAATGTCCTTGCTCTCTGCTTGAATTAGACAGTTGTCCAAGTAAGGATATATTTGTATTCCTCTGTCTGCAGAATACAATTACTGGTGCCAGGCACTTTGCAAACACCCTGGGCACAGTAGATAAGCCAAAGGGCAGTGCAGAGAATTGGTAATGCATTGAGCCAGCCTTGAATCTGGGGTATCTTCTGCATATTTGTCTGATTGGGACATACAGGTATGCCTCTTTTAGGTCTAAAGTCACAAGCCAAGCGTTCTTGCCCAGCATGGGCAGAAGCTGCTGCAAAGTTAACATCTTGAATTTTGGTATATCCAGGAATGTGCTTAAAATAGATAGGTCCAGTATTGGCCTCCAGGCCTTGTCCTTTCTGGGTACCAAGAACAGTCTTGAGTAAAATCCTTGTCCCTGCTCTTGCTCTGGTACTTGTTGAATGGCCCCCATGTCCATGAGGGATGAGACTTATTTTTGTGCTTCTGCCCACTGATTTTTTGGCAGATTTGGCCAGCCGTTTGCCTTTGGCAGGGTATGGAAATGGAACTTGTAGCCTTGTGACAAGATATTTAGGACCCATTTGTCCTGGGTTATATTGGGCCAATTTTGTGAAAAAAGTGCTAATTTTCACCCTAAGGGTGCTGCCAGGAGATAAGTGCTTGGTGCAGGCAGGGTGTAGTCATTGGGACTGTTTCCTGTATGGTTGTGATTCATCTTCTCCAACTTTGGAGGTAGAAGCCCCCCCACTGCTTTGAGCGGTATGAACCTTGCGCCTGGGATCTGCCTCTAGGGCGTCTGGATCTGCCCCTTTGAGGTCTGTCTGACACAGGAAAGGACCAATTCTTTGTTGGCCAGTGTCTACTAAACCTAGGTGGCTGTACTTGTAAAAAACTTTGACCGTTTGCATAGATTTAGCTTTGTCCTCCATTTTCTTTAACACCTCTTCTGCCTTAACACCAAACAAAGTATCATGTTATAAAGGTGCATCTAATAATTTGACTTTAACATGATCAGGCAGCTTTTGTTCCTTTAACCAAGCAAGCCTCCTAATTACAGAACCTGTAACTGCGGCCCTGCAGGAGGCCTCTAAAGAATCAAATCCACATTGCAAAGTATGCTTTCCAACTTGTTCAGCTGCATACAATAAATCCTGCATTTCCTTATTTTCTGCACATTCAGAGTTTAACAACATTTTCTGTTTAAGCAATGCCATGAGATGTTGCTGATATTTGAGCATATGAAACTGACAATTTAAGGCCCTTATAGCCAAGGTAGCAGATGTGTAAACTTTTTTCCCCCATCTATCCAGTGCCATAGAATCTCTGTCAGAGGGGGAAGGGTTTTTTGCAGCGGAAGATTTAACTCCTTTGGGACCCTGAGAAATAGTTTCTGGGTCTGCAGCAGGGTTTTTAAAAAGGAATTTATGAGAGTCAGGAACCCTGTAATATCTGTCAGGCTTAACAGGAGCTGGAGGTAAGGAGTCAGGGGTAAGACTGGACTCCGAAAATACATCATCTACAATGTCTAACACAGGACGGATGGCTAGTGGCTTGTGTTGAGGTAGTAAAAGGAAATCCCTGAGCCTCTTTTTAGATTCTGAAAAATCTTGGCCCTCCCAGTGGAAATGCTCCCTCATGGTATGTAAGGTTTCCCCAAAAGAATAGTCCTCAGGAGAAGAAGCTGAAGGTATAGATTCTTCAGCATCTGAATTCTCATGGGGGAAGAGAACATTCCTGATCAGAAGAGGAATCGGAAGAAATGGAAACCTGATCTGAAGATTCATAGTCAGTCTCTTGCCTAGGCCTTTTATCAGGAGGGGGATGGGAACCCCTGATCAAGGTTATCAAGTCTTCGGCCATTTTGAGCATCTTTTTTTGGGCATAGAGGCCTGACCACGTGGCTCTTGAGTTTGTTTCTATGCTTTGGAAGGTGCTTCAGTCTTTACCTGTGAAGCTGAAGTTGGTTTGATGTAAGGATGTTTAGGTCTGAATACACCCTCAGAAGCCGGTGCCTGCTCAGCGGCTCCGGACCCATCTGAAGGGATAATATCCGAGTATCCAATACCTTGAGTTTCCAGTGGCATGGCCGACTCCACATGGGAGTCGGTAGCGGCCTGCGACTCTAAAGTAGCAGGCGTCAGGGGCTGCGAAAGCGCCTCAGTGAGAACCGGCGACTGGCTTAGGAGAAGCTTTGTCGTGGGTTTTGGGCCTCTTTTGTCTATCTCTTTTCTTTTCTTTGCGTTTCCTGTGAACTCCAGTAGTCGGATGGCTATCCGATGACATTTCTGGATAATTAAACCGGCGTCCAAAATAGTTTAAAGCAAAATCATACTGACGCTTAATAGTGCGTTGGTTAAATCTAGCACAAAACCGACAACCAGAAACATTGTGATCAGGGCCTAGGCAAGGAATACAGTAAGAATGAAAATCCTTATGAGGTATTTGCTTCCCACAAGAAATACAATTATTAACTTTTTCTGACATCGGTCTGGAGCAAGAAAAAAGTTTCCCCAAAGGGGTACTTAGCTTTATTGAAGACTTCGGATCTGAAAGTCTAACACGAAAATCTCAGGAGTCGGCCGACCGGCACTTGCGAACTGCTTTTGCTTTGGGCACCGCGCGGCAAGAAAGACTAAAGAAAATGGCATCAGTCGCATCTTTTATACCCCTGACGACCTGACGTCAGGGAAGGGGCGACAGCGGCCGACGCAGGACCCAAGACTTTGGAATTTAGGCCAGCTGAGGTTAACCTGCCAGCAGGATTACCCAAATGTAATGATTGCAACAGTGAAACATGAAGAACATCACCTGGCGTACGGCTGGTGGCTGAAACATTCTGAGGGCTGGTGCGTGCAGATGTCACCTTTACAGCTCAAGTTGCTGCTTCCACGTCAGACATCAGACGCACCAAGAGGGACTTAAAATCCTTGGAAATCTGGCCGGACAACCTGATCGGAGGAAAGGTAAACCCACTAGTAGAATACTGCAACAATGGAATAGAGGGACATCAGCTTTTTTTATTTATAGAGCTGTTGCCTTTCTTGGGGAGGGTGGAACATTGGGAGCTTTCTTGATTAGGGAGGGGATCAAACAGCCTCTGGTTATGATCTTCTGCACCCATGTGTCTTGGGTGATTGATGTCCAGGCTTTGGGGTGCAGAGATAAGCATCTCCTGAATGCCTCCACAGTGTTGCAGTCAGGCAACTGTTCAGGCCCGCTGGTAAGGTCTCTCAGAGAACAGCCCCTGGAAGCCTTGATTTTGTGGGCCAACTCTGTCGCAGGGATGACGTCCAGCATTACAACTAGCCCTTTGCCATGCGGGGGGGGGGGGGTCCTGTCTGCAGAAGTTTCATGGCAGAACCTGTGTGACTTTCAGATACACAGCTTCTTCCCTCGTCTCTTTTGGCTGCTAGAGAAAAAACTCTGGGGTGGGGTAGAGAACTGTATTCCTACATCAGAAAGGGTTTTCCCATCCTGCTGACTTCTTGAAAGAGAGACAGAGAGTCTTTGACTTTAGGACCAAAGAGTGTTGAGCCTTCATATGGGTCACTGAGAAAGGATGGCAGCCAGGCATGTTTCTTAACTGTTATGACGATGACTGTGGTTCTTAAAGTGCCCTCAATCACATTTGAAATAAGGTGCATCAACATATTTGCCACCACTATGGAATCAACAGAGGGACCCCTTGCTTCAATGCAGATTGTTTTTGGGTGAGGTTATGAATTCATACGGCTTGCATGGCATCAGTTCAGTCATGTCTGGCTCCTTCTATGCCCACTTCAAGATAAGGTCAACCATTTCATCAGCAGGATGGACCACCCAAGAAATAGCTAGGACAGACCCTAAGGCCTCAAGAAACATTGGCTCCTCCTGGGAGATGGATTCAGAGGACAACTCACCTTTCCATAACAAAAGTTTGAGGATCTCACCAATGCGATATCGTCAAGGGGAGGGGGCATCTGGGAAAGCCTCTCCCCCTTCATAAAAATCAGTGCCTTCAGTTAAAGACTTCTGAAGAGAGTAAACATGCCTCCTCTTCCATGCATGTTTCCAAAAAGCCTTTACAGTGGGGTGTTCCAGTGAGGACTCAGAAGAGGAGTGGGAGCCTTGAAGATGGACTTTCTCAAGGCTTGACAGGGCCAGTTGTCCCAATGAGAAAGGATGAATAGGATTAGGTCCTAAGGGAACAGGGGATGGATGGAACCAAGAAAATAAGATAAGTCCGCTTATCAGTTAAGGATAGCGCTCTCTCAATGGCCTCAAAGCTGAAGGGGAACATAAAATCATCCCAGGTGGAGCCAAAGCAGCTGCTCCAGGCAGACTCCAGAATCTGAGTCAGCCAGTCTCCAAAGCCGATGCGAGTACTAAACTATCTAATGCTGATGCTCCAAGACAAAGGGATATCTCTTAAAAATTCAGAATCAACACTGTCCCCCAGATGCAGTGCCAGTGCTTCACCCCAAAGGTACTTCGGTCAGATCACAAAAGTCTTTGGAGTACATACAACAGGTCTTTGGATCCAAAGTGGGTAAACACTGAGTAGCACTAATATCCACAGTCCCCGAATCCGAAAGCCAGACTGAAGTGGGAGCACTAATGGAATGAAGTGGAAGGACCTAAGTTCACATGTGCGACAGTGGCCAGAGCAGGAGAAAGTACAGTTTTGTACCTACCATAAATGTAGATGTCCGAACAGGATAGCATCTGCAGTCCTTACAAATGGGTTGTCCTGTCGTCAGGCAGCCCTTCGGTCGGCCGGATTCCAAAGTCTGGGTCTGGCCTCGGCTGGTGTCGCACTTCACCCGACGTCATCTCTGCTGGTCTTCGGGTATAAAGGCATCAGCCGACGCCATTTTCCTCAGTGTTTCTTGCCCCAGATGCCAGTTGCCCTCTTGGAAAGCTAAATTTTTGGGTAAATGCCAATGTTTCCAAAAAGTAGAAGGCAAACACAAAAAATAAGCATGTATGTACATATATACAAACAAATACACCATAAGAGATCCTCCCCCAGCTAGTTATTAGGTGGGTAAATACCCTAGGAGTACCACAGAGGGGAAGGAGGGTGGGTAATCCTGACTGCAGATGCTATCCTGTTCGGACATCTACATTTATGGTAGGTACAAAACTGTACTATGTCCTTCAAGGATGCATCTGCAGTCCTTACAAATGGGTAGAATACCATAGCCAAACTAGGGGAGGAGGAAGAAGAATTATGGTGTAGTTAGGATCCCTTGCAAAACAGCAGTGGCAAACCCTGCTCGGGATCTAGAGTATAGAGGTAAGTTATAATGCTTGGCAAATGTATGCACGGAGGTCCAAGTAGCAGCCTCAATAATGTTCTTGGTAGCCACTCCTCGTAAGAAAGCTGTGGTAGTGGCTGTAGCCCTTGTAGAATGAGGCCTTATGTTCTGTGGAATTTGCTTTCCATGGTAGGAGTAACAGAATCTTATGCAATTTCCTATCCACTTGGAGATTGTCTGTTTGAAATTGCTTTTCCTTCCCTTCCTGTTGCATAAGCTACTAGAAGCTGGTCAGTTTTTCTATTGCCCTTGGTTCTGTCCAGGTAGTAGCGAACTGTCTATGTACATCCAAGGTATGCAGCAGTCTTTCCCCTGTTCTGTGGATTGGGAAAGAAGGTAGGTAGGTGGATTGCCTGGTTTAGAGACACTCTGGATACCACCTTGGGCATAAATGTAGGATTAGTTCTCATGGACACTATCTTGATGGAAGATTAGGAAGGGTTGTACTGCCATTAAAGCCTGTAGTTCAAACCCTTCTTGCTGAAGTAATTGCCAGTAGGAAAGCAGTTTTCCAGGATAGGTGTTGAAGATCTGCTGTTGCTGCTGGTTCGAATGGAGGGAGTGTCAATTTTTCTAGCACAAAGGTCAAGTCCCATGTTGGTAATGGTGGTTTCCTAGGAGGTTTTACATTCTTAATTCCTCTCAGGAACTGCCTGAGTAGAGGATGTGAGAAGACAGGGGGATCGAAGCTGTATTCTGCAGAAATAGCTGATGCATGTATCTTGATGGAGGAATAGGACAGGCCTGTATGGAGAAGCTCTGCCAAATACTCCAGGATGTTGGCAATATCTATCTTTGACACATCTTTCCCTCTTTCAGTACTCCAAATGACAAACCTTTTCCATTTTCCTGCATAGTTCCTTCTTGTTGAAGGTCTGCGGGCCTCAAGGATAATGTCTTTAACCCTTTGGGATAAATCTGGGTTAGTTGCTCTTATGTAATGTTCCAGGCAGTCAGTTGCAGAGTTTTCAGGTTTGGATGCAGGATGTTGTAGTCGCTCTGAGTTAACATCAAAGGAATCAGGGTAGTGTCCACGTTTCCCCGAGACATGCTCCTCAGTAATGGATACCAATGTTGTCTTGGCCAATTTGGAGCTATCAGAATTATCCTTGGACGTTCCTCTTTGATTTTCAGTAGTACCTTGTGCATCAAAGGAAGAGGTGGAAATGCATATGCTGTCAGGCCTTTCCAACTGAAGGATAGAGAGTCCACCTTCCAAGCAAGTGGGTGGTATGTCCTTGTGCAGAATTTCTTGAGCTGGTGATTGAGTGGGGATGCGAATAGGTCTATTTGTGGCATTCCCCATTTCTTTGTGATGGCCTTGAAGATGTCCGGGTGTAGCATCCATTCGTGAGCATCCGAGGTAGTTCTGCTTAACATGTCTGCTAGGATGTTTTCTATTCCCGGTACAAATATTGCCTGTAACTGAATGTTGTAGCTCAGAGCCATATTCCATAGGTCCAGAGCCATTCGGCATAGGGGGTATGAATGAGTGCCTCCCTGTTTGTTGATGTACCACATGACTGTGGTGTTGTCTGTTCTTATCATCAATTGGCCTTCTTTGAGGAATGGTCTGAAATTCTGGATTGCTAGTTTTACTGCCAGCATTTCTTTTTGATTTATGTGCAGGTGCAGCTGATCTGGAGTCCATAAGCCTTGAATGCACTTGTCCAGCATGTGGGCCCCCCAACCTAGGTCTGAGGCGTCCGTTGTGATGGTTTGGCTTGTTTGAATGTTGTGGAAGTACAAACCTGGGTTTGACTGGCATGCCTGAGCCCACCATAGGAACTCTTGTTTCAGGCATGGGATTAGTGGTATTTCGGTTTCTAAGCTGTGCCTGTGTTGAGACCATAAATTCTTTAGGTACCACTGTAGCTTTCTCATATGCAGTCTGGCATGGGGGAGCAGGATTATGCAGGATGCCATGAAGCCCAAGGCCTGCAGTACTTTCCTTGCTGTTAGTTTGTTCTGCTTTGTTAATGCCAAGAAGTAAAGAGGAAGTTGTTCTTGTTTTTCTGCAGTTAGGAATGCCATCTGTTTTACTGTGTCCAATTCTGCACCCAAGAATGTTCTTGTTTGGGATGGTATCAGTCTTGACTTTTTAAATTGACTGTGTATCCCAGGGCTTGTAGTAAGCAAATGACTCTTTGTAAGTCTTGTGTCAGCTTGCTTTTGTTGTCCGCTTGTATCAGGCAGTCGTCCAGGTATGGATAAATTTGGATTCCCTGTAGCCTGCAATGAGCGATTACTGATGCCAGGCATTTCGTGAACACTCTGGGCGCAGTAGATAAGCCAAAGGGCAATGCTGAGAATTGATAATGCTCTGATCCTGCAAGAAATCTGAGGTATCTTCTGCAATTTGGTCGTATGGGGACGTGCAGGTATGCCTCCTTGAGATCTAGAGTTACCAGCCAACACTCCTTGCCCAGCATGGGAAGAAGTTGCTGTAGGGTCAGCATTTTGAATTTTGGAACAATGATGAATGTGTTTAAAGCGGACAGGTCGAGAATAGGTCTCCAACTTTTCTTTTCTTGGTACTAGGAAGAGTCTGGAGTAAAATCCCTTGCCCTGTTCTGTAGGTGGTACCCTTTCCACAGCTCTCATCTTTGTTAATTGAGCTATTTGTTTTAGAGCTTCTGTCTTTTGATTTGGTGGTAGGTTTGGCATTCCTCTTTTTACTGGTAAGGTGTGGAAATGAAACCTGTAGCCTTGGTCTATAGTTTGCAAAATCCACTTGTCTCTTGTGATATAGTGCCAATTTTTGAAAATAAGGCTAACTTTCCACCTAAGGGTGCTGCTATTTGTTCCCTGGTAGGCGGTGTCAGAGCCAAGTCACTGTGATTGTCCTGTTGCAGTGGTAGTGGTTGTATCTGTGCCTCGCTGGTTATTGCCTTGCCACTGGCGTCCCTGTAGGCACCTCCTCTGGATTGATTTCTGCCTCTGAACGCCTATTCCTGCCTCTCTGAGATTTAGAGGAGTCTGGAAAGGACCAATTTTGGAAGGCCAGTTCCTGCTAAACCTTGGGGCTGAACCTGTAAGAAATCTTTAACTGTTTGTACAGATTTTGCCTTCTCTTCCATTTTCTTCATTACTTGTTGGGCAGGAGAACCAAATAGACTGACCTTATCCATAGGAGCATCTAATAGTTTTGCTTTAACATGATCCGGCAAGACCTGTTCTTTCAACCATGCATGCCTTCTTATAACTGTGCCAGTCATGGCTGATCTAAATGAAGCCTCCAGTGCATCATAGCCACATTTTAAAGAATGGTTACTAACCTGCTGAATGTTATTCACCATTTCTAAAACATATTTCTTATCTAAGGAATCATCAGAGGACAGTTTCTTAGTTAACTGATCAAGCATAAACTCTTGGTATTGGATCATATGAAACTGACAGTTCAAAGCTCTAGCTGAGAGAGTAGCAGAGGTGTATACTTTTTTACCCCATCTCTAAGGACCTGGATTCCCTTTCAGAAGGAAGAGGGTTTTTCGCTGAGGTCGAAGCTACTGCCTTAGGCCCCTGGGAGATAGTCTCAGGATCTGCAAGAGGAGCCTTGTATGAGTGGTGATGAGTGTCCGGTACCCTGTAAAACCTATCGGGCTTGGCAGGGGCTGGAGGTAAAGTATCAGGAGCAGTGCAAGCATCATTAAATGCATCATCCACAACAGGAAGAACTGGAGGTATAGCTAAGGGCCTATGTTGCGGTAAGTGTAGAAAGGTCCTAAGCCTTTTTCTTGAATCTGAGAAATCTTGACCCTGCCATTGGAATTGCTCTCTCATGGCATGTAAGGTTTCCCCAAAGGAAAATTCCTCTGGTGGAGAGGCAGAAGGGATAGATTCTTCAGCATCGGAATCTTCATAAGTAGAAAAAGGAGCCTCTGGATGGTCTGTATTGTCTGTATCATCAGAAGAGTCATCTGAGGACACTGGCTCAGGGGGCTCTGCTCTAGGTCTCTTTTCTGGAGGTTGAGAGGCCCTGTCTGGGTGAGATTGGGATCCCCTTATTAAAGAGATGAGATCCTCTGCCAGAGTAAGCATTTGGGAACTGGAACTGGGCCTGTGAGAGGGGGGCTTAACAGGCACAGACTTAGCAGTTTTGGCTGCTTTAGCCCTGGCAAAGGCCTTTATAGACATGGCTGCAGGAGGCCTAGCAGCACCACGTGCTGGGGTAGAGACATCCAAAGGGATGGTGTCCGATAATTCTAGAGAAACCACATTAGTAGGCAAAACTTCAGAGGCCGATTCAACTAGGGTAGCAGGGGCCTCGGTAGTAGTCATGGATTCGCTGAAGATTGACCGTTTGCTCGGTTTCGCTGAAACCGAGACACTCGCGTTTGCTTAACCGTGGTTTCGCCGAAACCGCGGACCGCGAGTGTCGGTCCTTTCTTTGCGTTCTTAACAATTTGAGTAGTTGGAGGATCCGACGGCATAATGTACGCAAAATCTGAGCCGAAAAACTGTTCAGCAAACTCCGACTGACGCCTAAGCGTTCGTCGGTTGAAGGAAGCACAGGCTAAACAGGCTGCTACGTCGTGGTCTGGGCCTAAACAAGGTAAGCAGTAAGAGTGGAAATCTTTATGAGGTATTTGTTTCCCACAAGTTAAACAGTTATTCACTTTTTCTGACATCGGCTGAGGCAAGAAAGAGTCCCCAACGGGGTACTTAGCTTTTAGAAGTCTTCGAAGTAGTATTCAGTAGTAGTAATCTCTGGATCTGACCGACCGGCACTTGCGAACAGCTTCTGCTTCGGGCGCCACGTGGCAAGAAAGACTGAGGAAAATGGCGTCGGCTGATGCCTTTATACCCGAAGACCAGCAGAGATGACGTCGGGTGAAGTGCAACACCAGCCGAGGCCAGACCCAGACTTTGGAATCCGGCCGACCGAAGGGCTGCCTGACGACAGGACAACCCATTTGTAAGGACTGCAGATGCATCCTTGAAGGACATCACCTAAATGAATTTGGGTCCTGTGGAATTTCTTTATTATCCTATCCACATCTGCTTCAGAAAAGTGTCTGGTAGACCAAAATTACCACAATAAAGGGGATGTTGATGGGAGCCTGGATGACCTGTGAAAGGTCCTCTCCTGCAAGAAGAGAGAAAGCAGCTGTGGAGACAACCTAGGCTCCAGTAGTAAAGGTGTACTGGATCTGACAACTACTGGCTCCGAGAAGGTGGCCAGATCTGAGGATTTTAGAATTTTTGGAGCCAGAGCCAAAGAAAGAGGAGCTGAAGATGAATGGTCTTGGGAACACTTCCTAGACTCTTTTGGCTTCTCCTTTTGTCTGGTGCTACATTTCCCCCCTTATGCCTGTCAGAAGGTTTCTTGACAGTGTGGGAAGCTAGAGATGCAGAACAGTGAGTAACAGATGAATATCCCACAGGGGTAGGGAGAAGTCCCTTCAGAATGAGTTCATTCATTCATTCATTGACTGCCTTAGTACCAAAAACAGTGTAGATGGGGCACCGTTCATCCAGGTGGGCAGCACCAATGCAATATACACATTTCGTGAGCAAGTCCAAGTTTGATATCTTGTGGTCGCAGGTCACACATTTTTTTGAATCTTGATGGTCTGTCAGCCATTGTGCAAAAAAGAAGCTACTGACAGCAAAAATGCAAACTCAAATCCAAGAAAAAGGCACACCACACAACTAAATAACCACACTACTAGAAACAGTATTACGAGTAATCTTAAGACCCAATTAACACCACACTACTACAGAAGGAACTGTCAATGGAAGGAAGAGCATCAAAGGTGCAAGAAATAAACTCTAACCTGGTAACTAACTTCTAGTACGATCATAAAGTCAAAATACCTCTCTGCATATCACAGAAAAGACAAAAAAAATCAGTACGTAGCCAAGACAATCCTGAGCAGTTGAGACCGCATCTGTTTGAATAAGTAGCAAATGAAATCTGAGGTAATTTCAGGGCCAGGAGGGGAATTAAGGATAAGGGAAGGAGCCAGAGCTTTGGATCCAAAGTCTACAGTGGCCAAAGTCCTACTAAAGAATGGGGGACCGGGGAAGGTGACAACATCAGATCAGGTTTGAATATTCCAAGGAGTGACTCTGCTATTTTGATAGGCCACTACAACAAAGATGGAGATAAGTTTCCTACACTTTGCACCGATATGAAGTGCTGAATTTCTGTGAAACAACTATTGATATTAAAAATACTGCTGATTTAAATGAACAATAGAAGGAGAAATGCTAAAGGTTTGTAACTATGAAGATACAAAATAAGAAAAATGCTCATATAACAGATGCATACAACTTAACCACTTAGTGCAAGAAATATTGACAAAGCCTAAAAAACTGGGGGGACAAAGGCACAAAAATAAGAACAGATTTTAAATATTCCTTCTATAAAATTAGAAAGTTGGTAGGATAGCAGGATTTATGTTAGCATGTATTTTCTGAAGGATATGAAGTCTGAAAGTCAAATACATTCTTGATTTAGTGACTTCTATCCTCAGTGATTTGTCAGAAAACTACAAACTTTATGAGGAACAGACCAAAAATATGAGGCAAAAATCTGGAGAGTTGAAAGCTATGAACACATGTACTTTTTGTGAATAACAAAGGTATTCTACACAGTCAAGGAAAACCAAAGAAAGTACAGTTGTATAAGATCTTACCATAACAGTAGATGTCTTTCTCTTCACTGTTGCAGTATTCCTTACAATAGGGATCCCCTGCCAAGGGCGGCCCGACATCCAGCCAGTATACCAAAGTCTTTAGGTTGCTTTAAGGTATGCCGTACATCACAAGTCTGCTCTCCACGTATAGTATACGGCATGAAGGTGCCGTCCGGACTTACCATCCTCAGAACACCAGTAGGAACGCCAGTCCTAGGGAAAAAAAGAGGTAACCAGTACATCCAGAAGAGAAAAGAACCAGAGGGAGGGAGTGAATACTGCAACAGTGAACAGAAGGACATCTACCATTACAGCAAGATCTTACACAACTGTGCTACATCCTTCCATTTCATTGTTGCAGTATTCCTTACTATAGGGAGAGTGCAAAAGCCCAGGAAGAAGATAGAGAGGAGGATGCACAAGCAGAGCTCTCTAGGAACCCATGAAGAATGGATCTAGCAAAGCCAGCTCTAGATTTTGATATCACATCCAACTTACAATGCTTGGTAAACTTATGCAAAGTCCAGGTAGCTGCCTCAAGAACAGAGTTAGTTTCTAAACTCTTGAAAAAAGCACCAGAAGCCACATCCCTAGTAGAATGAGCCTTAACAGAAGAAGAAAGGCTCTTGCAATGGAAGGTATAACAAAAAGAAATGGATTTAGAAATCCAAGAAGAAATAGTTTGCTTGGAAACAGCCAAACCTAAGGATCTAGGATGAAAGGAAAAGCTGATCAGATTTACAAAAAGTCTTAGTCAAATAAAATCTGAGTCAACTATGCACATCCAAAGTGTACAGCACCTTTTCACTAGCAGATTGTGGAGAAGGGAAAAAGTGGGGAAAGACTAATTAAAAGACAACTCATTCACCACTTTGGGCATAAAAGAAGGAATATTATGAAGGGACACACTGTCCTTATGGAACAATAGAAAAGGAGAAGAAGGCTTACAGCTGAGACACCTGTCTGGCAGAAGTAAGGGCTAACAAAAGTAGTTTTCCAAAAGCAATGCTGTACGGAAGCTGCAGGCTCAAAAGGAGCCTTGATCATTTTTTCCAGAACAAAATTAAGATTACAGGGAGGAGGACAAGCTCTTCAGAGGCCTAATATGAAAGATGACTTTAAGAAACTGTTTGGCCTCAAATCTAGAAGCTAAAGGAGGTGATAAAGGCAGACAAGCAGAAACAGCTTAAGAATAAGCCAACCCAGCATTGAGCAGTTCACACAGATAAGAGAACCAAAGGAACATCTACAGAAAGTGGATCCAGGTTACGAGAAAGACACTAAACAGAAAAGCTCTTCCATTTGAATAAGTAGGATTTTCTAGTTTTGGGCTTCCTGTCCTCCTGCTGGACACTAGGCATGTCCTTAGAAAAAAATGTCTGTATGGAATCAAAATCCTATCACCCACAGTGTCAGCTGAAGAGTGGACAGATGAGGATGGATGAGAGACCCCTTGTCTTGTGCGAGTAGGTCCACCCTGTGAGGTACCTTGTGATGACTGCCCTTAGCTAAATGCAGAAGATGGAACACCAATGTTTTCTGGGCCAAAAGGGAGTCACCAGCAAGACTTCGGGAGCATCCTGTTGAATTCTGAACAGGACTTTTGGAATGAGGGGAAGAGAAGAAAAGGCATATAGAAACATCTTCTTCCAAGAAAAAGAGAGAGTGTCTACTTTCCAGAGTAGAGGACCTGGGACTCTGGCACAACAAAGTTGTCTGTTCAGAGGGGAGGCAAAAAGATCTACTTGAAGAGTACCCCACTGTTGGACAATGTCCAGAAATACATCCCTGTGAAGCATTCACTCATGGGATTGTGTTATGGTCCTGCTCAGAAAGTCTGCCCCAATGTTCTGACCTGAAGGAATACAAAATGCCTGAAGAGTGACATGATACTGGATAAAGTACAGTTTTGTACCTACCATAAATGTAAATGTTCGAGTGTTCACTCTGCTGCAGTCATCACACTTGGGTTATCCTGTCGTCAGGCGGTCCCGCAGTCGGCCGGAATTCCAAAGTCTTGGTCCGGCGTTGGTTGCTGTCACCTCATCCCTGACGTCAGTGCACCAGGGGTATATATAATGCAACTGACGCCATTTTCTTCAGTTTTTCTTGCCCCAGATGTCATGTGCCCCCAAAAAGGTGGACAGAATTAGTACCAAATGGAGTGAACACTGCACAAACACAAAATCCCTTCAGCTATAAGCAAATACATCAGTAAGGTATAGCAGAGATTTAGCCAGTAGATCAGAGGGGATGGAGGGAGGGTAACCTGGACTGCAGCAGGGTGAACACTCGAACATCTACATTTATGGTAGGTACAAAACTGTACTATGTTCATCGTGTTACCCTGCTGCAGTCATCACACTTGGGTAGAATCCCAAAGCTAAGGTAGGGGGGAGGTATCATAGAGGGTTAGTGGAGGCAATAAGGCCCTGCAGAACTGCAGTGGCAAAGCCCGCCCTGGACTTAGAGTAAAGAGGCAAGTGATAGTGTTTGGTAAAGGTGTGTACTGAACTCCAAGTTGCAGCTTCTAAAATTTCCTTGGTTGGAACCCCCCTGAGAAAGGCTATAGAGGTAGCTGTTGCCCTGGTAGAGTGGGATCTAATGGTAGCAGGAACTGGTTTCCCATGATGGGTATAGCAGAAACGTATGCAGTGACCTATCCATTTAGAAATGGTTTGCTTAGATATAGCCTTCAATTGAGAAGCTGTAACATAGGATACAAAGAGCTGGTCAGTTTTTCTGAAAACCTTAGTTTTGTCCAAGTAGTAACGAAGCTGCCTGTGAATGTCCAAGGAATGCAGGAGTCTCTCACCTTTGTTCTGTGGATTGGGGAAGAAGGTGGGTAAGTGGATGGTTTGATTTAAAGCTACACTGGAAACCACCTTAAGCATAAAGGAAGGATTAGTTTGTAGAGAAACTCTGTCTTGATGAAAAATGAGGAAAGGTTCCACTGTCATTAGTGCCTGTAGTTCTGAGACTCTCCTAGCTGAAGTTATTGCTAGGAGCAAGGCAGTCTTCCATGATAGGAATTGAAGATCTGCAGAGAAAGCTGGTTCAAACGGAGGTAGCGTTAGTTTTTCCAGAAAAAAGTTGAGGTCCCATGTTGGTGTAGGAGCTCTCCTGGGTGGTCTAATGTTTTTTGCCCCTCTGAGGAACTGCCTTAGAAGAGGATGTGAAAATAAAGGTGGATCCGTGTCATAGTGAGCTGAAATAGCTGAAGCATGGATTTTAATTGAGGAAAAGGAAAGTCCTTTGTGCAACATCTCAGCTAAATACTGTAGAATGTAAGGCATGTGAGGCTGAATTGTGTCTTGGCCTTTAGCTTGGTTCCAGGCACAAAACCTTTTCCATTTGTCCGAATAAGCCTTCCTGGTGCTTGGCCTCCTGGCTTCCAGAATAACATCCAGAACTGCTTGTGAAAAAGGAGCTGGTTGGATGTTTAGTTGATTTGCCATGCAGCCAGATTTAAAGTTTTGAGCTGGCTGTGAAGAATCTGATTGTTTTGTTGTGTGAGCAAATGGGGTATTTGAGGCAATATCCAAGGTGGGCTGTGAGCCCTATTTTTCAATAGCGGGAACCAGTGCTGGCGTGGCCAGTCTGGGGCTATGAGAATCAGTCGTGGTCTCTCCTTTTTGACCTTCAAAAAAACCTTTGTGAGGAGAGGTAATGGAGGGAAGGCATATGCTGTCAGGTTTTTCCAACTGAAAGAGAGAGCGCTCACTTTCCAAGCTTTATGGTGAAATGTCCTTGTACAAAATTTTGTCAGTTGGTAGTTTTGAGGACTGGCAAACAGGTCTATGTTTGGAAGGTCCCATTTTTGAGTTATCATTGCAAATATTTGTGGATCTAATTTCCGCTCGTGGGGATCTTTGATGTTTCTGCTGAGGTCGTCTGCCAATGTGTTCTTCTGTCCTGGCAGGAATTAATCTTGTAACTGGACTTGGTAGGCCAGAGCTGTGTTCCATAAGATCATTGCTTGCCTGCATAGAGGGTAGGAATGTGTACCCCCTTGTTTGTTTATGTACCACATTACTGTGATGTTGTCCGTCTTTATTGCAAGTTGTCTTGGATGTAATAGATCCTTGAAGGCTGTCAGAGCTTTCTGTACAGCTAGCATCTCTTTTTGATTTATATGCAGATTTCTTTGATCTGCAGTCCATAGGCCTTGAATGCAATGTCCTGCCTTGTGTGCCCCCCAGGTGTAGTCTGAAGCATCTGTTGTGATAGTTTGCCTGGCTGAGGGCAAGGTGAAAGGCTGACCCTTGTTGAGGTGACATGCCTGTGACCACCATAGAAATTCCTATTGTAGGCAGGGAATGAGAGATATCATTGTGTCCAAGCTGTGGCTGTGTTGAGACCATATGCTTTTTAGGTACCACTGTAATTTCCTCATATGCAGCTTTGCAAATGGTATTATTAGTATGCAAGATGCCATGAAGCCCAAAACCTGCAGAATTTTTCTTGCAGTTAATTGGGTCTTTGTTGCCATTGTCTTGAAATATTGAGTCAGTTGTAGTTGCTTGTCTGGCGTAAGATAAGCCTTCTGGGCTGTTGTATTCAAGCTGGTACCCAGGAATGTCATTTTTTGTGAGGGTACTAGTTTTGACTTCTTTTCGTTTACTGTGTACCCCAGACAGTTTAGTAGATGCTTTACAAAGGCCAGATGATGTAAGAGAATGTCTTTGCTTTCTGCTTGAATGAGGCAGTCGTCCAGGTATGGATATATTTGAACTCCTCTTTGTCTGCAGTATGCAATTACTGGTGCCAGGCATTTTGTGAAAACTCTGGGCGCAGTAGATAAGCCAAAGGGCAGTGCAGAGAATTGGTAATGGGTTGAACCTGCAATGAAACGGAGGTATCTTCTGCAACTTTGTCTGATAGGGACATGCAGGTATGCCTCCTTGAGGTCCAACGTTACTAGCCATGCTTCCTTGCCCAACATGGGAAGTAGCTGCTGTAGTGTTAGCATCTTGAATTTGGGTACTTGTAAGTAAGTGTTTAGAATTGAAAGGTCCAGAATTGGTCTCCAAGCATTGTCCTTTCTGGGCACTAGAAAGAGTCTTGAGTAAAATCCTTGGCCTTGCTCTCGAGTAGGTACCAGTTGAATGGCTCTCATGTCCATGAGAGCTGTAATTTGCTTTTGTGCCTCTGCCCATTGATTTTGTGGCAGGTTTGGCATTCCTCTTTTCATGGGCAAGGTGTGAAAGTGGAATCTGTATCCTTGTAAAATTATGTCTGGGACCCATTTGTCCTTTGTGACAATGTGCCAGTTGTCTGCAAAAAGTGCGAGTTTTCCCCCCAAGGGGGCTGCCAAGAGAGAATTGCTTGGCCAGATGAGGTGCAAGTCATTGAGTTTGCCTTCTGGTGGATTGAGACCTGTCTTCTCCTCCCTTCTGTGTTGTAGTGCCCCATTGGCGAGGTTTATACTGGGCTTGTGGTTGTCCTTTGCCCCTTGGGCACCTGTATTTACCCCTCTGCGGTCTGTCAGTGGCTGGAAAGGACCAATTTTTTGTTGGCCAGTTTCTGCTGAAGCGAGAGGGTTGTACTTGTAGGAAATCTATGACTGTCTGCATAGATTTTGCCTTATCTTCCATTTTCTTTAAAACTTCTTCTGCTTTAACTCCAAAAAGAACATCCTGCTGTAAGGGAGCATCTAGTAGTTTTGCTTTAACATGATCAAGCAGAGTTTGTTCCTTTAACCAAGCATGCCTACGTATAACAGACCCAGTGACAGCTGCTCTGCAGGAGGCCTCCAAAGAATCAAACCCACATTGTAAGGTATGTTTGCCCACCTGCTCAGTGGCGTGCAACAGATCATGTACTTCTTTCAATTCAGATTGTTGGGGGAGGGAGGTTATTCTTTGCTTTAGCTGAGAGATTAGAAATTGCTGATACTTAAGCATATGAAATTGACAATTCAGTGCCCTCATAGCTAGTGTGGCTGAGGTGTAAACCTTTTTCCCCCACCTGTCTAGTGCTCTGGAATCCCTCTCAGAAGGAACTGGGTTTTTAGCCATAGAAGCCTTAGCCCCCTTGGGACCCTGGGAGATAAGTCTCTGGGTCAGCTACTGGGCTTTTGTAAAGAAATTTGTGGGAATCAGGCACTCTGTAGTATCTGTCAGGCTTAGCCGGAGTAGGAGGTAGAGTCTCTGGGTTGAAACTGGATTCTAAATAGACATCATCCACAATGTCCAAAACAGGTGGGATGGCAAGGGGTCTGTGTTGTGGGAGTAAAAGAAAAGTACAGTTTTGTACCTACCATAAATGTAGATGTCCGAACTGGATAGCATCTGCAGTCATAACAAGTGGGTTGTCCTGTCGTCAGGCAGCCCTGCAGTCGGCCGGATTCCAAAGTCCGGGTCGGCTGATGTCGCACTTCACCCGACGGCATCTCTGTTGGTCTTCGGGTATATAAGCATCAGCCGACGCCATTTTCCTCAGTGTTTCTTGCCCCAGATGCCAGTAGCCCTCTTGCAGGCTAAAATTTGGATAGATGCCAATGTTTCCAAATAGATAGAGGTAAACACAACCATAAGCATATATGTACATATATACAAACAAATACACCATAAAAGACTCCCAACAGCCAGCTATTAGGAGGGTAAACACCCTAGGAGTACCACAGAGGGGAAGGAGGGAGGTAATCCTGACTGCAGATGCTATCCAGTTGGACATCTACATTTATGGTAGGTACAAAACTGTACTATGTCCTTCATGGATGCATCTGCAGTCATAACAAGTGGGTAGAATACCATAGCCAACTAGGGAGGAGGATAAAAGTAGATTATGGTGTGTTTAGGATCCCTTGCAGTACAGCAGTGGCAAACCCTGCTCGGGATCTGGAATATAGAGGCAAATTATAATGCTTGGCAAATGTATGCACGGAGGTCCAAGTAGCCTCAATAATGTCTTTGGTTGCCACTCCTCGTAAGAAGGCTGTGGTAGTGGCTGTTGCCCTTGTAGAATGAGGTCTTATGTTTTGTGGAATTGGTTTTCCATGGAAGGAGTAACAGTATCGTATGCAATTTCCTATCCATTTGGAGATTGTCTGTTTGGAAATAGCTTTTCCTTCCCTTCCTGTTGCATAGGCTACAAAAAGTTGGTCAGTCTTTCTGCTATTTTTGTTCTGTCCAAGTAGTAGCGTAGCTGTCTATGTACATCCAAGGTATGCAGTATTCTTTCCCTCTGTTTTGTGGGTTGGGAAAGAAGGTAGGTAGGTGGATTGCCTGGTTTAAAGACACTCTGGATACCACCTTGGGCATAAATGTAGGATTAGTCCTCATGGACACTCTATCTTGGTGGAAGATTAGGAAGGGTTGCACTGCCATTAAGGCCTGAAGTTCTGAAACCCTCCTTGCTGAAGTAATTGCTAGCAGGAAAGCAGTTTTCCATGACAGGTGTTGTAGGTCTGCTGTTGCTGCTGGTTCAAAGGGTGATAGTGTCAACTTTTCTAGCACAAAGTTTAAATCCCAAGCTGGTAATGGTGGTTTCCTTGGAGGTTTTACATTCTTGATTCCTCTGAGGAACTGCCTGAGCAAAGGGTGCGAAAAACAGGTGGATCAAAGCTGTATTCTGCTGAAATAGCTGATGCATGTATCTTGATGGAGGAGTAGGACAGGCCTGAATGAAGAAGTTCGCCAGATACTCCAGAATGTTAGGCATATCTATGTTTGACACCTCTTTTCCTCTTTCCGTACTCCAAATGACAAACCTTTTCCATTTTCCAGCATAGTTCCTTCTTGTTGAAGGTCTGCGGCTTCAAGAATAATGTCTTTAACTCTTTGTGAAAGTTCTGGATTAGCTGCTGCTATGTGATGTTCCATGCAGTCAGTTGCAGCGTTTTAGGTTTGGATGTATGATGCTGTAGTTGTTCTGAGTTAACATCAAAGGCATCAGGGTATTGGCCACATATTGTTCGAGACATGCTCTTCAGTAGTGGGTACCAGTGTTGTCTTGGCCAGTTTGGAGCTATCAGGATTATCTTTGGACGTTCTTCCTTGATTTTTAGTAGTACCTTGTGTATCAAAGGAAGAGGTGGGAATGCATATGCTGTTAGGCCTTTCCAGTTGATGGAGAGTGAGTCCACTTTCCATGCTAGTGGGTGGAATGTCCTTGTGCAGAATTTTTGAGCTGGTGATTGAGAGGTGATGCGAATAGGTCTATCTGTGGCATTCCCCATTTCTTTGAGATGGTCTTGAAGATGTCCGGGTGCAGCTTCCATTCGTGGCATCCGGTGGTTCTGCTTAATATGTCTGCTAGAGTATTGTCTTTCCCGGTACAAATATTGCCTGTAACTGAATGTTGTAGCTGAGTGCCAGGGTCCACAGCTCCAAGGTCATTCTGCATAGGGGGTATGAATGAGTGCCTCCCTGTTTGTTGATGTACCACATGACTGTGGTGTTGTCTGTCCTTATCATCAACTGGCCATCTTTGAGAAATGGTTTGAACTTTTGGATTGCCAGTTTTACTGCCAGCATTTCTTTTAGATTGATGTGCAGGTGAAGTTGATCCTGTGTCCACAATCCTTGCACGCATTTGTCCAGCATGTGGGCCCCATCCTAGGTCTGAAGCGTCTGTTGTGATGGTCTGGCTTGGTTGA
The DNA here is from genome assembly GCF_019279795.1 of Protopterus annectens. Lineage (NCBI taxonomy): Eukaryota > Metazoa > Chordata > Ceratodontiformes > Protopteridae > Protopterus > Protopterus annectens. The sequence goes on along the minus strand of NC_056725.1, from coordinate 1,852,921,527 downwards.
CATCTGCGAAAGGGTAGGCCTGGGTTTGACTGGCATGCCTGAGCCCACCATAGGAACTCCTGTTTTAAGCATGGAATTAGTGGGATTTCTGTTTCTAGACTGTGTCTGTGTTGGGACCATAAATTCTTTAGGTACCACTGTAGTTTCCTCATATGTAGTCTGGCAAATGGGACCAAGATTATGCATGATGCCATGAAGCCCAAGGCCTGCAGAACTTTTCTTGCTGTTAACTTGTTCAGTTTTGTTAGTGCCAAGAAGTAAAGAGGAAGTTCTTATTGTTTTCTGTAGTCAGGAATGCCATTTGCTGTACTGTGTCCAATTCAGCCCAAGAATGTCCTTGTTTGGGATGGTATCAGCCTTGACTTTTGTAAATTGACTGTGTATCCCAGTCCTTGTAGCAAGTAAATGACCCTTTGTAAATCCGTTGTCAGCTTGCTTTTGTTGTCCCCTTGTAGCAGGCAGTCGTCCAGGTATGGGTAAATTTGAATTCCTGTAGTCTGCAATGGGCGATTACTGATGCCAGGCATTTTGTGAATACTCTGGGCAGTAGATAAGCCAAAGGGCAATGCTGAGAATTGATAGTGCTCTGATCCTGCAAGAAATCTGAGGTATCTTCTGCAGATTGGTCGAATGGGGACGTGCAGGTATGCCTCCTTGAGATCTAGAGTTACCAGCCAAGACTCCTTGCCCAGCATGGGAAGAAGTTGCTGTAGGGTCAGCATTTTGAATTTTGGGACAATGATGTATGTATTTAAGGTGGACAGGTCGAGAATTGGTCTCCAACTTTTTTCCTTTCTTGGAACTAGGAATAGTCTGGAATAGAACCCCTTTCCTTGTTCTGCTGTTGGCACTCTTTCCACAGCTCTCATGTTTGCTAACTCCATTATCTGGCGTAGAGCCTCTGTTTTTTGATTTGGAGGTAGATTTGGCATTCCTCTTCTGACTGGTAAAGTGTGGAAGTGAAACCGGTAACCTTGATGTATGGTTTGTAAAATCCACTTGTCTTTTGTTATGTAGTGCCAGTTCTTTGAAAATAAGGTTAACTTTCCGCCTAGAGGAGCTGTTATTTGTTCCCTGGTAGGCGGATTTATGATCAAGTCACTGTGGTTGTGCTGATGTAGCGGTAGTGGCTGTGTCTGTGCCTCTGTTGTTACCTTGCCACTGTCGTCCTCTGTAGGCACCTCCTCTGGATTGGTTTCTGCCTCTGGGACGTCTATTCCTGCCCCTTTGAAATTTTGTGGAGTCAGGAAAGGACCAATTTTTGGCAGGCCAGTTCCTGCTAAACCTTGGGGGTTGAACCTGCAAGAAATCTTTAACAGTTTGAACAGATTTTGCCTTCTCTTCCATTTTCTTCATAACCTGCTGGGCAGGTGTACCAAACAAACTTGTCTTGTCCATAGGAGCATCTAGCAACTTAGCTTTAACATGATCCGGTAAAACTTGTTCCTTTAGCCATGCATGCCTTCTTATCACTGTGCCTGTCATGGCTGATCTAAATGAAGCCTCCAGTGCATCATAGCCACATTTTAAGGAATGGTTGCTAACCTGTTGTATGTTATTTACCATCTCTAATACATATTTCTTATCAAGAGATTCATCTGTGGTTAGTTTTTAGTTAACTGATCGAGCATAAACTCTTGGTATTGTATCATGTGAAACTGACAGTTTAAAGCTCTAGCTGAGAGAGTAGCTGAAGTGTAGACCTTTTACCCCATCTGTCTAATGACCTTGCTTCCCTTTCAGAAGGAATAGGGTTTTAGCTATGGTGCGGCTACTGCCTTGGGACCCTGGGATATAGTTTCTGGGTCTGCAAGTGGGGCCTTGTAAAGGTGGTGATGAGTATCTGGCACCCTGTAAAATCTGTCTGGTTTGGCAGGGGCTGGGGTAAAGAATCTGGAGCAAACATCATTGAAAGCATCATCCACCACAGAGAACAGGAGGTATAGCTAAGGGCCTGTGCTGTGGGAGGTGCAGAAAGGTCCTAAGTCTTTTCTGGAGTCTGAAAAATCCTGTTGCTGCCATTGGAACTGTTCTCGCATGGCATGCAAGGTTTCCCCAAAGGAGAATTCTTCTGGTGGGAAGCAGCTGGAATGGATTCTTCAGCATCAGAATCTTCAAAATTGGAGAAGGAGCCTCTGTCTGGTCAGTTATGTCTGATTCATCAGCAGAATCATCAGAAGACACTGGCTCAGGGGCTCTGCCCTAGGTCTCTTCTCTGGGGCTGAGAGGCCCTGTCTGGGTGAGATTGAGATCCCTAATTAAAGAAATTAAATCTTCTGCCAAAGAAAGCATTTGAGAGCTAGAAGAGGGCCTGCATGTGGGGGTTTAACAGGCACTGTTTTAGTAGTTTTGGCTGCTTTAGCCCTGGCGAAGGCCTTAATGGACATGGCTGCTGGAGGCCTAGCAGCACCACGTGCTGGGGTAGAGACATCCAAGGGATGGTGTCTGATAAGTCAACCACCGTAGTGGGTAAAAGTTCTGAGGTCGATTCAAGAGTTGTAGCAGGGGCCTCAGTTGTAGAATAGGTTCAGCTGTACTTTGATCAGTTTTCGGTTTCGCGAAACCGAGACACAGTCGCGTTTGCTTTACCGTGGTTTCGGCCGGACCGAAAGTGTCAGTCTTTATCTTCGTTCGTTTTTAGTAGATTGGGTAGTCGGAGGATCCGGCGGCATAATGTACGTAAAATCAGAACCGAAAAACTGTTCTGCAAACTCCGACCGGCGGCTGGTCGGTTGAAAGAGGCACAGGCGAACAGGCTGCTACGTCGTGGGCTGGGCCTAAACAAGGCAGACAGTAAGAGTGGAAATCTTTATGAGGTATTTGTTTCCCACAGGTTAAACAATTGTTAACTTTTTCTGACATCGGCTGAGGCAAGAAAGAGTCCCCAACGGGTACTTAGCTTTAGAAGTCTTGAGTAGTATTCGGTAGAAGTAATCTCTGGATCCGACCGACCCGGCACTTGCGAACAGCTTCTGCGCAAGAAAGACTGAGGAAAATGGCGTCGGCTGATGCTTATACCCGAAGACCAACAGAGATGACGTCGGGTGAAGTGCGACATCAGCCGAAGCCGGACCCGGACTTTGGAATCCGGCCGACTGCAGGGCTGCCTGACGACAGGACAACCCACTTGTTATGACTGCAGATGCATCCATGAAGGACATCTCTCTGAGCCTTTTCTTTGAAGAGTAGTCCTGACCTTCCCAGTGAAAATGTTCCCTCATAGTGTGTAAAGTTTCCCCAAAGGAGTAGTCTTCAGGAGGAGAAGCTGAGGGAATAGAGTCCTCAGCATCAGAATCTTCATAAGGAGAGAAGGAATAGTCTTGGTCCTCAGAGGAGTCTGAAGAAATGGACATTTGCTCAGAGGAAGCAGAATCTTCCTCTTGTCTAGGCCTTTTGTCAGGAGGGGGCTGTGAACCACTGATTAAAGAAATCAAATCTTCAGCCATTTTGAGCATCTGTTTCTTAGGCATAGGGCCTTGAACAGGAGACTGAAGTGCAGTCCTTTTAGAGTTAGAAGGAGTCTTCGACTTAGAAAACGTTTTAATGGTGAGAGTCGTCGGTCTGAAAATGCCTTCAGAAACCGATGGTGTTTCTGTGGCACCGACGTCTTTAGAAGTAAAGTTGTCGGAAGGGCCTGAAGTAAAAGGCTGCATCGGCCTGGTACATTCCGTCAAAATTTCCGTAGCGGTCTCGGGTTCCAGAACTGTGGTAGTCAGGGGCTGCATCGGAGCCTCAATGAGAACCGGAGACCGGATCAGCCGAGACCTCGGAATCTGGCTTAGGCATGGGCTGTCTGTCCTTATCCCTGCGTTTTTTGTGCACGCTGGTAGTCGGTTGCTCCGATGGCATGGTGTAGTTAAATTTTCTACCAAAATAGTGTCGTGCGAAATCAAATCGTCTTTTAATAGTACGCTTATTAAACCTAGCACAAAACCGACAAGAAGTGACGTTGTGGTCTGGGCCTAGGCAAGGTATGCAATAAGAATGAAAATCCTTATGAGGTATTTGCTTCCCACAAGAAATACAATTGTTAACTTTTTCTGACATCGGTCTGAGGCAAGAAAAGTTTCCCCAACGGGGTACTTAGCTTTATAGAAATTCGAATTCGAAAATCTCAGGAGTCGGCCGACCGGCACTTGCGAACTGCTTCTGCTTCAGGCACTGAGCAGCAAGAAAGACTGAAGAAAATGGCGTCGGTTGCATTATATATACCCCTGGCGCACTGACGTCAGGGATGAGGTGACAGCAATCAACGCCGGACGAAGACTTTGGAATTCCGGCCGACTGCGGGACCGCCTGATGACAGGATAACCCAAGTGTGATGACTGCAGCAGGGTAACACGATGAACATCTAGTTCCCACACTAGAAAAGCCAACCGGCAAAGGAGCCAAGATCTTGTCCCCCCTTGCTTGTTGACATACCACATCACTGTGGCACTGTCTGTAAACACCTTGAGAGGCCCTGGGAAGAATAGAGGATGACAAGCCTGAACAGCCAGCAGAACAGCTCTCATTTCTTTGACATTGATGTGGTTTTCCTTTGTTGAGGCGACCAAGGACCCTGCACCTTTAGACATTTGAAGGATTCTCCCCATCCCACATCTGAATGATCTGTGAACAGCTCTTGAGAGGGATGAGGGGGTTGAAAAGGGAGCTCTCGTTTGAGAGTCAACTGCTGAATCCACCACTAAAATTCCAGTTTGAGGCATGGAAGAAGAGGGACTAAGAAGTCCAGGGTATGAAAATGCTAAAGCTAAAGTGACTTTAGAAACTACTGAAGTTTTCTCACATGATGTTTGGCAAAAGGGAGCATAAGATGGTGGAGGCCATAAAACCTAGAGCTCTCAGAAACTCCCTTGCTATGATTAAGGCCAGAGGAAGAATAGCTTGTAAGAAAGAAATGAGAGTCAAGACCTTGAGAGGGGGCAGGGATGCCAGCACTGGAATATTCTAGATCCTGCACCTCAGACATACATGATCCTGTGAAGGAGTCAGAAAGGACTTTTGAAAATTTGTAGTGAACCCCAGGCTTTGCAGGAGGGAAATGGCAAAGTGAAGATTCTGCAGTAGAATCTAAGGAGAGGATACCTGAAGCAGGAGATCATCTAACTAGGGAAAAACTTGCATCCTCCTTAGCCTGCAAAAAGCAATCACAGGATAGGGCTGCCACCTTTCCAAATGCCTAAAGTGGGACATTTTTATATAAATATGAGATTTTGCAGGACAAAACATATATAGATATATATATATAGTCAATGCAAAGTACAGAACTTTCACTTTATGCACAAATAAAAGATTATTGTAGAATTTGGGTTGCTTATGCTATTTCATGCAACATTAGGTGTTTCAGATACAAAATAACCATTTTATACAACTATTTATACAACTATTAAAGAAAACTTAAGTAATATTTTTTGTTCTAAAATTGCAGGACATTTGCATTTTTTAGTTTATTTCGCAGGACACAATTGCCAAAAGAGGGACTGTCCCTCACAAAAAGGGACAGGAGGTAACCCTATCACAGGAGTGAGGCATTTGATGAATACCCATAGGGCATTAGAAAAATCAAAGGGCAGGGCAGAGAACTGAAAATGCTAGGAAGCAAAACAGAAACGTATAAACTTTCTGAAAAGGGGATGAAAGGGAATGTGAAGATAAGCATCCTTGAGGTCCAGAGACACTCGAAAAGCTAGAGGAAGCAGAAGAGGGAACAAAGTCTGATGGGACAACATCAGAAAGGAAGGGACCTTCAAAAATGTGTTTAAATGAGAGAGATCAGAATGGTTCTCAAGTGCCCTCTTTCCTGGGAAGCAAAAACATTGTGGAGTAACCCCCCCTTGGGAAATTGGTACTTCCTGAATAGTTCCTTGAGTCAAAAGATACTGAAGCACCACTGGTGGCCATGAAAGGCAGATGAGATTTCCAAACCATGCAACACCACAGGCGGATAATAGAACCCAGGAATCTTGAGTAATCTTTAACCAAACTGGAAGGGAAAGGGAAGACAAAGAGAAAGAGGAATTTGGCTGAGGACAGGACAGTCAGACAGCACCTGGTTTGTCAGGAAATAAGAAGTTATGTACTCACCATAACGTTTCATGTTTGTTGTCCATCTCACCTTCATTCTTTGCTGGTTGGGTGGGATCCGAGAATCGGTTCAGACTCTGCCTTATACAAAAGCTCGAGAGCTTCCACCAGCTCGTGGCTATACCCTATCCCATGATGCTCCAGGAAGATCACCCAGATCTTGTTTGCCGATACCATAACCATTATACAATAGTACAAAACCATATCATAAAAGAGACCAAGAAGAGAGTCAGAGATGTAGTAACCATTCTTAATAAGAACCGCTCGATCCTACAAGAGCAAAGGTGGGGCAAGGAGGGTGGGATGTTAGAATGAAAGCGAGATGGACAACAAACATGGAACATTATGGTGAGTACATAACTTCTTAATGTTATGTTGTCCTATCTCACCTTCATTCTTTGCTGGTTGGGACAGTGTCCCTAGCACCTTCTTTCTTGGGTGGCTCATTGGAGAAAACTCTTCATAACAGCAGACACAAAAGAGGCCCTGTTCCCGGAGGTCAAATCAACTTTGTACTCAGTGATAAAGGTATGAGGCTTTACCCATGTTGCTGCTGCACAAATGGAATCTATGGGTAGCCTGGCATGAAAGGCATATGAGGTAGACATAGCCCTTGTGGAATGGCCTTTCACTTTCTCTGGAAGTTCTCTGTTCTGAGATCTATATGTGTAAGTTATACAGTCTGTAAGCCATTTTGAAATTGTGACTTTTGTTACTGGGGCTCCATTCTTTTTGTCTGAATAGGATACAAACAAATGGTCGGATTTTCTGAAGTCTTTTGTTCTATGTAGGCAGAAACGTAATTGGCTATGAACATCTAACTGGTGTAACTTGTACTCTACCTTGTTGCCATAATTTTGGAAAAAGATGGATAAATCAATGGATTGATTTAAAATGGCTTCGGAACAACAAAGTTTTGGCAAAAAAGAGGGGTAGGTTCGTACGGAAACCCTATCTTTGTGAAAGATAAAATAAGGGGAATGTATTGACAAAGCTTGAAGTTTAGACATATGTCTAGCAGATGCAATAGCCACCAATAGTCCTGTCTTCCATGATAAAAACTTCATGTCACAAGAGGATGAGGGTTCAAAGGGAGGAAGAATCAACATACATAGAACAAAATTTAGGTCCCATGGTGCTGGAAATTCCTTTACTGGGGGCCTCAGTAGAAAAATACCTTACAAAGTCTGTGGGACATGATTCTTAGACCCATTTCCCCAACATGATAATTAGATCTAGCAGCTAAATGAACTCGAATTGTAGCTGCCGCTGCGCCTTCATTAAAGAGCATAGCCAAAAAATTTAGCACGGCTGTTACTGGGGGCAGTAAAGGGATCAATATGATTTTTGCAAGCACAGCAGGAAAATCTTTTCATCTTGCTAGAATATAATTTTCTGGTTCAAGGCTTATGAGATGAAATCAATATATGTTGTACTGCAGGGGAAATCTCAGGAAGCCTGGCTGTTTGTGGAAAGTACAGTTGTGTACACTTACCATAAATGTAGACGTTAGAGTGTCTTCACTGTTGCAGTCATGACTGTAGGGTTCTCCCCTGCCGGCAGGCAGTCCTCGGTCGGCCAGAATCCCAAAGTCTGGGTCCGGAGTCGGCTGTTCAGCCATGCTCCCCGACGTCAGAGCGCCAGGAGTACAAAGCTGACAGCCGACGCCATGTTCTCCAGTTTTTCTTGCCCCAGATGTCAGGTGCTCCAAAATGAGTAAGATCCCATACCCTTTGCAAATACACCTCAAAAGAAGGGTGAAGAAGGGAACCACACAAAAGAAAAAATAAGAGGGGACAGGAGGGAGGGAAACCCAGACTGCAACAGTGAAGACGCTCGAACATCTACATTTATGGTAAGTGTACACAACTGTACTATGTTCATCGTGTTTCACTGTTGCAGTCATGACTGTAGGGTTGAATCCCAAAGCAGAATAAAAGGGAGGTGGTCATAAAGAAGAGGGGGCGGCTAAAAGGCCCTGCAAGACAGCAGAAGCAAAGCCTGCCCTAGACTTAGAGTAAAGAGGCAGATTGTAGTGCTTGGAAAAAGTATTAACTGAACTCCAAGTTGCAGCTTCCAAAATGTCTTTGGTAGGAACTCCCCTGAGGAAGGCAGCTGAAGTGGCAGCAGCTCTGGTAGAGTGAGTCCTTATACTCCCTGGGATTTGCTTTCCATGGTGTGAATAACAAAATCTAATTCCATGAGCAATCCATTTAGAAATGGTCTGTTTTGAAATGGCTTTACCTTGGGAACTTGAAGCATAAGAAACAAACAATTGCTCTGATTTCCTGATGTCCTTGGTTTTGTCCAGGTAAAAACGTAGTTGTCTGTGTACATCCAAGGAATGCAAGATCCTTTCCCCTTATTTTGAGGACTGGGGAAAAAGTTGGCAAGTGAATAGTTTGATTTAAAGCCACTTTGGAAACCACCTTAGGCATGAAAGTAGGATTAGTCCTTAAAGACACCCTGTCTTGATGAAAAATAATATAAGGTTCCACAGCCATGAGAGCTTGCAACTCCGAAACTCTCCTGGCAGAGGTCAGAGCTAACAGGATGGCTGTCTTCCAAGATAAAAACTTGATGTCAGAAGTGGCAGCAGGCTCAAAAGGAGGTAAGGTGAGTTTTTCCAAAACATAGTTGAGATCCCAAGCAGGAATGGGAGGAGATCTAGGGGGCCTTAAGTTCTTAGCTCCTCTGAGAAACCGTCTCATGAGCTGATGGGAAAAGATAGGAGGGTCTGTATTATAATGAGCAGAAATAGCAGAAGCATGGATCTTTATGGAAGAGAAAGAGAGACCCTTATGTAAGAGGTCTGTCAGGTAAAGTAAAATCAGAGGAATGTTAGGAATAAGAGGATCTGAATACTGAGCCTGCATCCAGGAGCAAAATCTTTTCCATTTTCCTGCATAAGATTTTCTAGTGCTAGGACGTCTGGCTTCTAAAATGACATCCATAACCTGGCTTGGGTAGGAGAGAATGAATCAAAGACCCTGGATTAACCAGGCCGCCAGGTTGAGAGTTTTGACATGGGAGTGCAGAACCTGACCCTGGTGCTGGGACAGAAGGTTCGGAGTCTGTGGTAATACCCAAGGGGGCTCCAGACAAAGGTTTTTCAGAGCTGGGTACCAAAATTGTCAGGCCAATTTGGGGCCAACAAAATTATCATCTTGGGCTTGTCCTGTTTGATCTTTAATAACAACCGTGGAAAAAGAGGTAGAGGCGGGAAGGCATACCCAGAGAGGTTTCTCCAACTGAATGATAGTGCATCCACTTTCCAAACTAGTTCATGGAAAGTCCTGGTGCAAAAAATCTGTAGTTGATGACTGAGGTGGGATGCAAAGAGGTCTACGTGAGGACATCCCCAGACTGCTGTAATCATCCTGAATATTTCGGTGTCCAGCATCCATTCGTGTGGATCCGACAGGTTTCTGCTCAGACTGTCTGCCAGGAAGTTTTGCTTCCCTGGTAGAAACTGAGCTTGAAGGTCCAGTTTGCAAGCTAGAGCTCTGTTCCATAGATTCATGGCTAGTCTGCAAAGGGGATAGGAATGAGAACCCCCTTGCTTGTTTATATACCACATAACTGTGGTGTTGTCTGTCCGTATCAGTAGCTGTCCTGGTTGTAGAAGATTCCTGAAAGCCAATAGAGCGTTCTGTACGGCTAACATTTCCTTTAAATTGATATGCAGGAGCTTCTGATCCGTTGTCCAAAGGCCCTGCAGACAGTTGCCCTGAAAATGGGCTCCCCATGCATAATCTGAAGCGTCCGTGGTTAGTATCTCAGTGGCTGGAGGCAGACTGAAGGGTTTTCCTATGTTTAGAGTACATGCCTTGGACCACCACAGGAATTCCTTTTGGAGACAAGGCAGGACAGTGATCTGTATGTCTAAACTGTGGCAATGCTGAGACCATACACTTTTTAGGTACCACTGAATTTTCCTCATATGTAGCCTTGCATATGGTACGAGAAGGATGCAAGAGGCCATGTAACCCAAAGCCTGCAGGAATTTCCTTGCAGAAAGCTGAGTTAAAGTTGCCAAGGTTTTGAAAGTTGAAGCCAGCTGTAACTATTTTTCGGATGTCAGAAATGCCATCTGGGTTGTGGTGTTTAGGAGAGCACCCAGAAAAGTTATCTGTTGTGAGGGTGTCAAATTTGACTTTTTTATGTTTACAGAGAATCCCAGGAACTTGAGAAGGTTCTGAACAAATTTTAGATGCTGGAGTAAGACGTCCTTGCTGTCTGCCTGAATTAGACAATCGTCCAGGTAAGGGTAAATCTGAATTCCCTTGAGTCTGCAATAAGCTACTACTGGAGCCAGGCATTTGGTGAAGAACCTGGGCGCAGTAGACAATCCAAAGTGCAGCGCAGAGAATTGATAGTACCTCGATCCTGCCCTGAACCCGAGGTATTTTCTGCATTCTTGCCTGATGGGAATGTGCAAATATGCCTCCTTTAAATCCAAAGTTACCATCCATGCATTTTTGGTCAGCATTGGAAGTAGCTGCTGTAGAGTAAGCATCTTGAATTTTGGTATCTCGAGAAAAGTGTTCAAGACTGACAGATCCAGAATGGGTCTCCATGAATTTTGCTTTCTGGGGACTAGAAAGAGTCTTGAGTAAAAACCTTATCCCATCTCTGAAAGTGGAACCAGTTCTATGGCTTTCATAGCCAAGAGAGCCTCCACCTGGTTTAAGGCCTCTAACCATTGATGTTTTGGAAGATCCGGCCATCCGCTTGGTCTTGGTAGGGTATGAAAACGGAATTTGTAACCTCTTGAAACCACATCCAGAACCCACTTGTCTTGGGTTATATGAGTCCAATTTAGGTGAAAAAGAGAGAGTTTTCCTCAGAGTGGGGCTTCCAGGCAAGAAGTTCCTGCAGCCCAACAGAGGGAGTCATTGAGCCTGTTTTCTATGAGCTTGCGACCTGTCCTCTCCTCCCCTAGGGGTGGAAGCAGTCCACTGTCTTGGTCTATAAGAGGCTTGCGTTTGAGGCCTTCCTCGGGAGCGTCTGTATCTACCCCTCTGAGGCCTGTCTGAATTGGGAAAGGACCAATTTTTTGTAGGCCAATTCCTACTAAATCTGGGTGGCTACACTTGTAAGAAATCTTTAACCGTTTGCATGGATTTTGCCTTGTCCTCCATTTTTTTTATCACCTCTTCAGCCTTAGGTCCAAACAAAACATTATGCTCAACAGGAGCATCCAATAACTTAGCTTTTACTTGATCTGGCAAGTTTTGTTCCTTTAACCAAGCATGCCTTCTAATGACTGTACCAGAAGCAGCAGCCCTACAAGAAGCCTCCAAGGCATCAAATCCACAGTGTAAACCATGTTTCCCAACTTGTTCAGTGGCATGCATTAAGTCATGTCATTCCTTATCTGCACAGGCAGAAATGGAAGTTAGCTTTTGTTTCAAAACAGACAGAAGCAATTGCTGGTATTTCAGCATATGAAATTGAAGTAGCAGAAGTGTACACTTTTTTGCCCCATCTTTCTAAAGATCTGGAATCCTTCTCAGTGGGAATGGGATTTTTAGCAGTAGCGGCCTTAACCCCCTTAGGACCCTGAGAAATGGTTTCAGGATCAGCAGTAGGATTCTTGTATAAAAACTGGTGGGAATCAGGAACCCCATAATATCTGTCTGGCTTAACAGGAGCTGGAGGAAAAGAGTCCGGAGTTAAGTTAGCCTCCGAAAAAGCATCATCCACAATATCCAAAATAGGAGGGATAGCTAGGGGTCTATGTTGGGGAAGAAGAAGAAAATCCCTAAGTCTTTTCTTAGATTCCAAGTACTCCTGTCCTTCCCAGTGAAAATGTTCCCTCATTTCATGTAAAGTTTCCCCAAAAGAGAAATCCTAAGGGGAAGAAGCTGAAGGAATGGATTCCTCACCATCAGAATCCTCATAAGGAGGGAAAGAATATTCCTGGTCAGAAGAAGAAACAGAAGCCTGATCAGAGGAGTCATAATACACTTCCTGCCTTGGCCTTTTATCTGGAGGGGGATGTGAACCCCTAATCATAGTAAGTAAATCCTCCGCCATCTTAAGTAACTGTTTCTGAGACTTGGGTGCCGGATCAGAAGAGGCCTGAGCTGTAGTCTTTGATTTGGAAGGAGTCTTTGCCTTTGTCTTTGCCTTTATTAGAAGCTGAGTAGGCCTGAAAACCCCTTCGGAAGCCGGTACCTGCACAGCGGCTCCGGACCCATCCGAAGGAGCATTGTCCGAAGGTCCTGCAACAGAAATATTCAAAGGCCTAGTTGGCTCCTCGTGGGAGTCCGTTTCGGCCATCGGTTCCGAAATGGCCAATGACAGAGGCTGCAAAAGCGCCTCACTGACGATGGCCGAACCTGAAGCTGGCTCTGCTTGTACAATATCGTCCGATTTGGACCTCGGAGGCCTGTCTTTATCCTTGCGTCGTTTGTGAACTCCGGTAGCCGGAACCGAATCCGACATTTTGTAATTAAAGCGCCTACCGAAGTAATGAAATGCAAAATCGTACCTTCGTTTAATTGTACGTTGATTGAATCTAGCACAAAACCGATAACTAGCTATGTCGTGGTCAGGGCCTAAGCAAGGAATACAGTAAGAATGAAAATCCTTATGAGGTATTTGCTTCCCACATGAAATACAATTATTAACTTTTTCTGACATCGGACTGGAGCAAGAAAAAAGTTTCCCCAACGGTGTACTTAGCTTTGAGTAGGAGAAGTCAGTCTTCGGACTGAAGTACGTTTAGCAAAAATTGTCAGGAGTCAGCCGACCGGCAAATGCGAACTGCTATCACCGCACGGAAAGAAAGACTGGAGAACATGGCGTCGGCTGTCAGCTTTGTACTCCTGGCGCTCTGACGTCAGGGGCATGGCTGAACAGCCGACAGCCGGACTCAGACTTTGGGATTCTGGCCGACCGAGGACTGCCTGCCGGCAGGGGAGAACCCTACAGTCATGACTGCAACAGTGAAACACGATGAACATCTGGAGCAGCCAAGCTGTCAATCTGAGGGTTAGAACAGATGGATGGAGCGACCCTGATGGATGGGTTAGGAGATCTGTAACTGGGTCCAGAAATCCATGGCTCCTCCAGAAGATGGGGCCATAGAAAGGGGAACCAAATCTGACAAGGCCAGTATGGAACAATGAGTATCATTCTGCTTTTCAACGTGCTGGCTTTCTGCAGTTGTTTTAGTATAAAGGGAAAAGGGGGACAGGCGTAGGGGAGATCCGGGGGCCAATCGTGTACAAGTGCATCCCTTGGTGACTCCCCCGAAGGGAGGATCAAGGCTAAGTAGCTGCTGCATTTGGCATTCATGGATGTGGCAAAGAGATCGCAGCAAGGCTGGCCCCACTTGTGGAAAATCTCTTCTGTAACCTCCTGTTTTAGGGGCCACTTCTGCGGTATCAGAATAGCAATTTTGAGTTTTTGGGCATTAAGGTCTGTAAGGGACCTGATTTGGCTTTCACTACTAATCTTTATAGGAAAGACTGCCATAAATGTTCCCTGTTACATTTTTCCTAATGTTGTTAAGGGTCAGAGCATGAGAGTCTCCAGATTGAATGTTAGTGATGATCAGTTTGTTCAAGACTTGAGGATGTTAAAACAGGATTTACTTCATAGGGGATATGGCTCTGACAAGTTAGAACAGGGTTTAACTTTTGGTACATCTATGAGACAAACTAGATCAAAACCAGACTTTTATTTTTCTATACAGACGACTACAGCCAGGTCCGGAGGACTGAAGTGATGGTCCCATGCTCTATAGTAGCAATACTAAAATTATTACAGATATTATTAGCAAGCATTGGTCTGGCCTGTTGACTGATGACAATGTTAGGAAGTTTACTGGTACTAAACCTCGGTTTCATTATAAGAATAGATCCTCATTAGAGAAATTGCTATGTTATCCCTCTAAGAATAACTATCGTTCTGGTTTGGGTAAAGGTGATTTTGGTAAGTTTCCTTGTGGTAGTTGTAGTTATTGTTACCTGACTGACAGCACAAATTGTTTTAAACATCCGGATACAGGCATCTTATATTCTTTTAGAGTGAGGGCAGATTGTTGTACTACTGATTTGGTTTACCTTGCCTATTGTGTTTTTTGCGGATGTTTTTACATTGGCAAAGGTTTTTAAGGTTCAGGATGAGAGAGCACTTACATCACATACATAAAGGTAGTTTGTGTAATGCCCTTGCAAAGCATGTAGCCAGCGAAGGTGATAACCATTATTTTAGATTTTTGGTAGTGGATAGACTGTTTAAGAAGGAACGGTTGGGCAATCTGGGGAATAAGACTGAAGCATGTGAGTTACGATAGATTACTTTGCTACAAGCCAACAGAAGGTCAGGTTTGAATGAACATGTACCTTTGCAACCTATGCTGAAGTCGTGGAGGCTTTTTACATAGGGTTTTAATATTGTATATAATTTTATTGAATTTTTTATATGATTTTCATATACATTCTTTATATTACAAGTTTTACTTTAATATGTCGTTTATACACCTTTAAGCCTGGTTTGGTTCTGGAGGTGTGACTAAAGTGACTTATTGATTGGATGTGAAGGGATCATGTGACATGTTTTTATGAATGGACTAGCTTGTGGTATCTGATTGGTAATGCCGATCAATCTATAGTATTTAAGCCTTTTGTTCCCAATTGCTTTTTTATTGATCTGAAAGTCTGTTTTTGCTACATGGTCGTGCCTTTGGTGACCACTTTTATTGTTTTTACTGTAAGGAATACTGCAACAGTGAAATGGAAGGACATTTGCTATTATTGTGGTAAAGATGGTCATTTGGTTGCCATATAGCTAAAAAAGTCTTCCGAACTTTGTGGGACAAAGGGACACAGTAGACATGAATGCAGATAAACATAATAATAAATCTAGTAGAAGAGGTTATTTTTGAGTGTAGGTTCAGTAAAGACATTAATGAAATTAGAAGTTATGTACTCACCATAACGTTCCATCTGAGTAGGTGTATTCATTTGTCTGCAACCTGTGGGTTATGGATCCGATATCGGATCCGAACCGGCATGGTTTACCAGCTATGGATCCAAGCTCTCAGCTCCTCCCCTCACCCATAATGCCCTGCTCTACCCTCATGACCTCAGATCGAGTTTGCCAACAGCAAGAACACCCTGAAAAGGGTAACACACCATATGCAGGAAACTGAAAGGCCAGGGGGATAGGAGGGCGGGATGGTTGCAGACAAATGAATACACCTACTCAGATGGAACGTTATGGTGAGTACATAATTTCTAAATCTGAAGTAGGAGATTCATTTGTCTGCAACCTGTGGGACAGAGTCCCCAGCTACCTGAATCTTGGGCGGCCATCATGGAAGGATAATCCAGAGCACCGCGGAGCCAAATGATGCTCTACCCCTAGAAGCAAGATCCAACTTGTAGTGGGAAATAAAAGTATGAGATGAAGCTCACGTGGCTGCTGCACAAATATCATCTAGAGGAATCCTAGCCTTAAATGCTGCCGAGGTAGAGACTGACCGGGTTGAATGGGCGTGTACACCCTCCGGTGCGGGCCTTCCTGAAGCTTGATAAGCCAATAAGATACATTGTGAAATCCAGCGAGACAGAGAGACTTTAGAAATTGGCTTGCCCAAATTAAATTTAGCAAAGGAAATGAACAACTGGTCGGATTGCCTATGACCAGCCGTTCTGTTTAGATAAAATCTAAGTTGCCTGTGAACATCTAAGGAGTGAAGCTTGTATTCACCTTTGTTTTCATATTTAGGAAAGAAAACAGGGAGGTTAATGGATTGATTAATGTTTGCTTCAGAAGCTACTTTAGGAAGAAAGGACGGGTTGGTCCTGAGGTAAACACGGTCCGGATGAAAGACCAAGTAAGGAGGTTTAGCTGATAATGCTTGGAGCTCTGAAACTCTCTTGGCCGAAGTAATGGCTACTAAGAAGGCAGTCTTGAACGACAAGAATTTGAGATCTACCGTAGCCGCCGGTTCGAAGGGGGGGGTGGTCAAGGCCTGGAGAACTAAGGAGAGGTCCCAGGGAGGAACCGCTTGTTTTACAGGGGGCCTGAGAAGGAAAGTACCTTTAAGGAAAATTTTACACAACTTGGCCGACATGAGTGGACTGGAGTCATGACCAATGTGATAATGTGAAATTGCCGCAAGTTGTACTTTGACTGTGGAACTGCTGGCACCATCGTTAAAAAGAGTGGTTAAGAAATCAAGCACTAAAGGGAGAGGAAAGTACAGTTTTGTACCTACCATAAATGTAGATGTCCGATAGGAATGCATCTGCAGTCCTTACAAATGGGTAGTCCTGTCGTCAGGCAGCCCTTCGGTCGGCCGGATTCCAAAGTCTGGGTCTGGCTTCGGCTGGTGTCGCACTTCACCCGATGTCATAGCTGCAGTTTTTCGGGTATAAAGGCATCAGCCGACGCCATCTTCCTCAGTGTTTCTTGCCCCAGATGCCAGGTGCCCTCTTTGATGGCTAAATTTGGATAAATGCCAATGTTTCCAAATAGTAGAGAGCAAACACATAAAATAAGCATGTATGTACATATATACAAACAAATACACCATAATAGATCCCCCCCAAGCTAGCTGAAGGATGGCAAATACCCTAGGAGTACCACAGAGGGGAAGGTGGGTGGGTAATCCTGAATGCAGATGCATTCCTATCGGACATCTACATTTATGGTAGGTACAAAACTGTACTATGTCCTTCAAGGATGCATCTGCAGTCCTTACAAATGGGTAGAATACCATAGCTAAACTACGGGAGGAGGAAAAAGTAGAGATTATGGTGTAGTTAGGATCCCTTGCAAAACAGCAGTGGCAAAACTTGCTCGGGATCTAGAGTATAAAGGTAAATTGTAATGCTTGGCAAATGTATGCACGGAGGTCCAAGTAGCAGCCTCTATAATGTCCTTGGTAGCCACTCCTCGTAAGAAAGCTGTGGTAGTGGCTGTAGCCCTTGAGGAGTGAGGCCTGATGTTCTCTGGAGTTTTCTTTCCATGGTAGGAGTAACAAAATCTAATGCAATTTCCTATCCATTTGGAGATTGTCTGTTTTGAAATAGATTTTCCTTCCTTTCCTGTTGCATATGCTACCAGAAGCTGGTCAGTTTTTCTATTGGACTTGGTCCTGTCCAGGTAGTAGCGTAATTGCCTATGTACATCCAAGGTATGCAACAGTCTTTCTCCCCTGTTCTCTGGGTTGGGGAAGAATGTGGGTAGGTGGATAGCCTGATTTAAAGACACTATGGATACCACCTTAGGCATAAATGTGGGATTTGTTCTCATGGACACTCTATGTTGATGGAAGATCAGGAAGGGTTGCACTGCCATTAATGCCTGTAGTTCAGAGACCCTTCTTGCTGAGGTGATTGCCAGTAGGAAAGCAGTCTTCCAGGATAAGTATTGTAATTCTGCTGTTGCTGCTGGTTTGAAAGGGGGAAGTGTCAATTTTTCTAACACAAAGTTCAAGTCCCATGCTGGCAATGGTGGTTTCCTGGGAGGTTTTACATTTTTAATTCCTCTCAGAAACTGTCTGAGCAGAGGATGAGAGAAGACAGGAGGATCCAAGCTGTATTCTGCTGAAATAGCTGATGCATGTATCTTGATGGAAGAATAGGACAGGCCTGCATGGAAGAGCTCTGCCAAGTACTCCAGGATGTTGGCTATGTTTACTAGCGCCACGTCTTCTCCTTTTGCAGTACTCCAAATGAGATATCTTTTCCATTTTGCTGCATAATTCTTTCTTGTTGAAGGTCTAAGAGCCTCAAGGATTATGTCTAACCCTTTGGGATAAATCTGGGTTAATTGTCCTTATGTAATGTTCCAGGCAGTTAGCTGCAGAGTTTTCAGGTTTGGATGCAGGATGTTGTAGTTGTTCTGTGTTAACAGCAATGGGATCAGGGGCAGTGTCCATATTTGTTCCCGAGACATGCTCCTCAGCAATGGGTACCAATGTTGTCTTGGCCAGTCTGGAGCTATCAGAATGATCCTTGGACGTTCCTCTTTGATCTTCAAAAGCACCTTGTGCATTAAAGGAAGTGGTGGGAATGCATAAGCTGTCAGGTTTTTCCAACTGAAAGATAGGGAGTCCACCTTCCAAGCAAGTGGGTGGTACGTCCTTGTGCAGAATTTCTTTAGCTGGTGATTGAGTGGGGATGCAAATAAGTCTATTTGTGGTAATCCCCATTCTCTTGTGATGGCTTTGAAGATGTCCGGATGCAGCATCCATTCGTGGGCGTCTGCGGTAGTTCTGCTTAAAATGTCTGCTAGAATGTTTTCTTTTCCTGGTACAAAAATTGCTTGTAACAGAATGTTGTAGCTCAGAGCCACATCCCATAGGTCCAGTGCCAGCCGGCATAGAGGATATGAATGTGTGCCTCCCTGTTTGTTGATGTACCACATAACTGTGGTGTTGTCTGTCCTTATCAACTGACCTTCTTGGAGAAATGGTCTGAATGACTGGATTGCCAATTTTACTGCCAGCATTTCCTTTAGATTTATGTGCAGGTGCAGCTGGTCTTGAGTCCATAAGCCTTGTATGCACTTGTCCAGCATGTGTGCCCCCCAACCGAGGTCTGAGGCATCTGTCGTGATGGTTTGGCTTGGTTGACTGTTGCAGAAGGGCAATCCTTTGTTTGATTGACAGGCCTGAGCCCACCATAGGAACTCTTGTTTCAGGCATGGGATTATTGGAATTTTGGTTTCTAGGCTGTGCTTGTGTTGGGACCACAAATTCTTTAGGTACCACTGTAGCTTTCTCATATGCAGTCTGGCATGAGGGACCAGAATTATGCAGGATGCCATGGAGCCTAGGGCTTGCAGTACTTTTCTTGCAGTTAGATGGTTCTGCTTTGTTAATGCCAAGAAGTAGAGAGGTAGTTGCTCTTGCTTTTCTGCAGTTAGGAATGCCATTTGTTTTGATGTGTCCAGCTCTGCACCCAGAAAAGTTATTCTTTGGGATGGAGTCAGTCTTGACTTTTTTTATATTGACTGTATATCCCAGGGCTTGCAGTAGGTAAATGACTCTTTGTAAGTCTTCTGTTAGTTTCTTTGTTATTGTTAAAAAGTTAACTTCTTTGTTATTGAACAGGTGAAAAGGGATTTGAGAGGGGGTTTATGGGAAGAAAGGGTAGGGTATAGAGAACTGTGGTGGCAAATTTATCTTAATGCCACAAAAAAAACTGGATTAAATGATACCATCTCTATAACCCCAGTACTCAAATTAAAAGCTGCAGATATTTAAAAAATATATCTTCCTATTGTAATATTTATAAAGCCCAATAGATGGCGATGTTTACTTATGGGAAGCAAATATTGTAACCAACTTAGTACATTATCAATTCAACACATATACGTTTTTAAATGTATTTTAAACATTTGAATGGTTTACAAGCATGAGTAAAATGCATCTAGTATTAGGTAACTAAGGAGTTTTTAATATATTTAATTTAGTAAATAGGAAAAATTATATTGTTTTTTATACAAATATTTTAATGAATGTGTTTGTCATTTTTTATGAAAGTCAACATTATGATTGGCTGCTCTTTGATGCACTCTGACTGATAGGGTAATATTTGAAAAGCATTAGTATATAAAGGCTTAATTAATTAGTTCAATTACTATCTGATGAAGTCATTGTTGGTAAAGACGAAAACGCAATCCATCTGTTAAGAGCGTTAATCTGTGCCTTATCTGTGCCTTTCAACTTTGTGTTTTTGGAACTTGGAGTTATTAAACAGTGGAACCTTTGCTGGCGTGTTTCCTGCTTTCATCTTGGCTGCTACAGGATTTATTCTTCTGTTAGTTTGTTTTTGTTGTCCGCTTGAATCAGGCAGTCATCCAGGTATGGATAAATTTGGATCCCCTGAAGTCTGCAATGAGCAATTACTGATGCCAGGCATTTCGTGAACACTCTGAGCGCAGTAGATAAGCCAAAGGGCAATGCTGAGAATTGATAATGCTCTGATCCTGCAAGAAATCTGAGATATCTTCTGCAAATTGGTCATATGGGGACGTGCAGGTATGCCTCCTTGAGATCTAGAGTTACCAGCCAAGACTCCTTGCCCAGCATGGGAAGAAGCTGCTGTAGGGTCAGCATTTTGAATTTTGGAACAATGAGGAATGTGTTTAAAGCGGACAGGTCGAGAATAGGCCTCCATTTGTTCTCTTTTCTTGGTACCAGGAAGAGTCTGGAGTAAAATCCCTTTCCTTGCTCCATAGATGGTACCTTTTCCACAGCTCTCATTCTTAATAATTGAGATATTTGCTTTAGAGCTTCTGCCCTTTGAGTAGGTGGTAGGTTTGGCATTCCTCTCTTTCCTGGTAGAGTATGGAAATGGAACCTGTAACCTTGGTCTATAGTTTGCAAAATCCATTTTTCCCTTGTGATGCAATGCCAGTTCTTTGAAAATAAGGTTAGCTTTCCGCCTAAGGGTGCTTCCAGTTGTTCCCTGGTAGGCGGTGCCACATCCAAGTCACTGTGATTGTGTTGTTGTAGTGGTGGTGGCTGCGTCCGTGCCTCGCTGGTTGTTACCTTGCCACTGGCGTCCCCTGTAGGCACCCCTGGATTGGTTTCTGCCTCTTGAATGCCTATTCCTGCCTCTCTGTGTCTTAGAGGAGTCTGGAAAGGACCAATTTTTGGAGGGCCAGTTCCTGCTAAACCTTGGAGGTTGAACCTGTAAGAAATCTTTCACCGTTTGTACAGATTTAGCCTTCTCTTCCATCTTCTTTAGTACCTGCTGTGCAGGGGAACCAAATAAATTGATCTTGTCCATGGGTGCATCCAAAAGCTTAGATTTGACATGGTCTGGTAATGCCTGCTCTTTCAACCATGCATGTCTCCGGATAACTGTGCCAGTCATGGCTGATCTAAAGGAAGCCTCCAGTGCATCATAGCCACATTTTAAAGAATGGTTACTAACCTGCTGTATGTTATGTACCATTTCCTGAACATATTTTTTATCTAGAGATTCTTCAGAGGACAGCTTTTTAGTTAACTGATCAAGCATAAACTCTTGATATTGAATCATATGGAACTGGCAGTTCAAAGCTCTAGCTGACAAAGTAGCAGAAGTGTAAACTTTTTTACCCCATCTCTCTAAGGATCTGGATTCCCTTTCAGAGGGGAGGGGATTTTTAGCAGATGTAGTTGCTACAGCTTTAGGACCCTGGTAGATAGTCTCTGGATCTGCAAAAGGAGCCTTGTATAAATGGTGATGAGTGTCCGGGACCCTGTAGAACCTATCGGGCTTAGCAGGGGCCGGAGGTAATGAATCAGGAGCAGTGCAAGCATCATTAAATGCATCATCTACAACAGAAAGAACTGGAGGTATAGCTAAAGGCCTATGCTGTGGCAAATGTAGAAAGGTTCTAAGCCTTTTTCTGGAGTCTGAGAAATCTTGGCCCTGCCACTGAAATTGTTCCCTCATAGCATGCAAGGTTTCCCCAAAGGAAAATTCCTCAGGTGGAGAGGCTGAAGGAATGGACTCTTCAGCATCAGAGTCTTCGTAAGGGGAATAAGGAGCCTCAGGAGGGTCTGTATGTTCTGAGTCATCAGAGGAGTCATCTGTGGATACTGGTTCAGGGGGCTCTGCTCTAGGCCTCTTCTCTGGAGGTGGATGAGAGGCCCTGTCTGGATGAGGCTGGGAGCCACGAATTAAAGAAATGAGATCCTCAGCCAAAGAAAGCATATGGGAACTGGTGCTGGGCCTGTGAGAAAGGGGTTTAACAGGCACCGTTTTTGAAGCTTTAGCTGCTTTAGCCATGGCAAAGGCCTTAATAGACATGGCTGCAGGAGGCCTAGCAGCTCCACGTGCAGGGGTTGAAATATCCAAGGGAATAGTGTCTGATAATTCCTGAGAAACCACAACAGAAGGTTGGATTTCAGAAGCCGATTCCACCAGGCTAGAAGAGGCCTCGGTAGAAGGCATGTTTTCGGCCGGGGGAAGAACTGCTTGCTCGGTTTCAGCCGAAACCGAGACACTCGTGGTTGGGTTAACCGCGGTTTCGGCCGAAACCGCGGACCGCGAGTGTCGGTCCTTTTCCCTGCGTTTTTTGGTAATTTGTGAAGTCGGAGGGTCCGACGGCATGATATAAGCAAATTCAGAGCCAAAAAACTGTTCTGCAAATTCTGACCGACGTCTAAGCGTCCGTCGGTTAAAAGAAGCACAGGCTAGACAAGCTGCTACGTCGTGGATGGGCCTAAACAAGGTAAGCAGTAAGAGTGGAAATCTTTATGAGGTATTTGTTTCCCACAAGTTAAACAGTTATTCACTTTTTCTGACATCGGCTGAGGCAAGAGAGAGTCCCCAACGGGGTACTTAGCTTTTTAGAAGTCTTCGAAGTAGTATTCGGTATGAAATCTCTGGTTCTGACTGACCGGCACTTGCGAACAGCTTCTACTTCAGGCGCCACGCGGCAAGAAGGACTGGGGAAGATGGCGTCGGCTGATGCCTTTATACCCGAAAAACTGCAGCTATGACGTCGGGTGAAGTGCGACACCAGCCGAAGCCAGACCCAGACTTTGGAATCCGGCCGACCAAAGGGCTGCCTGACGACAGGACTACCCATTTGTAAGGACTGCAGATGCATCCTTGAAGGACATCTGTGAAGGGGTTCAGGCCTTGCCGCTCCGCCCACAAAGAAAACCGTTTCCACTTGCTACGGTAGACTTTCCTAGTGGACATTTTTATCAGCTGCCACCAGGATCGCCTTAACAGGGGACGAAATACCGGGAGTCCTGATCAAGAGTGGAACTGGAGCAGCCAAGCGGTCAGCTTTAGGTTGTCCAGGTTCGGAGGAGATAGGCAGGATGGATGAGATATCAGATCCGGAATGGGATCTAGAATCCAAGGGGGATTCACCGAGTGAGACCTTAGGAAGGGGAACCAGATCTGTCGAGGCCAAAACGGAGCAATGAGAATCATTCTGCACCCCACCCGAGAGGCTTTCTGAAAAACTTGGAGCATCAGAGGCAAGGGGGGATAAGCATACAGAAGACCGGGTGGCCAAGCATGCACCAGAGCGTCTCTTGGGGAACCTCCTGGAGGAGGTATCAGAGCGAAAAAACTGTCGCACTTGGTGTTTGAGGGAGAGGCAAAAAGATCGCATGAAGGAGTTCCCCACCGTGCGAATATGCGTTCCGCTACTTGAGTATTGAGAGACCACTCGTAAGGGGTCAGAATGGTGCGACTGAGCTTGTCCGCCAGGATGTTGGACCGACCGAATGTGCGTTGCTATTAGAAAGCGGTTGGTGGAGATTGCCCATTCCCAAACTCTCATGGCTTCTCGACAAAGAGGGTAAGACCTGGTTCCTCCTTGCTTGTTGATATACCAGACAACCGACATGTTGTCCGATTGAATCGCAATTGTTCCCAAGGGAAGAAAGTCCTGAAGTGCTAGCAACGCTAAGAGCACTGCTCTCATCTCTAGAACGTTGATATGCAGTAAGGTCTCTGAATCGTTCCACGTGCCTTGGACGGTCCGGCCTGCAAAATGCCCCCCCCACCCGAGGCGGGAGGCGTCCGTGGTCACCGTGGCAAGAGGGGGAGAAGCACAAAATGGGCGGTCTCCGTGGAGATCTGGAGAGTGAAGCCACCACAGGAGGGACCGCTTGCAAGCCTTGCTGATCGCAATGGGATGATGCATAGAAGAGCAAGGTACGACCACTGTACTAAGAGAGTCCACTGGAGGATGCACATATTGAGCCTGGCGAGAGGAAGAAGTGCTATAGCAGACGCCATGGACCCTAGAGCCCTCAGGACCAACTCCGCCGGAACTGAACTTGAGTGGAGAATGGCCCGCACCTGGAGCTGCAGATTTTGAACTCTGTCCGCAGTGAGGAAGGCTTTCAAGCTCCTTGTGTCTAACCTGGCCCCTATAAAATCTATGAGCTCAGGTGGGCCGCTACCACTGCTAATACTTTGGTGAACACCCTGGGGGCTGTGGTGAGACCAAAGGGAAGGACCCGGAACTGGTAGTGACTGGCTCCCAGCCGGAAGCGGAGAAACCTCCTGGAGCGCCTGTCCATTAGAATGTGGTAGTACGCATCTTTGAGGTCTATGGAACACATCCAGTGATTTTCTCCCAGAAGGGGAAGAATAGATTGCAGAGTGACCATTCGGAACTTCTCCTTGGGAACTGCAAGGTTCAAGAGAGAAAGGTCTAAAATTGGTCTTAGATCCCCCGTCTTTTTTGGCACTAAAAAGAACCTTGAGTAGAACCCTGATCCGATCTGGTCTGGGGGGACGGGCTGGATGGCTCTTTTCTTTAGCAGATGGCCAATTTCTGCCAAAGCGGCCTCCCGTTGACCGGGTGGAACGTCTGGGAGGGACTTCAATTTTGGTAAGTGACGAAATGGGATGCAGTATCCTCTGGATATGATCTGGAGAACCCAGCGGTCTGATGTTATGGACTCCCATGCCGCTAGGTGCCCCGAAAAACGTCCCCCGACTGCCTCCAGAGTGGAGCAGCCGGGCAAGCCCTCAGGGTTGCTGCGCAGGCCGTTCAGAGAAGGGTTCACTGGACCCGAAGTTCCTGGGAGCCCCTCTGCCTCTAGGGCGGAGTCCTCCCTGTCCTCCTCTGCCACGGAAGGACTGGTTGTCCGGAGCGGGCTGGGATTGCTGCGACTTCCGGAACCACATCTTCTTCTGACCCTTTTGGTTCCTAGAATAGGGTCTCTGGGGTGCAGAGAAGCGGATTCCGACGGCAGACAGCGTCTTCCCGTCCTTCTCGCTCTGGGTCAAAGTGTCGAACGGTTTTGCCAAAGAGGGCAGAACCATCAAAGGGGGCATTCGCAAATGACGCTTTGAAGGGCTCTGAGAAATCGCAATGACGGAGCCAGGCCTGACGTCTAGTGACTAGACCTGCCCCTGCGGCTCTAGCGGCGCCTTCCGTAGCATGGGAGAGTAGCCGCATAGAGGTATTGGTAACTGATCTAAGAGTGGCCATGCGGGTGGAGTGCAGCACTTTGTCCTCCTCCGACATGGACTCTGGGGGAGATGCAGCGTATTCTTTAATAAGATCGCGCTGCATCCTAATTACATGTGCCAGGTAGTTCAGCGCCCTTACCGAGAAGGTCGCTGAACTAAACATCCGCTTCCCCAAGCGGTCCATCATCAGAGACTCCTTGCTCGGGGGATGGACTGAGGGACTATCCTGAGCAAGTTCCCTCTTGGTGGCCGCCGTCAACATGGCATCTACCGGAGGCCCCTTACTCCAATGGGCACGGTCAGCCGGTGGACTGAGGATCCGGTCGGGCCTCTTAGGGATTGGCTCCACGGTGTCCGGTTCCTTCCACGCCCTGGTGGTAATGAGGTCCACCAGGGGGTCGGCAGGATGGGACACCCAAGAGGTAGATGGGCCCACTTCAAATGCCTCCAAGAACACGGACTCATCCGAGGAAGACTTGGGGGCAGACCACCCCCCCCTTATGCGGCGCATTTCCATGATGTCTCCAAATGAGACATCCTCGGTGGGTGACCGTGGGGAGACTTCCCCTTCCTCCAAATCAGTGTCTTCCGTGAGAGACTCGGGGGAGTCAATGTGCCTCCTTTTGCACGTATGCTTGCGAGGAACGTCCTCTGGGGGGCTGTCAGAGGACTCCTCGCAAGCAGCAACCTGTTCCAGGGGGACAGCTTGGGGCACAGAAGCGGGCTGTCCCAAGGGCCGGATGGTGGAAGCCTGACCCAGTGCAGAGGGAGCGCGGGACGGAGCCGAAACAAGTGCCGGGGGTCCGGAGACCCTCAACAGGGCCCTCTCCACTACATCAAGAGCCGAAGGGGAGCCGACCTCGACCAAAGGATCCGGCAATCGGCTCCCCCTCGGATCCGAAGAGTGGATCGGAGCCGGAGCCGAAGCACTCGGATCCGAAGGGACAGTGCGCTCCGACACAGATGGCGCCGAAGGAGCACTGATCCCCCCGGATCCGAAGCTCGGATCCAGGCTCCGAGGTCGGATCCGATGCACTCGAGGACAGGGTCGGATCCGAAGTAACAAGTACTATCGGCGCCGACCCACCCCGCTCGGCTGCTCGGCTCCAACTGCTCTGAACCCGGGTAGCGGGTCGGAGAAGGAGCAATTGGCTTGAAAAGGGGTCGAGCTCCCCAGAGGGGCAAGAGCACTCCCATCTGCATCTGGGCCTGGATGAACCTTTTCATCATCCGGTCCAGATCAGCGTCCGACAGGCTATAAGTTGATCTCGACGAGGCTACCGAGGTAGGCCTTGAGTGCCTCCTCGATAGCCTCGACGGAGATCGGGTCTCCTCCTCCTCAGGTCCCGTGAAAAACACACTGGGGACCGGAGCCGAGGAGGGGAGAGCCAGCAGACAAGGAGGCCGGGAGAAGCCCGGCTGGCGGAGCCGAAACAGAGGTCTCGCCCGCCGCTTATGGTGCTTCTCCTCCGGTCCTTCTTCCTAGCTTCCTCTCATCCGAACCAGAAACGGGAGGTTGAGTCCCAGGAGGAGGAGGGGAGCCGAGAGGGAACAACTGTGGTAACGGTTACCCGAAGGAGCGGAGGCCGAGCCGAGTCTGGCGGCAAGAGACCCGCCAAAACAAGCTTGGACCTCCGCTCCTTCAATGCCCTGGGGTTGAACCCTGCACAAATGGAACATCCAGATGTGAGGTGTTCAACCCCCAGGCATCTAACACACAGAGTGTGGCCATCTGCTGGGGAAAGCTTATGGCCACACTCGGAGCACTTAGAAAAAATAGCTTTGGGCTGCTCAGACATCCCAAAAACCAACAAATAAAGTTACTAGAACTAAAAGTAAAAGTAACAAAAAAACCACTCACAGGCCCAAACACACACTACGCTACCAGCGAGGGGAGGGATATAAATTTAAGTTTTAAACTCTAAAAAAAAGTAATAATACAAGAGGGAAACCTACACTTTCACACAAATTTAACCAAAAAACTTCAAAATTGAGTACTTTAAACACTAAATATTGCACTTAGCTGGAGAGCTGGAAAAAACAATCTGGTCACCATGCGCGGCAAACGAGATCTGAGGTCATGAGGGTAGAGCAGGGCATTATGGGTGAGGGGAGGAGCTGAGAGCTTGGATCCATAGCTGGTAAACCATGCCGGTTCGGATCCGATATCGGATCCATAACCCACAGGTTGCAGACAAATGAATCTCCTACTTCAGATGTAAAGTTACAACAGAACAGAAAACACAGAAAAAGAAATACAAGCAAAAGAATGTGAAAGAGAAAGGACATAGTTTAAGTTGAAAGTATTAATTAAAAATGACAGAAGAAAAAGGAAAATAAGGCCTCATGCTTTATTACAAGATGAAGAAGTTGGATCAAGAGAAAGAGAAGAGACTGAGGTTGAAGAGGTGAACCCAAAAGGACAAAGAGTAATGGAAGACAAAAGAAAGGGCAAAGAGGAAAATGTGAACAGCATGAGTAAGAAATAATTTCAAATATTTTAAATAAACAGTATTAAGAAAGGAAGTTTATTTGTACAGAATCTGACACTTAAAACAGAATAGTTGTGTAAAATCTCACCATAACCATAGATGTCCTTCTCTTGTATGTCCAGCCAGTATACAAAAGCCTAATGCTACTGTGAGGTACTAGCGACATTGCATGGTATCCAAAACGCATGTCGATCATAAAGTGACGTTGGGTATAAAATGGACATAGACACGTACCAGACATCAGAACTGAATGCTGCAAAAAGCACAAGCCTGATCCAAGGCAAGGAAAATATGACACCAGTAAACAAGCGAGCATCTGGGGGGAAGGCAGAGGGGAAGTAATACTGCAGCATATGGAACAGAGGGACATCTATGGTTATGGTAAGATTATATACAACTATTCTATGTCCTTCTATTCATATGCTTCAGTGTTCATAACATGAGGGAGAGTACCAAAGCTCATGCAGAAGAAGAATTGGGCAGAGGAGCAGAAACATTTTCCACAAACCCATGCAGAATAGCCATGGCAAACCCATCTCTGGACCTGGAAATGCCATCAAGTTTATAATGTTTCATGAAAGTATGAACAGAGGACCAATTAGCTGTTTCCAGGACAGAGGAAATGTCCAAGCCTTTAAAGAAGGCCTCAGAGGAAGCAACTGCTCTAGTGGAATGTGCCCTAAAAGGTAAGAGTAGATTTTTTTTTCCATGAGCCACACAACAGAAGAAAATATTTTTGGAAATCCAAGTGGAAATAGTCTGCTTGGAAACAGGTGGGCCCAGGGGCCTTGAGTGATCGAAAACAAACAGGCAGTCAGATTTCTGAATTGGTTTGGTTTTATCCAGATAATATCTGAGTTGTCTGTGCACATTAAAGGTGTGCAGTATCCTCTCACTAGAGGATTGAGGAAAAAGGCTGGAAGATTGATGGACTGATTGAGAGAACTCATTCACCACCTTGGGAATAAAGGAAGGGTTAGTGCATAGGGAAATCCTATCTCTGTGGAAAACTGTGAAGGGGAGGAGGACATGGGAGCCTGCAACTCAGACACCCTTCGGGCAGAAGTAATGGCCACAAGAAGGACTATTTTCCAAGTGCAGTGCTGCAGGGAAGCAGAGCTTGCTGGCTCAAAAGGGGCCAGGGTAAGCTTTTCTAAGGCAAAGTTGAGATCCCAAGGAGGGGGGGAACCGGTTTCCTTGGTGGTCTGATGTGAAGGTCACCTTTTAAGAAGAGTTTTGGAAGCTAAAGGGGGAGACATAGGCAGACAATCAGAAATAGAAGAAAGATGAGCTTTTACTGAGGACTATGACAGCCCACTCTTCAGTAATTCACACAGGTAGGACAAGACCACTACAACATCCACTAACAGTGGTTGTAAATCCTTTTTGTGACACCAAATGGAAAACCTTTTCCATTTGGAAATGCAGGATTTCTTAGCTGTGGGTTTTCTGGCCTCCTGCAGAACTTGTAGCACGCCCTCAGAAAAAAAGTGTAAGAAGAGAATCAAAACCCTATCACCCCAGAGTCAGTTGTAGGGTTTACATCTGTGGATGAACGAACGTGAGTAGGTCCATTCTGAGGGGTAACTTGTGGTGACTGCCCTTGGCTAAATGCACAAGAAGGGGAAACCAATGCTGTCTTGGCCAAAAGGTAGTCACCAGCAAGATTTCTGGTTGCCCCCGTTGGATTTTCAACATGACCTTTTGAAGAAGTGGGAAAGGGGGAATTTATAAAGAAACAGTCGGCGTGAATTACAAAGTCCTGGTCCGGCGTCGGTTGCGGTCACCTCTTCCCTGACGTCAGTGCGCCAGGGGTATAAAAGATGCAGCCGACGCCATTTTCTTCAGTTTTTCTTGCCCCAGATGTCAGGTGCCCCCAAAAAAAGTAGGCTAAAAAGTTTTTGATCATAAAAAAAGCATGCACATAAACCTTCATCTACAAGCAAATACACCGCATGGGTTGTATAGATTAGAGAAGTGCAGATAAGTTCCAGCAAAGATATGGGGGATGGTGGGTGGGTAACCTGGACTGCAACAGTGAATACACTTGAACATCTACATTTATGGTAGGTACACAACTGTACTATGTTCATCGTGTTTCACTGTTGCAGTCATTACTCTTGGGTTGAAATCCAAAGCTGAGGATGGGTGGCCGGGCTAAATACGGTTAGGAGAGGCTATGAGGCCCTGCAGAACTGCAGTGGCAAAGCCTGCTCTGGATTTAGAGTAAAAAGGTAAGTGGTAGTGCTTTGTAAAATTGAACACTGAACTCCAAGTTGCAGCCTCTAAAATGTCTTTGGTTGGTACTCCTCTGAGGAAGGCTGCTGAAGCGGCTGCTGCTCTGGTAGAATGAGGCCGAATGCCCTTAGGCACTAATTTGCCATGCTGAGAATAGCAGAAATGGATGCAATGGCCTATCCATTTAGAAATAGTCTGCTTAGAGATAGCCTTTCCTTGTGATCCTGTAGCATATGACACTAAAAGTTGCTCAGTCTTTCTGATAGCCTTAGTTCTGTCCAAGAAGAAGCATAGCTGTCTGTGTATGTCCAAAGAATGCAGAATTTTCTCACCCTTGTTCTGTGGGTTTGGATAAAAGGTAGGCAAGTGAATGGTTTGGTTGAGGGCCACACTGGACACCACCTTAGGCATAAATGTTGGGTTTGTCCTCAGAGAAACCCAGTCTGGATGAAAAATGATTAAAGGTTCCACAGCCATGAGTGCTTGTAACTCTGAGACTCATCTTGTAGAGGTTATTGCTAGGAGCAGAGCTGTTTTCCAGGATAAGAATTTTATATCCGCTGTTGAGGCTGGCTCAAAAGGAGGCAGTGTGAGTTTTTCCAAGACATAATTGAGGTCCCATGCTGGTCTTGGTGCTCTCCTTGGGGGCCTGATGTTTTTGGCCCCTCTGAGGTACTGCCTTATTAAAGGATGAGAAAAGAAAGGTGGATCTGTACTGTAATCGGCTGAAATGGCAGAAGCATGAATCTTAATTGATGAAAAAGAAAGGCCTTTGTCCAGCATCTCAGTTAGGTATTGTAAAATCTGAGGGATATTTGGTACATACGTGTCAAAGCCTTGTTCCTGGTTCTAAGCACAGAATCTCTTCCATTTTTCTGCATAGGATTTTCTGGTACTGGGCCTCCTGGTCTCCAAGATAAAGTACAGTTTTGTACCTACCATAAATGTAGATGTTCAAGTGTTCACCCTGCTGCAGTCATCAAACTTGGGTTATCCTGCCGTCAGGCAGTCCCGCAGTCGGCCCGAATTCCAAAGTCTTGGTCCGGCGTCGGTTGCTGTCGCTTCCTCTCTGACGTCAGTGCGTCAGGGGTATATAAGTGGCATCCGATGCCATTTTCTTCAGATTTTCTTGCCCCAGATGTCAGGTGCCCCCAAAAGGTAGGCTATATATATATATATATATATATATATATATATATGCATACATATACACACACACACACACACACACACACACATATATGGCTATATAAAAATAAAACAAAACCCATAGGCACAAGCAAATACATCACAGAGGTAGTATAGGATAGAGTGGTAGAGATAAGTTCAGCTGTTTCAGAGGGGATGGAGGGAGGGTAACCTGGACTGCAGCAGGGTGAACACTCGAACATCTACATTTATGGTAGGTACAAAACTGTACTATGTTCATCGTGTTACCCTGCTGCAGTCATCACACTTGGGTTGAATCCCAAAGCTAAGGAGGGGAGGTGGAGTCAAACAGGGTTAGAAGAGGCTAGTAGGCCCTGCAAAACTGCAGTGGCAAAACCAGCTCTAGTCTTAGAGTTAAGAGGTAAGTGACAGTGTTTGGTGAAGGTGTGCACTGAACTCCAAGTAGCAGCTTCCAGAATCTCCTTGGTTGGCACTCCCCTGAGAAAGGCTGCTGATGTAGCTGTAGCCCTGGTGGAGTGGGGCCTAATGTTAGCAGGTACTGGCTAACCATGATGTGTGTAGCAGAAACGTCCGCAATGTCCTATCCATTTAGAAATGGTCTGTTTTGAGATAGTTTTTCCTTGTGATCCTGTAGCACAGGCTACAAAGAGCTGGTCAGTTTTTCTGAAAGCCTTAGTTTTATCCAAGTAGTAACGTAATTGCCTGTGAATGTCCAAAGAGTGCAGGAGTCTTTCTCCTTTGTTCTGGGGATTTGGGAAGAAGGTGGGCAAGTAAATGGTTTGGTTTAGGGCCACACTGGATACCACCTTTGGCATAAAGGAAGGATTAGTTCGTAGAGAAACTCTGTCTTGATGAAAAATGAGGAAAGGTTCCACTGTCATTAGTGCCTGTAGCTCTGAGACTCTTCTAGCAGAGATTATTGCTAGTACTAGGGCAGTTTTCCATGAAAGAAATTTTAAATCAGTTGAAAAAGCTGGTTCAAAGGGCGGCAGTGTAAGCTTTTCCAGGACAAAGTTGAGATCCCAAGTAGGTGTTGGAGCTCTCTTTGGCGGTCTTAAGTTCTTAGCCCCTCTGAGGTACTGTCTTAGGAGTGGATGTGAAAATAAAGGAGGATCCGTGCTGTAATGAGCTGAAATTGCTGAGGCGTGGATCTTAATAGATGAAAAGGAAAGTCCTTTGTGTAACATTTCAGTTAAATATTGTAGAATCTGAAGAATGTTCGGCTCCAGGGGATTTAGGCCTTTAGCCTGGTTCCAGGAGCAAAATCTTTTCCATTTGTCTGAATAGGTTTTCCTGGTGCTAGGCCTCCTGACCTCCAGAATGACATCCATAACAGCTTTGGATAAAGGTGTTGGCTGGTTGTTTAGGTAATTTGCCATGCAGCCAGGTTTAAAGTCTTGAACTGGCTGTGTAGAATCAGATTGTCTTGCTGGGTGAGCAGGTGAGGCATTTGTGGCAAAATCCATGGTGGGCCCTGGGCCATGGTCCTTAAAATTGGATACAAATGTTGGCGTGGCCAATCTGGTGCAACGAGAATCATTTGTGGCCTCTCTAATCTGACTTTCAGCAGTACCTTTGCTAGAAGAGGCAGTGGAGGGAAGGCATACACTGTTAATGTTTTCCAACTGAATGAGAGAGTGTCCACTTTCCAAGCTAGTGGATGGAAGGTCCTTGTGCAAAATTTTTGAAGTTGGTGGTTGTGGGAGCTTGCAAACAGATCTATGTCTGGGCGTCCCCATTTTTGAGCTATCATTGCAAATACTTGTGGATCTAGTTTCCATTCGTGTGGATCCATGATGTTTCTGCTTAGGTCGCCTGCCAATGTGTTTTTCTTTCCTAACTAAACTATAAACTGAAGGGTAGGTTCCACAAAAGTATCCGAGATGGAAGGCTCAAAAAGCAGGTAAAGTAGTCCACTCAGTGAGTATGTAAAAGTAAAGCTGGTAAATCCATAAGACTTCTCAAAAAGTTGAAGCTCTTTATTATACGCAAGGCTGACAAAGCAAGCAGTTGAAAGAGTACCAAGATACAAATAACGTTATTTGTATCTTGGTACTCTTTCAACTACTTGCTTTGTCAGCCTTGCGTATAATAAAGAGCTTCAACTTTTTGAGAAGTCTTATGGATTTACCAGCTTTACTTTTACATACTCACTGAGTGGACTACTTTACCTGCTTTTTGAGCCTTCCATCTCGGATACTTTTGTGGAACCTACCCTTCAGTTTATAGTTTCGTTTGGTGTATGTACTCTTTTCTGGTTCTTGTTTTTCTTTCCTGGCAGGAATTGTGCTTGTAATTGAACCTGGTAAGACAGTGCAGTGTTCCACAAGGTCATTGCTTGTCTGCATAGAGGGTAGGAATGTGTGCCCCCTTGCTTGTTTATGTACCACATAACTGTGGTGTTGTCTGTCCTTATTAGTAGTTGTCCTGGGTGTAGAAGGTCCTTGAAAACTGTTAAGCAATTCTGCACTGCTAGCATTTCTTTTTGATTGATATGCAGGTGTCTCTGATCTGTAGTCCATTTGCCATGAATGCACTGTCCTGCCATGTGTGCTCCCCAGGCATAGTTCGATGCATCTGTTGTCATAGTTTGCCTGGCTGTGGGTAAGGTGAAAGGCTGACCCTTGTTGAGGTGACATGCCTGTGCCCACCATAGAAACTCCTGTTGAAGGCAGGGAATGAGTGGAATAAGAAGTTATGTACTCACCATAACGTTCCATCTGAGTAGGTATCTTAATTTGTCTGCAACCTTTGGGATACGGATCCGATCTCGGATCCGAGCCGGCAACTTCTATCATAGCATAGATCCGAGCTCCTAGCTCCTCCCCTTGCCCATAATCCCCTGCCTACCCTAACTGACCTCAGATCAAGTTTGCCCCATAGCACAGCTGATAAAAGTTTCCCAAGGGGAACATATGCTAATAACCACAAGAACGATCATTTTGGTCAGGGGGAAGGAGGGGGGATGGTTGCAGACAAATGAAGATACCTACTCAGATGGAACGTTATGGTGAGTACATAACTTCTTAATCTGAAGTAGGAACTTCATTTGTCAGCAACCTTTGGGACAGAGTCCCCAGCTACCTAAATCTTGGGTGGCCTTCATGGAAGTATTCCGGAGCACCGCAGAGCCAAAGGACGTCCTACCTCGGGAGACAACATCTATTTTATAGTGGCTGATAAAGGTGTGAGATGAAGCCCAAGTGGCTGCGGAACAAATGTCATCCAGTGGAACCCTAGCTTGAAAGGCCGCAGATGTGGCAACGGCCCTAGTAGAATGAGCATGGACTTCTTGAGGTGCAGGCCTTCCCGAGCTCTGATATGCTAAAAGAATACAACTCGAGATCCATCGAGAGAGAAACTTTAGAAACTGACTTTCCGAAATTACTTTGGCAAGGAGATAAACAACTGATCGGATTGCCTATGATCAGCAGTTCTATGGATATAAAAACGTAGTTGTCTGTGTACGTCTAAGGAATGTAGCTTGTACTCTCCTTTGTTTTGAAAGTTGGGGAGAAACACTGGAAGATTGATAGATTGATTGATGTTCGCTTCTGAAGATACCTTAGGTAGAAAGGACGGATTGATCCTGAGGTAAACCCTATCCGGGTGAAAGACCAGATATGGTGGTTTGACACAAAGAGCTTGCAATTCCGACACTCTTTTGGCTGAAGTTATGGCCAACAAAAAGGCTGTCTTCCAAGAGAGAAATTTGAGATCAACCGTGGCCGGTTCGAATGGGGGACCAGTCAAGGCCTGCAAGACTAAGGATAAATCCCATGGAGGTACCACCTCTTTGACTGGAGCCCTAAGGAGGAAGGTACCCTTGAGGAAGGTCTTACACAGTTTGGAAGTGATAAGAGGGCCAGACTCTTGCCCCACGTGATAGTATGAAATTGCTGCCAGTTGTACCTTAACTGTGGAAGAACTAGCCCCCTGGTGAAAGAGAGAGGTTAGAAAATCTAGAACCGACGCTATCGGGGCTGTAAAAGGGTCTAAACGATGGTATTCTGCCCAAATGGTGAAGCGTTTCCACTTACTTCGATAAACCTACCTGGTGGAAGTCTTGTGAGCTGCTACAAGAATGGCTTTGACAGGTGGATGAGATCCCGGAGTCCTTATGAGGAGTGGAACTGGAGCAACCAAGCCGTCAGCTTGAGGTTGACCAGGTTGGGAGTCGGAAGATCAAGAGGGTGAGAAATGAGATCCGGAAGGGGATCCAGAATCCATGGTGGATACACTAGGTGAGACCATAGGTAAGGGAACCACGTCTGACGAGGCCAGAATGGGGCAATGAGGATCATCTTGCTCCCCAGCTGCCTGGCTTTCTGTAATAATTTCAACATCAGGGGAAGAGGAGGGTAAGCATAAAGCAAACCAGGAGGCCAAGCATGAACTAGAGAGTCTCTCGGGGACTCTCCCGGAGGGGGGATCAGAGTGAAGTAATCGTTGCATTTGGTGTTTGAAGGAGAGGGGAAAAGATCGCAACAAGGTTGCCCCCATCGGGCAAATACTTGCTCTGCAACTCAATATTTGAGAGACCATTCGTAAGGAGTCAAGATAGTATGACTGAGCCTGTCCGCTAGAATGTTGGACCGTCCCGGAATGTGCGTTATGAGAAAGTGGTTGGTGGAAATCGCCCATTCCCACACTCTCATGGCCTCGCGGCAAAAGGGGTAAGACCTGGTTCCCCACTGTTTGTTGATGTACCAGACGACCGACATGTTGTCTGTCTGTACTGCAATCGTCCCTACCGGAAGAGAGTTGTGTAGTGCCTGCAACGTCAAAAGCACCACCCTCATCTCTAGGACGTTGATATGCAAAGAGGTCTCTACGTCGTTCCACGTGCCTTGGACTGTCCTGCCTGAAAAATGCCCCCCCACCCCCACCCCAGGCGAGAAGCGTCCGTGGTCACTGTGTCGACTGGCGGTAGTGAGAAGGGACGTCCCGTGTGGAGATTGGGAGACTGGAGCCACCACACGAGCGATCTTCTGCAAACCTTGCTTAAGGAAATGGTGTGAGACAGGGGGTTGCGAGACAGGGACCATTGTACCTGGAGGGTCCACTGCAGAACCCTCATGTTCAACCGGGCCAATGGCAGCAGAGGGATTGCAGCCGCCATAGATCCTAGGGCCCTCAGGATCAATTCCACCGAAAGAGTTTGCAGTTGAAGGATGGCCTGTACGTGCAACATCAGGTTCCGAAGCCGATCTGGAGTCAAGAATGCAAGCATCTGTCTGGAATCCAGTCTCGCCCCTATAACATCCAACACCTGTGTAGGGATGAGAGAGGATTTGGTCATGTTGATGGTTAATCCTAATAGTGGAGCCAGACTGAGGAAATAATCCCTGCATGAACAAAGTAAGGAGCCAGTCGTCCAGGTATGGAAATACCTGAATTCCCTGGAGTCTCAGGTGGGCCGCTATTATCGCTAGGACCTTGGTGAACACCCTGGGGGCTGAGGTGAGGCCGAAGGGGAGGACCCTGAATTGAAAGTGACTGGCTCCCAGCCGGAAGCGGAGAAACCTCCTGGAACGCCTGTCCACTAGAATGTGATAGTACGCATCCTTGAGGTCTATGGAGCACATCCAGTCGTCCTCCCGCAATAAGGGGAGGACGGATTGCAATGTGACCATTCGGAACTTTTCTTTGGGAACCGCCTGGTTTAGGAGAGAGAGGTCGAGGATGGACCTCAAGTCCCCCATCTTTTTTGGCACCAGAAAGAACCTGGAGTAAAACCCTGATCCGACTTGATCTGGGGGGACGGGCTGGATGGCTCTTTTTTGCAGAAGCTGCTGAATTTCTGCAGCAGCCGCCTCCCTCTGACTGGGTGGAACATCGGGGAGGCCTCTGATTCTGGGGTTTACTATAAAGGGAATTTGGTAACCTCTGGATAAAATACGAAGCACCCAACGATCCGTTGTTATGGACTCCCACATTGCTAGGTGCCTCAAAAAACGCCCCCCGACTGCCTCCAGAGTGGAGCAGTTGGGTAACCCCTCAGGGGTTCTGCATGGGCCTCTCAGAGAACGATTCTCTGGACCCAAAATTCCTGGGACCCCCTCTGCCTCTGAGGCAGCGTCCTCCCTGTCCTCCTCTGCCACGAGAGGACTGGTTGTCCTGAGCAGACTGGGATTGATGCGATTTTCAGAACCACATCTTCTTCTGACCCTTTTGGTTCTTGGAAAAGGACCTCTGGGGCGCAGAGAAGCGAACTCCGATGGCAGACAAGGTCTTCCCGTCTTTCTCGCTCTGGACAAGAGTGTCGCGAACGGTTTTGCCGAACAGTGCAGAACCATCAAAAGGGGCATTCGCGAATAACGCCTTAAAGGGTTCCGAGAAGTCACAGTGACGGAGCCAGGCCTGTCTCCTCATGACAAGCCCGACTCCGCCTGCTCTAGCGGCTCCCTCCATAGCATGAGACAACAGCCGCATAGAGGTGTTAGAGATAGAGCGGAGGGTGGCCATTTGGGAGGAGTACAGATCCTTGTCTCCCTCCGACATGGACCCCGGGGGGAAGCAGCGTATTCCTTAATTAGATCCTGCTGCATCCGTATAACGTGTGCCATGTAGTTCAAGGCCCTCAGAGAAGGTCGCTGAACTGAAGGCCCGCTTCCCAAGAAGGTCCATCACGCGAGACTCCTTGCTCGGAGGATGAACCGTGGGGCTCTCCTGAGCCAACTCTTTCTTGGTGGCTGCAGCCACCAACATGGCATCCACAGGGGGACCTCTGCTCCAGTGTGATCTCTCTGCAGGGGGGCTCAAAATTTTGTCCGGACGCTTGGGGATTGGCTCTACGGTGTCCGGTTCCTTCCAAGCCCCAGAGGATATGAGATCCACCAGGGGGTCAGGTGGAGGGGACACCCAAGAGGTAGATGGTCCTGCCTCAAACGCCTCAAGGAATACGGACTCATCAGAGGAAGCCTTAGGGGCAGACCACCCACCCCTGATTTTGAGCATTTCCATGATGTCTCCAAAGGAGACATCCTCGGGGGGTGATCTAGGGGAGCCTTCCCCTTCATCCAAGTCCGTATCTTCGGTGAGACTCTCAGGGGAGTCTATGTGCCTCCTCTTGCACTTTGCCTTGTGAGGAATCTCCTCGCTGGGGCTGTCCGAGGAGTCCTCACGGACTGTATCTTGTTCCACTGGAACTCAGAGAGGCGCTGAGGCAGGCTGCCCCGAGGGCCGGATGAGGGGAGCCAGGACCAGATGAGAAGGAGTGCGGGAGGGAGCTGAAGCCAGGACCGGAGGCCTGGAAGCACTCGACAGTGCCCTCTCCACCGCAGCGAAAGCCGAGGGGGAGCCGCTCTCTGACGGATCAGAGATCAGACTCCCACTCGGATCCGAAGCGGGGATTGGACCCAGCGCCGAGAACGTCGGATCCGAAGGACAAGTGCGCTCCGACCGGGACGGAGCCGAAAACACACCGAATCTCTCGGATCCGAAGCTCGGCCCACGGCTCCGAGAGGTCGGGTTCGACAAACTCGAGGGAGCCGACGTGCCCAGCACGGTCGGCTCCGACCTACCCCCGGATCCAACGTGGCTCGGCTCCAAGCGCTCCGAACCCGGAATGCGGGTCGGAGAAGGAGCAATAGGGGCAAAAAAAGGGGTTGAGCTCCCCCCCCGGAGGGGGGGGGGGAGGCAAGAGCACTCCCATCTGCATCTGGGCCTGGATGAATCTCCTCATCATCCGGTCCATGTCCGCATCTGACATGCTAAAAGTGGACTTCGAAGAGGCCACCGAGGCAGACCTGGAGTGCCGCCTCGATGATCTCGACGGGGTCCGGATCACCTCCTCCTCGGGTCCCGGGGAGAAACAAAGGGATCGGATCCGAGGAGGAGGAGATCGAGAAGACCTGGACGGAGAAGCCCGCTTGGCGGGCGGGGCCGATGAAGAGTCCTCAGCCCGCCGCTTAAGGTGCTTCTCCCGCCGCTTCTCTTTCCTGGACTCCCTATCCTCTGGAGCCGAAGCGGGAGGTTGAGTCCCGGTCGGAGGAAGGGAGGCAGGAGTGACCGCTACGGGGTAGTGGGCAGCAGTACCAGAGGCGAAGCAGAGTCTGGGGTAAAGGCCCGCCAGAACTAGCTTCGACCTTCGATCCTTGAGTGCCCTGGGGTTGAACGCCGCGCAAATCGCGCAACCCGAAAAGAGGTGTTCAACCCCAAGGCACCTAACACACCGAGTGTGGCCATCAGCCGGTGAAAGCTTGTGACCACACTCGGTGCATTTCGAAAAAATGGCTTTAGGGGCCTCCGACATTACAAAAGTAAAGCACACTCACTAGGCCCCTAACACTCAAGTCACACACACACGCTACGACCAGCGGGGGAGGGAGGAATATTCTAAATTAAATTTAAGCTGAGAAGCTAAAATAATAATAAGTTTAGTGTTAAGGGTAAACTTACCACGCACACACAATCACTCAATCTGAAAAAGAAGAAAGAAAACTTTTTTCTCACAAAAACGCCAAGAGCTCTGGA
The DNA here is from genome assembly GCF_019279795.1 of Protopterus annectens. NCBI lineage: Eukaryota > Metazoa > Chordata > Ceratodontiformes > Protopteridae > Protopterus > Protopterus annectens. The sequence goes on along the minus strand of NC_056725.1, from coordinate 1,852,882,139 downwards.
ATCTAGCTGTTGCTTGAAGAGCAGCAAACTAGATCTGGGGTCAGTTAGGGTAGGCAGGGGATCATGGGTAAGGGGAGGAGCTTGGAGCTCGGATCTATGCTATGATAGAAGTTGCCAGCTCGGATCCGAGATCGGATCCGTATCCCAAAGGTTGCTGACAAATGAAGTTCCTACTTCAGATTCATTGTTTCCAAGCTGTGGCTGTGCTGAGTCCATACACTTTTCAGGCACCATTGTAATTTCCTCATATGCAGTATTGCAAATGGTATTAGTAGAAAGCAAGATGCCATGAATCCAAGGCCTGCAGAATTTTTCTTGCAGGGAGTTGGGTCTTTGTTGCCATTATTTTGAAATATTGAGAAAATTGTCGTTGTTTGTCTGGCGTGAGATAAGCCATCTGGGCCATTGCATTCAAGCTGGCACCCAGGAATGTTATGTTTTGTGAGGGCACTAGTTTTGATTTCTTTTCGTTTACTGTGTACCCTAGGCAACTTAGAAGGTGTTTCACAAATGCCAGATGCTGTAAAAGAATGTCCTTGCTTTCTGCTTGAATACGGCAGTCGTCCAGGTATGGGTATATTTGAATTCCTCTTTGTCTGCAGTATGCAATTACTGGTGCCAGGCATTTTGTGAAGACCCTGGGTGCAGTAGATAAGCCAAAGGGCAGTGCAGAGAATTGGTGATGCGTTGAACCTGCAATGAAGTGGAGGTATCTTCTGCAATTTTGTTTGATAGGGACATGCAGGTATGCCTCCTTGAGGTCCAAAGTGACTAGCCAAGCATTCTTGCCCAGCATGGGAAGAAGCTGCTGTAGTGTTAGCATCTTGAATTTTGGTACTTGCAGATAGGTGTTCAAAATTGAAAGATCCAGAATGGGTCTCCATGCTTTGTCCTTTCTTGGAACTAGGAAGAGTCTTGAGTAAAATCCTTGTCCCTACTCCTGTGTAGGTACCTGTTGAATGGCTCTCATGTTCATGAGAGCTGTAATTTGTTTTTGTGCCTCTGCCCATTGATTTGGTGGCAGGTTTGACATTCCTTTGATCCTTGGTAAGGTATGAAAGTGGAATCTGTATCCTTGAGACACAATGTTTAGAACCCATTTGTCTTTTGTGATGATGTGCCAGTTGTCTGCAAAAAAATGCTAGTTTTCCTCGCAAGGGTGTTGCCAGGAGAGAATTGCTTGTTAGTTTGAGGATGGAGTCATTGTGTTTGCCTTCTGTTCGCTTGGGGCCTGTCTTCTCCTCCTTTCTGGGTAGCAGAACCCCATTGGCGAGGTTTGTAAGGGCCCTGTGACTGACCTCTGCCCCTTGGGCATCTGTATTTGCCCCTCTGTGATCTGTATGAAGCTGGAAAGGACCAATTTTTTGTTGGCCAATTTCTGCTGAAGCGAGGGGCTTGTACCTGCAAGAAATCCTTGACCGTTTGCATAGATTTAGCCTTATCCTCCATTTTCTTTAAAACCTCTTCTGCTTTGACACCAAATAATACATCCTGTTGGAAAGGTGCATCTAATAATTTTGCTTTAACATGGTCAGGAAGGGTTTGCTCTTTTAACTAAGCATGTCTACAAATGACTGAGCCAGTAACAGCTGCTCTACAGGAAGCTTCCAGTGAATCAAATCCGCATTGTAAAGTATGCTTGCCCACCTGTTTAGCTGCATGCAACGGATCCTGCATTTCCTTGAACTCAGGCTGTTCTGAGGGTGTGCTCATTTTTTGTTTTAACTGAGACATCAGGAATTGTTGATATTTCAACATGTGAAACTGGCAATTTAATGCTCTCCTAGCCAGAGTTGCAGAGGTGTATATTTTCTTTCCCCATCTATCTAGGGCTCTGGAATCTCTTTCAGAGGGCACAGGATTTTTAGCCATAGAAGCCTTTGCTCCCTTAGGACCCTGGGATATGGTTTCTGGGTCAGCTACAGGGTTTTTATAAAGGAATTTGTGAGAGTCAGGTACTCTGTAGTACCTGTCTGGTTTGGCTGGAGCAGGAGGTAGATTTAAACTAGACTCCAAGTAGACATCATACACAATAACTAAAACAGGAGGAATAGCAAGAGGTCTGTGCTGGGGTAATAGAAGGAACTCTCGGAGCCTTTTCTTAGAATCTGAGTAATCCTGGCCTTCCCAGTGGAAATGTTCCCTCATGGTATGTAATGTTTCCCCAAAGGAGTAGTCTTCAGGGGGAGATGCTGAGAGAATAGAGTCTTGCATTAGAATCCTCATAAGGTGGAAAAGTGTAATCCTGTTCCTCAGAAGAATCTGAGGAGAGAGAAACCTGGTCAAAGGTTGCATAATCCTCCTCTTGTCTTGGTCTTTTATCAAGAGGGGGATGGGAACCCCTGATAAGGGTAATTAAATCTTCAGCCATCTTAAGCATCTGTATCTTGGGCATGGGGCCTTGACCTGTAGACTGATGAACAGTTTTCTTAGGTTTTAAAGGAGTTTTAAGTTTTGCATAAGATTTAATGGTGAGAATAGTCTATCTGAAGACACATTCTGAAACCGAAGGTGTTTCCTCTGCACCGGTGTCTAAATCTGCTCCGGTGTCGGAAGATGGCTGCATCGGCCTAGTAGACTCCGCGTGGGAGTCGGCAGCTGTCTGGGGTTCCAGCTCTGAGGTAGTCAGGGGCTGCGTAGGCGCCTCACTGAAAACCGGAGAACCGGCGACAGGCCCAGCTGAGGCCTCGTGGTCTGGCTTATTCCTAGGCCGCCTGTCCTTCTCCTTGCGTTTTTTAAGAATAGCGGTCGTCGGCTGCTCCGACGGCATGATATAATAGAATTTCCTACCAAAATAATGCCGTGTGAAGTCAAAACGGCATTTGATAGTGCGTTTATTAAACCTAGCGCAAAACCGACAACCTGTGACGTCATGGTCTGGGCCTAGGCAAGGAATACAATAGGAATGGAAGTCCTTATGAGGTATTTGCTTCCCACAAGAAATGCAATTGTTAACTTTTTCTGACATCGGACTGAGGCAAGAAAATGTTCCCCAATGGGGTACTTAGCTTTATTGAAGACTTTGGACTGAAATTCAAATCGAAAATCTCAGGTGTCGGCCGTCCGGCACATGCGAACTGCTTCTGCTTCGGGCACCGCGCGGCAAGAAAGACTGAAGAAAATGGCGTTGGATGCCTCTTATATACCCCTGACGCACTGACATCAGGGAATAAGCGACAGCAACCGACGCCGGACTAGGACTTTGGAATTCAGGCAGACTGCAGGTAGCCTACCAGCAGGATAACCCAAGAGTAATGACTGCAACAGTGAAACATGATGAACATTGATGGGGCATCCACCTTCAATGCCAAGGGATCTGGGACCCTGGCACAAAACTTGAGAAGTTGCCTGTTCATGGGGGAGGAAAAGAGCTCTACCAGAGATATACCCCATCCATGGATGATGTTCAGAAATGCATCCCTGTGAAGCATCCATTCCTGGGATTGAGTCATGGACCTGCTTAGTGTGTCTGACATCACATTCTGAGTTGAGGGAATATAAACCGCCTGAAGGTAAATTTAAATCTGGACAGCTAATTCCCAAGCCTGCAAGACCAGTCTGCAGAGGAGGTAAGACTTTGTCCCTCCCTGTTTGTTGATATACCAGAGAACTGTGGTATTGTCTGTAAACTATTTTAGCACCCCCAGGGAATGATGAGGCTTGAAGATTTGTAGGGTAAAGATAATCTCCTTTACATTGATATGCTCCCTTTTTTGGGCTGGAGATCAGATGTCTCTGACCCTCCATGAGTCCAGAACTGCTCCCCATCCCATGTCTGACACATCCATGTAGAGGTCCTGAGTGGGAAGAGGTGCTTGTAAGGGTAACCCTGAATTCTTTGCCAGCTGTTGGATTCACCAGTGTAATTCTTTCTTCAGGCAAAGCAGGAGTGGGATAACAAACTCCAGAGGGTGGGAGTACTCATACTGATCTCAAAAACCACTGGAATTCCCTCATGTGCAACTTGGCAAAGGGGAGCATGGTGACTGTGGAAGCCATGAACCCCAGGAGGCAAAGAAACTCCCTGGCAGTTAGGGACTGTGGGAGCAAGAGGTCCTGGAAGTAGGAGGTGAGGGGCAGGACCTTTTCTGGGGGTAAGGAAGCCATCATCCTGTTTGATTGGATCTTGCAACCAAGAAAGATGTGACCTTGGGAAGGAACCAGAGAAGATTTCTAGTAATTGATTGTAAATCCTAAAGACTATCAGCGACAATGTGAAGGAGAGGTTCTCCTGGAGGATGTCTGGAGTCTGAGCGTGGTGGAGAAAGTCGTCTAGGTATGGAAAGATCTGTATGTCCTGCAGCCTGCAAAAGGCTAGGACAGGAGCTAAGCATTTTGTGAACATCCTCGGGGCCCTAGACAAACCAAAGGGCAAGGCACAGAATTGAAAATGTGATGAGGCAACAGCAAAACAAAGGAATTTTCTGCACTGCAGATGAATGGGAATATGAATCTAGGCATCTTTGATGTCCAGTGACACAATGAATGCCTGAGGAAGGATACGAGGGAGAAAGGTAGGTAAGGTTAACATACGAAAAGTGGAACTTTCAGAAAGGTATTTAGATGGGAGAGGTCTAGAATGGGTCTCCAAGGACCCTCCTTCTTTGATACCAGGAACATCCTGTAGTACAACCCTTTTCCTACTTTAGATGGGGGCACCACCTAAATAGTGCCACGAGAAAGGAGGTCGGAAATGATTTGGGGAAAGAATTGTAGTTGTTCTTTTGGAGGATGTGGAATACCCCTGAAAGTGTGAGGAGTCTTCCACACCATAAAGTAACCTGGCAGGATGACGGAAAGGACCCGGGAGTCCTGAGTTATCTGCTTCCAAACAGGGAGAGAAAGAGACAGGCAAAGGGGCAGAGGTGTTGATGGCTTGGGAAACAAGTAGTCACAGACTACCTGGCTTAGCCTGAAAGGGGTGTTTCTGTGTGGGAGTAGAGAAGGTAGCTTGAGGAAAATTGTTTCCTGGAGTCCCTCTTACCTTTGGAAGACTGATGCCTAACAGACTTTCTAACAAAGATGCTCTTGGTAGGATAGTTTCTCTGGAACCTGCGCACTGGTGAAACAAAGGCATGCTTCAGGTCTTACAGCTCTTTGCCCTTCTCCTGAAAAGATCTGAAAAGTTCTGTACCAAACAAGGCCTTGTTGTCTAAGGGAACATCCATGAGTTTTGCCTTAACGTCATCACACAAAGGATGGAACTTGAGCAAAGAATACTGCCTCAGGACTGACCCAGATGCAGCCACTCTAGCTGATGCCTCCATAGCATCACAATTATACTTTATGGAATGCTGTGTAACCTGAGCTGAGGCATTAAGAGGGGGAAGCTTATCCTTAGTGGGAGAGTCAGGAAGCTCAGAAATTATTTTGCCGGCATCTGAAAGAAAAGTCAAAGAATAAATGGCCATATGGGTCTGATAGTTAATAACCCTGAAGGCCAGGTAGCTGAAGTATAAACCATGTTTTCCTATTCTATCAATGACATTGGTCTCTTTACCTGAGGGGAGCAGGGAAATGGAAGGTAGCATCCTGGATGCTTTCTCTGCAGAAACTGAAATGGTAGCAGGGTCTGCAGAGAGACTTTTGAATAGGAATTTGGAGTACTCCGGCACTTTATAAACTCTATCTGGCATTTTGGGTGCTGGAGATTTAGAATCTGGGCACTTGGAAGCAGCAGCAAATGTATCAAAGAATGCTGGCAAGTCTGAGGCTACGGCAGATGGAGAAGGGGAGTCCACCTGTAGCAGGCCATAGTACCTTTTTGGATGTCTGATACCAGACAACAATCTCACTTGAAAAGAACTCCCTTATCTTTAGAATAGTTTCCTCAAATGAGATATCCTCCCCGGCGAATCAGTGCCATTACATTCCTCTTCTGGGAAGGTATACCCAAAAGGGGAGGAAATTTGGGCTGAGTAAGCCACAGAATTGTCCCATGAGGATTCCTCATCATATGAGAAAAACTCCTTAGAAGCCCTGTTTAGAAGGGTGGAAGAGGGAATGGAAGGCGAAGGCAGAGAGACAGAGAGCTGAAGACTGGATCAAAGCCATGAAGGCCTGCCAATCTGCAGGCTGTGCCTGAGAGGCTGGAGAAACATGTTTGGTCTTCTTTGGGAGCTGTTAGTGCAAGAAATCTGGACAAAGCTTAAAATTATGGGGGACAAAAGATCAAACATACGGACAGATTTTAAATTTTGCTTTGATAAACATAAGAAGTTGCTAAAATAACAGGATTTGTGCTAGCATACATTTTCTGTTGGATATTTTATATATTTATATATATATATATATATATATATATATATATATATATATATATATATATATATATATATATATATATATATCATTATTTAGTGACTTAAAACCTCAGTAATATGCCAGAAAACCACACATTTTATGAGGACCAGAACAAAAATATAAGACAAAAACATGGACATTCTGCAAAACACTGGACAATTGAGTGGTATGTGTGTCATGGGTTGAGAAAGGTTAGTCTCTACAGTCACTTTTGGATAAAGGAGGGATTAGTTCCTAAGGTAACCCTATCCTTGTGGAAAACAATAAAGGGAGAGGGAGATGACAGTGTGTGAAGTTCTGATATCCTTCTGGTTGAGATGATATCCTCTATGAAAACAGTTTTTCAAGACAAGCATTTAAGTCGGAAGACACTGCGGCTCAAATTTCAGATACCAAGGTGGAAACCGGAGACTCTTATTCAGGAGATGTTAAAGGAAGGTACATGTGAGGAAAGCTTTACATAACCTCTGTGAAGCTAGTGAACAATCTTTCAAACCAACATGAAAAGAAAAGATCGCTGCCTACTGAACTTTTATACTTGAAAACTAGAGCAGAAGTGAACTAGGATATTAAGAAAAAAGAGAAAGTATAGTTGTGTACACTTACCAAAAATGTAGATGTTAGAGTGTATTCACTGTTGCAGTCATTACATTTGGGTAATATGCTGGCAGGTTGCCCTCAGTCGGCCTGAATTCCAAAGTCCTGGGTCCTACGTCGGTTGCTGTCTTCTCTTCCATGACGTCAGGTCGTCAGGGGTATACAACATGCAGCCGATGCCATTTTCTTTAGTTTTTCTTGCCCCCGATGTCAGGTGCCCCCAAAAAGGTAGCAAAATTATATATATATATATATATATATATATATATATATATATATATATATATATATATATATATATATATATATATATATATATACACACATACATGCATCAATATAAACTTTACCTTCACCTACAAGCAAATACACCACATAGGTTGTAGAACATAGAGAAGGAAAGATAAACTTCAGAATGACAGGGGGATGGCAGGAGGGTAACCTGGACTGCAACAGTGAATACACTCGAACATCTACATTTATGGTAAGTGTACACAACTGTACTATGTTCTTCGTGTTTCACTGTTGCAGTCATTACATTTGGGTAGAATCCCAAAGATATGGTTGGAAGGCTGGAGCTAAACAGCATTAGGTGCGGCTATAAGGCCCTGGAGCACTGCAGTGGCAAAGCCTGCCCTGGACTTAGAATAGAGAGGCAAATGGTAATGCTTTGTAAAGGTGTGAACAGAACTCCAAGTAGCAGCCTCTAGAATGTCTTTGGTTGGTACTCCTCTGAGAAAGGCTGCTGAAGTAGCTGCAGCTCTGGTGGAGTGAGACCTAATGCCCTTGGGCACAGGTGTAAGTAGCAGAAACGGATGCAGTGGCTTATCCACTTTGAAATAGCCTTTCTTTCTGATCCTGCAGCATATGACACTAGTAATTGCTCAGTTTTTCTTAGAGCTTTAGTCCTGCTCAAGTAGAATCTTAGCTGTCTGTGTACGTCCAAGGAATACAGAATTCTCTCCCCCTTGTTCTGCAGATTTGGATAAAAAGTTGACAGATGAATTGTTTGGTTAAGAGCCACACAGGAAACCACCTTACGCATAAAAGTAGGATTTGTCCTCAAAGATACCCTGTCTGGGTAAAATATGACAAAAGGCTCTACAGCCATGAGGGCCTGTAGCTCTGAAACTCTTCTTTCTGAAGTAATTGCTAGTAGCAGAGTTGTTTTCCATGATAAGAACTTTATATCAGCGGTAGCAGCTGGTTCAAATTGAGGCAGGGTGAGCTTTTCCAACACATAACTGAGGTCCCATGCAGGTATTGGTGATCTTCTAGGAGGCCTTAAATTTTTGGCTCCCCTAAGATACTGCTTTAGTAAAAGGATGAGAAAAGATTGGTGGCTCTGTATTGTAATGAGTCGAAATGGCAGAGGCATGGATTTTGATTGATGAGAAAGATGGGCCTTTGTCAAGCATCTCAGTTAAGTATTGTAATATCTGAGGAATATTTAGTTCTGCTGTATCAGGCCCTTGTACTTGATTCCAAGAACAGAATCTCTTCCATTTGTCAGCATACGATTTTCTAGCACTAGGCCTTCTGGCTTCCAAAATGACATCCATCACAGCTTTACTGAGAGGTGCTGTTTGTATGACTACATGGATTAGCCATGCTGCCAGGTTCAGAGTCTGTAGTTGATTGTGCAGGATGTGATTGTTTTGCTGGGACAGTAGTTGTGGTCTTTGAGGCAAGGTCCAAGCTGGGTATTTAGACAAGTTCCTTAGGATTGGGTACCAGTATTGGCGGGTCCAGTCCGGGGCAATTAATATCATATTTGGCTTCTCTTGTCTGACTTTTAGGAGGACCTTGGGGAGAAGAGGCAGAGGAGGAAAGGCGTAAACTGATAGGTTTTTCCAACTGAAGGATAGGGTGTCCACTTTCCATGCTTGTCTGTGATAAGTCCTTGTGCAGAATCTTTTCAATTGATAATTTTGAGGAGAGGCAAATAGATCTATGTCTGGGCTCCCCCATTTCTCTGTTATCATGCTGAAGACTTGTGGATTTAGTTTCCACTCATGAGGATCCATAACGTTTCTGCTTAAATCGTCTGCCAGAGTGTTCTGTTTTCCTGGCAGGAATTGAGCTTGAAGATGTATTTGGCAGGTCAAAGCTGCGTCCCACAGTAACATGGGTAATCTGCAAAGGGGGTATGAGTGTATGGCCCCTTGCTTGTTTATATACCACATGACTGTGGTGCTGTCCATCTTTATCAGTAGTTGTCCTGTATGAATTAAGTCCTTGAAGGCTGTTAGGGCATTTTGAACAGCTAACATCTCTTTCAGGTTGATATGTACCTCAGCCTTGATGACGCAGTTGAATTTTTTAATATTACCTTCCTGAGCATCCTTAATTAGCATGCCCCCATAAGACTTTCCAGAATCAAAGCACAACCCTCCCCCATGGCTACAGAAAACCACTAAGTCAGAAATGAAAAACAGGGATAAAGCCTGGGAGCACTGGCACAAAACCAAAACCCCCTCAACTAGACAGAAATTCCTAGAACTACGCAACAGAGTCAAAAATCTAATAAAACAGGACAAATTCCAATACTACCAGTCTGCCCTAGACTCCTCTCAATACAGCCCCAAACAATTCTGGTCCTCCATAAACTCCATCCTCCACCCAGGTAAAATCAGTACCCCTCCTCCTAACATCCCTCACGCCTCAGAAAATATGGCTACTTCATTCAACACACACTTCACATAAACCATACTATCACTAGCTAAACAACACAAACCCCCTCCCCCTCCAACCCACACCTTCAACTAGTAATCTCCCCACTGCCTTCTCTTTTTCTCCTGTACCTACCTCCAACATAAAAAAACTCTTAACTAAACTTAAGCCCACCAGATTAGCATCAGACAACCTCCCAAGTGAATACCTACAAATCGCAGCTGATGCTTTGGCCTACCCAGTATCCATCTTGATTAACCGATCTCTGTCAGAAAGTTACGTTCCCACACTGTGGAAAGTATCACATATAATTCCCCTCTACAGAACTAACCAATTACCGCCCCATAGCTATTCTCTCTCCACTCTCCAAAATACCAGAGAGATGCATACACTCTCAGGTCTCAGACTACCTCCTTACTAACAACCTCCTTTCCAATACTCAGCATGGTTTCTAACCAAACCATAGCACCACCACTGCCTTACTCTCCTTTACTAACACTATCGTTCAGCATAAAAACAATGGCTATCTCTCCTCTGATACTTTCCTAGACCTATCTAAAGCATTTGACATGGTCCCACACAAACAACTTATCTCTGTCCTCAATAACCTATCCTTCTCACAATCGGTCACCAACTGGTTTCAGAGTTACCTGTCTGATTGCCAACAATCCGTTGTATGGCAGAATGACATATCTCCCCAACTACCTGTCTCCATAGGGGTTCCCCAAGGATCCATCCTTGGACCCCTACTCTTCTCTGTTTTCACCAATAATCTAGCCTCTACCACCAAACATGGCACACTCATACAATACGCAGATGACTCAACCATAATCTGCTCAGCCCAGTCCCTACCCAAACTGCAGAAAGTCACACAGGAAGCCTTTTCCTCTGTTGAAACTTGGTTATCCGAAGCCCAATTAATACTCAACCCAAACAAAACTAAACTACTCATCTTCCAACCCACCAAACATACTCAAAACAACTCTCACTAACATCACAGCAAAAGACAACACCACTACATACCCAACTGAACACACCAAATTGCTAGGAGTTGAAATAGACAATAAACTAAAATTTGACATTCACATATCTGACCATAAAAAAAGTCCATAATAAACTAGGAGCGCTATTCAGAAATAAGCAACTTCTCACCAAAGCAGCAAAGATTTCAATAGCAAATTCCCACCTTATCTCCACCCTACTTTATGCCTGTCCAATATATACCAACCTAAGGCAATGCGATTTAAACAAGCTGGAGACCTGCTACAACAAAATAGCCAAATTTGCCACAGGGGCATCCTACTGTAGTCACCACTGTCTCTCACTTGCTGAACTGGGCTGGCTTGAACTCCCTCACCTCCTTCAATGGTATCAACTCTCACTTGCCCACAAACTAGTAAATCATCCACTAAATGTCCCATCCCACCAGAATCTACTCCAACCCTATCGCACCACCAGACTACTAAGATCCAGCAACAAAAATCACTTGCAGATCACTAAAGCCAATAACTCTGCTGGTGAAGCACTATTCTCTTGCACCATAGCCAAATTATGGAACTCCCTTCCACCCACAATTACCTCCGTACCATCATGTACCCACTTCAAAACTTTACTAAAAGTGCACCTAAAAACATGCTGGCTATGCCCTTGCAACTCCCACTCTAATATCACCCTCCCCATCCAACCACTACCTTTTTTTCCACTCCACTAACTACCTTGATTATAGCAAGCTCAGATGCTCATAAGCCAGTACTTATTATACAGCAGGAACTTCTTGTAACATTTGTTAATGTCTGTTATGTACTTCACAGATAAAGATTCTAGTTGTCTACTGATGTACTATGTTCATCTGTAAATATGTTGTAAGTAATTGCTATGTAAATTGTTAATCGCTATGTAATCCAATGCAACTACTGTCGGTTTATTTTAAATGTGGAGCTTTTCTCCCCGGGCCTCCACTGAAAATAGACCTACGTCCAGTCGGACACTCCCGGTCAACAAATATAAATAAATAAATAAATAAATAAATAAATAAATAAATAAATAAATAAATAAATAATGTAGATGCATTTGTTTTGGTGTCCATAAGCCCTGAATGCATCTTCCTGCCATGTGCATGCCTCCTAATCACAGATCCAGTAACTGCGGCCCTGCAGGAGGCCTCTAAGGAATCAAAACCACATTGCAAAGTATGCTTTCCAACTTGTTCAGCTGCATGCAATAATTCCTGCAATTCTTTATTTTCTGCACATTCTGAAATCAACATCATTTTCTGTTTCAGCAATCCCATAACATGTTGCTGGTACTTAAGCATATGAAATTGACAGTTTAAGGCCCTGACTGCCAAGGTTGCAGATGTATAAACCTTTTTTCCTCATCTGTCAAATGCCCTTGAATCTGTCTGAGCGGGTAGGATTTTTTGCTGTTGAGGCCTTAACTCCCTTTGGACCCTGTGAAATAGTTTCAGGATCAGCAGCAGGGTTTCTAAATAAAAATTTATGTGAGTCAGGGACCCTGTAATATCTGTCAGACTTGCTGGGAGCCGGAGGTAAGGAGTCAGGGGTCAAGCTTGACTCTGAAAACACATCATCCACAATATCTAAAACAGGGGGAATGGTTAAAGGCTTGTGATGAGGGAGAAGAAGGAAATCCCTGAGCCTCTTTTTTGATTCTGAGAAGTCTTGACTCTCCCAGTGGAAATGCTCCCTTAAAGAATGCAAGGTTTCTCCAAATGAATAATCCTCAGGAGCAAATGCAGGTAGTACAGACTCCTCAGCATCAGAATCCTCATAGGGAGGTATAGATAATTCCTGATCAGAAAAGGAATCAGAGGAAATAGAAACCTGATCTGAAGATTCATAATCAGTATCTTGCCTAGGCCTCTTATCTGGTGGGGGATGGGTACCCCTGATCAAGGTAATAAGGTCTTCAGCCATTTTGATCATCTGTTTTTTTTTAAGCATGGAGGCCTGCGCACGTGGCTCACGCGTCAGTTTTTTAGTTTTAGAAGTTGCTTTTGTCTTTGGTTTTGCAGCTGTCGGTTTGATATACAAATGTTGAGGTCTGAATACACGCTCAGAAGCCAATGCCTGCTCAGCAGCTCCGGACCCATCCAAGGGAGATACATCCGTCGGTCTAATACCTTGAGTATCTTGCCGCATGCCGGATTCCACATGGGTGTCGGTAGAGGCCTGCGACTCGAAGGTAGCAGGTATCAGGGGCTGCGAAAGCGCCTCACTGAGTACCAGCGAACCAGCGACTGGCTTAGGAGAAGCTTCGTCATCTGTTTTGGCTCTCGACTGCCTTTCTCTGTCCTTTTCTTTGTGTTTATGTACTCCGGTAGTCGGACTGCTATCCGACGACATTTCTGGGTAGTTAAATCTGTTTCCAAAATACTTTGATGCAAAACTATACCAACGCTTAAATGTGAGTTGGTTAAATCTAGCACAAAACCAACAGCCAGGCATGTTGTGATCAGGGCCTAGGCAAGGAATACAGTATAAATGGAAATCCTTATGAGGTATTTGCTTCCCACAAGTAATACAATTATTAACTTTTTCTGACATCGGTAAAAAGCCAGAAAAAAGTTTCCCCAGTGGGGTACTTAGCTTTAGTGAAGACTTCGGTTCTGAAACTCGAACTCGAATATTTCAGTAGTCGGCCGACCGGCACTTGCGAAATGCTTCTGCTTCGGGCACTGTGCGGCAAGAAAGACTAAAGAAAATGGTGTCGGCTGCATGTTTTATACCCCCGATGACCTGACTTCATGGAAGAGAAGAAAGCAACCGACGCAGTACCCAAGACTTTGGAATTCAGGCCGACTGAGGGCAACTTGCCAGCAGATTACCCAAATGTAATGACTGCAACAGTGAAACATGAAGAACATCAGCAACTGAAAAGGGATCAATATTTTGGTAATCTGCCCTGAAGGTAAAACTTTTAAATTTTCTGCAGTAAACCTTTTGGGTTGAAGGGTTTTGTGCACTGTTATAATGGAGATCACCATCCGAGGGAAGCTACATACCTTTTGCCATGACTGGAACTGAAGAAACCAAAGCAGTTAACTTTAGGTTGGGAATGTCCAAGTGACACTCCCCAGAGGGGTGACGGACTAGATCTGGCAGTGAATCGAGTAAACAAAGGTGCACCTTCAAGTGTGGTGTAGGAAGGGGAAACCAAATCTGAATGGACCAAAATGGCGATATTAGGCTGACAGTGGCCCTGCAATGGAAGGCTTTCTGAAGAAATTTGGTCATAAGGAGCAGAGGTGGTAAACATAATGTAACTTGGTTGGCCAACGATGAGACAGAGTGTCACTGGGTAGTTTCCCCGAAGGGGAGCTATGATGAAATTACTGCATTTTGTGTTCTGGGGAGTTGCAAAGAGGCTGCAGCAGGGAGTGCGCCAGTGACTGAATACCTTTTTGGCAATCTTTGGATTGACGGACAACTAGTAGTAAGCCAAAAGGAGATTTATGCTGAACCTGTCTGCAAAGATGTTGAGCCTTGAATGTTGACCAGATCCCATGAACAACCTTCTGTTGAAAATGTCCCCCCATCCCAGAATGGAAGTATCCACTGGGACTCTGGCTTGGGGACAGAAAAGAAAGTACAGTTTTGTACCTACCATAAATGTAGATGTCCGAACTGGATAGCATCTGCAGTCATAACAAATGGGTTGTCCTGTCGTCAAGCAGCCCTTCGGTCGGCCGGATTCCAAAGTCTGGGTCCGGCTTCGGCTGATGTCGCACTTCACCCGACGTCATCTCTGCTGGTCTTCGGGTATAAAGGCATCAGTCAACGCCATTTTCCTCAGTCTTTCTTGCCCCAGATGCCTGTTGCCCTCTTGGAAGGCTAAATTTTGGATAAATGCCAATGTTTCCAAAAGGATAGAAGGCAAACACAAAAAATAAGCATGTATGTACATAAATACAAACAAATACACCATAAGAGACTCCCCCCCCCAGCTAGCTATTAGGAGGGTAAATACCCTAGGAGTACCACAGAGGGGAAGGAGGGAGGGTAATCCTGACTGCAGATGCTATCCAGTTCGGACATCTACATTTATGGTAGGTACAAAACTGTACTATGTCCTTCATGGATGCATCTGCAGTCATAACAAATGGGTAGAATACCATAGCCAACTAGGGGAGGAGGAAGAAGAAATTATGGTGTGGTTAGGATCCCTTGCAGTACAGCAGTGGCAAACCCTGCTCAGGATCTAGAATACAGAGGTAAATTATAATGCTTGGCAAATGTATGCACGGAGGTCCAAGTAGCCGCCTCAATAATGTCCTTGGTTGCCACTCCTCGTAAGAAAGCTGTGGTAGTGGCTGTAGCCCTCGTAGAATGAGGCCTTATGTTCTGTGGAATTGGTTTTCCATGGTAGGAGTAACAGAATCGTATGCAATTTCCTATCCATTTGGAGATTGTCTGTTTGGAAATTGCTTTTCCTTCCCTTCCTGTTGCATAGGCTACAAAAAGCTGGTCAGTTTTTCTGTTACTTTTGGTTCTGTCCAGGTAGTAGCGTAGCTGTCTATGTACATCTAAGGTATGCAGCATTCTTTCCCCTCTGTTTTGTGGATTGGGGATCAAGGTAGGTAGGTGGATTGCCTGGTTTAAAGACACTCTGGATACCACCTTAGGCATAAATGTAGGATTAGTTCTCATGGACACCCTATCTTGATGGAAGATTAGGAAGGGTTGTACTGCCATTAAGGCCTGAAGTTCAGAAACCCTCCTTGCTGAGGTAATTGCCAGTAGGAAAGCAGTTTTCCATGACAGGTGCTGTAGATCTGCTGTTGCTGCTGGTTCAAACGGAGGGAGTGTCAACTTTTCTAGCACAAAGTTCAAGTCCCATGCTGGTAATGGTGGTTTTCTAGGAGGTTTTACATTCTTGATCCCACTGAGGAACTGCCTGAGTAGAGGATGTGAAAAGACAGGTGGATCAAAGCTGTATTCTGCTGAAATAGCTGATGCATGTATCTTGATGGAGGAATAAAACAGGCCTGTATGTAGAAGCTCTGCCAAATACTCCAGAATGTTAGCAATATCTATACTCGACACATCTTTTCCTCTTTCAGCACTCCAAATGACAAACCTTTTCCATTTTCCTGCATAGTTCCTTCTTGTTGAAGGTCTGCGGGCTTCAAGGATAATGTCTTTAACCCTTTGGGAAAGAGCTGGATTAGTTGCAGCTATGTGATGTTCCAGGCAGTCAGTTGCAAAGTTTTTAGGTTTGGATGCATGATGCTGTAGTTGTTCTGAGTTAACATCAAAGGCATCAGGGGTATTGTCCACATTTTCTCCCGAGACATGCTCCTCGGCAATGGGTACCAGTGTTGTCTTGGCCAGTTCGGAGCTATCAGGATTATCCTTGGACGTTCCTCCTTGATTTTTAGCAATACCCTGTGTATCAAGGGAAGAGGTGGAAATGCATATGCTGTCAGACCTTTCCAGCTGAAGGAGAGCGAATCCACCTTCCAAGCAAGTGGGTGGAATGTCCTTGTGCAGAATTTTTTGAGCTGGTGATTGAGAGGGGAAGCGAATAGGTCTATTTGTGGCATTCCCCATTTCTTTATGATGTTCTTGAAGATGTCCGGGTGTAGCATCCATTCGTGAGCATCCGAGGTGGTTCTGCTTAACATGTCTGCTAGAGTGTTCTATTTTCCCGGTACAAATATTGCCTGTAACTGGATGTTGTAGCTGAGTGCCAGATTCCAAAGGTCCAAAGTCATTCTGCATAGGGGGTATGAATGAGTGCCTCCCTGCTTGTTGATGTACCACATGACTGTGGTGTTGTCTGTCCTTATCATCAAATGTCCTTCTTTGAGGAATGGTCTGAATTTTTGGATTGCCAGTTTTACTGCCAGCATTTCTTTTTGGTTTATGTGCAGGTGCAGCTGGTCCTGAGTCCACAATCCTTGTATGCATTTGTCCATCATGTGCGCCCCCCATCCTAGGTCTGAGGCGTCTGTTGTGATGGTTTGGCTTGTTCGAAAGTTGTGGAAGGGTAGGCCTGGGTTTGACTGGCATGCTTGAGCCCACCATAGGAACTCCTGTTTTAGGCATGGGATTAGTGGTATTTCTGCTTCTAGACTGTGCCTGTGTTGGGACCATAAATTCTTTAGGTACCACTGTAGTTTTCTCATATGCAGTCTGGCATGTGGGACCAAGATTATGCATGATGCCATGAAGCCCAAGGCCTGGAGAACTTTTCTTGCTGTTAGTTTGTTCTGTTTTGTTAATGCCAAGAAGTAAAGAGGGAGTTCTTTTTGTTTTTCTGCAGTTAGGAATGCCATTTGTTTTACTGTGTCCAATTCCGCGCCCAAGAATGTTCTTGTTTGGGATGGTATCAGCCTTGACTTTTGTAAATTGACTGTGTATCCCAGGGCTTGTAGCAAGTAAATGACCCTTTGTAAATCTGTTGTCAGCTTGCATTTGTTGTCCGCTTGTAGCAGGCAGTCGTCCAAGTATGGATAAATTTGGATTCCCTGTAGTCTGCAGTGGGCGATTACTGATGCCAGGCATTTTGTGAATACTCTGGGCGCAGTAGATAAGCCAAAGGGCAATGCTGAGAATTGATAATGCTCTGATCCTGCAAGAAATCTGAGGTATCTTCTGCAATTTGGTCGAATGGGGACGTGCAGGTATGCCTCCTTGAGATCTAGAGTTACCAGCCAACACTCCTTGCCCAGCATGGGAAGAAGTTGCTGTAGGGTCAGCATTTTGAATTTTGGGACAATGATGTATGTGTTTAAGATGGACAGGTTGAGAATAGGTCTCCAGCTTTTTTCTTTTCTTGGTACTAGGAAGAGTCTGGAGTAGAATCCTTTGCCCTGTTCTGTTATTGGTACTCTTTCCACAGCTCTCATCTTTGTTAATTGCCTTATCTGTTGTAGAGCTTCTATTTTTGATTTGGAGGCAGGTTTGGCATTCCTCTTTTGACTGGTAAGGTGTGGAAGTGGAACCGGTAGCCTTGGTCTATGGTTTGCAAAATCCACTTGTCTTTTGTGATATAGTGCCAATTTTTCGAAAATAAGGCTAACTTTCCGCCTAATGGTGCTGCTATTTGCTCCCTGGTAGGCGGAGTTAGAGCCAAGTCACTGTGATTGTCCTGTTGTAGTGGTAGTGGTCGTGTCTGTGCCTCTGTTATTACCTTGCCACTGTCGTCCTCTGTAGGCACCTCCTCTGGATTGATTTCTGCCTCTGGAGAGTCTATTCCTGCCCCTTTGGGATCTTGTGGAGTCAGGAAAGGACCAATTTTTGGCAGGCCAGTTCCTGCTAAACCTTGGGGGCTGAACCTGTAAGAAATCTTTAACTGTTTGTACAGATTTTGCCTTTTCTTCCATTTTCTTCATTATCTCCTGGGCAGGTGTACCAAATAAACTGGCCTTATCCATAGGAGCATCTAATAGCTTAGCTTTAACATGATCCGGTAAGACCTGCTCTTTCAACCATGCAGGTCTTCTTATCACTGTGCCAGTCATGGCTGATCTAAATGAAGCCTCCAGTGCATCATAGCCACATTTTAAGGAATGGTTACTAACCTGTTGTATGTTATTCACCATTTCTAATACATATTTCTTATCTATAGATTCATCAGAGGTTAGTTTTTTAGTTAACTGATCAAGCATAAACTCTTGGTATTGGATCATGTGAAACTGACAGTTTAAAGCTCTAGCTGAGAGAGTAGCAGAAGTGTAAACTTTTTTACTCCATCTGTCTAAAGACCTGGCTTCCCTTTCTGAAGGAATAGGGTTTTTTGCTGTGGTCGAGGCTACTGCCTTAGGCCCCTGGGAAATAGTTTCGGGGTCTGCCAGTGGGGCCTTGTATAGGTGGTGGTGAGTGTCTGGTACCCTGTAAAATCTATCAGGTTTGGCAGGGGCTGGAGGTAAAGAATCAGGAGCAGTGCAGACATCATTAAATGCATCATCCACAACAGGCAAGCAAGGCAGACAGTAAGAGTGGAAATCTTTATGAGGTATTTGTTTCCCACAAGTTAAACAGTTATTGACTTTTTCTGACATCGGCTGAGGCAAGAAAGAGTCCCCAACGGGGTACTTAGCTTTTTAGAAGTCTTCGAAGTAGTATTCGGTAGTAGTAATCTCTGGATCTGACCGACTGGCACTTGCGAACAGCTTCTGCTTGGCACGCGGCAAGAAAGACTGAGGAAAATGGCGTCGGCTGATGCCTTTATACCCGAAGACCAGCAGAGATGACGTCGGGTGAAGTGCGACATCAGCCGAAGCCGGACCCAGACTTTGGAATCCGGCCGACCGAAGGGCTGCCTGACGACAGGACAACCCATTTGTTATGACTGCAGATGCATCCATGAAGGACATCAAAAGGTCACCCCTGCTGTGACCAGTGCTGAGTCCAACCACCACCAAATATGGCGGCAACAGATGTTTGTCAGAAGTACTGGGTAGTCCACTGGATGTGTGATTTAAGACCTTTGAACTGCAACAGTTCATTCTAACACTCTCATGTGGAACTTTGATAGAGGAACAAGACAGACAGCACCCCTGCACTACCAGGCTATAACTCATACCACACTTTTTGACCATGTAACCTGGACCGAAACACCAAAGGCAGAGGTGTGTCCATATTCATTAAGGATATCCACACCTCCAGGCTAGTTGCTCAACATAATGCATCCGAGGTTATCCAAGTGCA
Organism: Protopterus annectens; assembly: GCF_019279795.1. Lineage (NCBI taxonomy): Eukaryota > Metazoa > Chordata > Ceratodontiformes > Protopteridae > Protopterus > Protopterus annectens. Next base: position 1,852,862,889 of record NC_056725.1, on the reverse strand, counting down.
ACTAACTCTGGGCAAAACTGCAATCCAAATTGTAGCTTGCTACAGATCCCCCCCACCATGCCCCAGGATTCCCACTTCTCTTTTCTTGATGTACTGGAAAATATTAGGGTTCAACCAAGTACCCTTATAATGGGCGACTTCTACTACCCCACCATTAACTGGGAAAACTACTCGTGTACCAACTCCTTAGCTCAATGCTTTCTGGAATTCATAAACTCCAATGTCCTAGATCAACTTATCCACACCCCCACCAGGGGCAACAATATCATAGACCTAGTCATTACCAACATGAGTGACCGGTGTTCCACACCTGAAGTCAACTCCTCGTTGGTCCGATCCGACCATAAGCTAATCATCCTCGATATCCACATCCCGCCCCCACCCCCCATTAAGGAAACCACAGTAAAAAAATTCTCCAAAGCCAACTTCATGCTTCTTAAGACAGAAGTGGTGAACTTCATGACACCCATGCAGATGGACAATACAGTTACAACTGCTGAATCCTACAGAAATGCACTCTATAAGCACTTACATGAGTGCATGGATCGTGCTATCCCAAACAGAACCAAGACGCTATCCTCCAAAAAAAGGAAGCCAATCTGGTGGTCCCCTGCCATAAACAAACTGTACAAAATCCCAAGAGTGGAGGAGCTCCCTGGTCAGCCTCAGTAAGAAGATGAGATCCCTTATAAGATCCTCCAAAGCTAGCTATGAAAACAAAATCGCCACTAAATCCAAGGACAACCACAAAGCATTCTATAGTAATGTCAAGAATCAAGATGGCAACACCCAGACCTGCTCTGAGTTACAGCACAAAGGCACGAAAATTAGAGAGCCAACTGATATTGCCAACATCCTGGCAGATCGGTTCAGTGCTAACTTTACCCCTCTCTCACCCCCTAAAGGGCCCATTATCTATATACAGGAAGAATGCAGAGTCCCTGTAATCACAACTATGCAGGTAAAAGCTGCACTCTCTAAAGCCAAAAACACAGCATCCATGGGACCGGACAACATCCCAGGCTGCGTTTTACATGAACTTCAGAACGAACTGGCTCCCCACTTAAGCACCATGTTCAATAATAGTCTCGCATCAGGCTTTGTGCCTACTGAATGGAGCACAGCAACAGTTATCCCACTCCACAAAGGGGGAGCTACCTCTGATCCCGGGAACTATTGACCTATTAGCCTGACGATCCTGGTCTGCAAGGCCATGGAACGTATCATCATTGAACTCATAAACAAAGACACTGGTAACCTCCAAACTCTGGATCCCACCCAGTTCGGGTTTGTGAAAGGCAGATCATGCCTCCTGAACCTGATCGACTTCTTTGAGGCAGTCACCAAAGCCGTGGATGAGGGTAAGGTGGTTCACACAGCCTATCTTGACCTCACCAAGGCTTTCGACACCATCCCCCATTCTGGAATTATAGCTAACTCACTAAACTAGGTATAAATCTTTACATCACAAGATGGGTTGGCAACTGGCTCACTGACAGAACTCACGTTGTAAAAGTTGCAGACTCCAAATCTGACCTCAAAACAGTGACAAGTGGAGTACCATAGGGTTCCGTCCTGGGATCTCTCCTGTTTGGTATCTATTTCTCTGAAGTACAGGCTAACACAGAAGGCCTCTGGCTAACTAAGTTCGCAGATGACTGCAAACTAGGAGCCACAGTCAAGTCCCCAAATGATGTGGACATCCTACAGAAGGGCCTCACTGAGACAGATGCCTGGTGTCAGAGCCATGGCCTCAAGCTCAATGTCAAAAAGTGCAGTGCCATCCCCTTTGGTAAAAACTCTGTGCCCATGAACTACAACATAGACAGCAATCTACTTAACACTGAATACGTGACAAGAGACCTTGGGACCCAGGTGGACAGTAGTCTCTCCTTTGATAGTCACATCACCACAGTAGTCAGGAAGTCCTTCTACGTGGCACACCTCATCATAAAAGGGTTCTCATCCAAGAAAAAAGAGGTCATTGTTCCCCTCTACTCGTCACTCATTAGACCCATTATAGAGTACAATGCCCCTTTTGGAATGTACCTCAAGACATCTGCAGCAGTTGGAAAGGCCACAGAAGTACCACACAAAGAAGATTACTGTCCTCAAACAAATGCCCTACACTGACCGCCTCAAAAAACTCCAGCTTTACTCCGTAGCATATCACCTACTCCCGAAGTGATATCTGCCTAACATATAAACTATGTCAAACCCAGAGCTGTTGGACATGCTACACCTAAAAAAATCCCAATCCCTCCGAGCTACATGCTCTAGGGACCTAAACCTTGTCACCACAATAAACTGGACATGCTGGAGGGATAGATTCCTGTCCCAGAGACTTCCTATACACTGGAAGAAGCTACTCATCTATGTCAAGCAAAGTTCTTCATTAGCACTCTTCAAGAAAAATCTTGATGAGTGGATGGGAAATAGGAAACACATCCCGGGGATCACTTCTGTGTCTCTGCTCGACAGTGGCACAGAAAAATAACTTTCTTGGGTGGCGTAATCCATGGAACCTTGCTGGCTAGGCTTACATAGGCCCTTGGGCCGACAGCCTAGTACCTACCTATGAACCTATGATAGATGCTGCCATATGCCCAAGACGACGTAGAACTACAGCTCCGGAAGGTTTGGGATCCTGAAAAATATCAGATGCCTGCAGGGGAAGGGAAGTTAGTATGGATGACAGAAGCTTGTCTATCTGAGTGGCCATATCTAAATCATCATTATCAACCCCCTTTTACCCATTTTCTACATGGGGTCAGGGTGTCTTGCCAACTGTCATCATCTCTCTCTAACTCTCTCTCAATTCAATGCCACTCTCATACCTTCTTCGGCACTAATGCCTGATTGTCGCATCTTTGCTGGATGTTCTCGTTTTGACTTACCCTCTTCCTGCCTGTCCCAAATCTCCATCAGATTTTCTCCTGCTTTTCTGCACGTGTGCCCAAACCACTGCAATCTGTTCTCTTTGGCCTTTTCTGCAACGGCAGCTACTTTGGCTTCTGCCCTTATGACCTCTTCATCTGTTCCACAGTGTGCATCCTACCACCCATCTCAGGCACTTCATCTCCATCACCTCCATCTTCCTCCACTGGTCTGGCCTTATTGCCCATGTTCCTGTATTATACAACAGTACTTGTCACATCGCTATTTTTTTGGTACACCTTACTTTTCAGCTTCACTGGCATTCTTCTATCATATGATATCCAAATATCCTCCTATAAATTCCAACACTTGCACTGGTTCAAGGCTACTTCTTTTGGGGTTCACTGTAATGCCTATGGGCAGACACACATAAAGTAAGGAGTCTTGAGCCTGGGTGAGAGATGCTTTCATGGAAGTGGTGAGGAGCCAGTCATCCAGGTATAGAAAAATGCAGAATCCCTGCAGCCTAATCCAAGCTGCTAGTACCATCATACATCTAGTGAACACCTGGGGAGCTGTGGTGAGACCAAAGGACAGAGCACAGAACTGGCAATAACTGGCCCCCAGCTGAAAGCACAAAAATCTCCTGGACTGCCTTGCTATCTTTGTGTGATGGCAAGCATCCTTAAGATCTACCGTGCACATCCAGTCATTTTTCCTCAAGAGAGGTAGAATGGACTGCACCATAACCATCCAAAATTTGGCCTCACTGATGAAGCGGTTCAGTTTGCTGAGATCCAGAAGTGGTCTGAGGTCCTTGTTTTTCACTGGTCTGATGGGATCTCTTGGATGACTTGGTTGGCCAGCAGTTTCTGGATTTCATCTGCTGCATCCCTTCTCTGGCAGGGTGGCATTTCTGGAAGTGATTTTTGAGAATCCTTTAGAGAAAACAAAAAGGAAACTGTATGCCCAACTAGACACAACTCTCAACACTCATGCACCTGAGGTGACCGCATCCCATGTTTCTGGGTGGGCAGCCAAGCAACCCAGACTGACACCAAACAGCAGCATTCTTGAAACCATTTGGGAGTGTTGAAAAGGCATCCCAAAGAAAGCTCTATAGAAGCCTCAGGTCAGCAAGCCACCTCTGATGCGTGGACAGCATCTGTTATGGTTACTCCCACTGCTGCAGGAGGAATCTTCCCAAGGAGTGCCCTGGAAAGGCTGAAGCACATTACTAAAAACCGGTACTGGGCCCTCCTTTTGATTCCTGAAATAGGATCACTGAGGGGAGGCAAAACATGCTCTGACAGCAGACCGTCTTTCAGTCCTGTCCACTCCTACCTAATGTCTCCTTGACCTTTGGGCCAGAAAGGGAAAAAACATCAAATGAAGCATTGGCTAAGGACACCTTAAAGCAATCTACAAAACTGCAAAAATGCATCAAAGCATGACAGTGCATGGCAATGCCAGTACCTGCTAGGTAAGATATCCCATCGGCCACACTAGACAGCAGCCTCACAGAGGCATTCATGACAGACTGCATGGTTGAAAATTGAGCTTCTAGAGTCTTCTAGGTCTCTGAGGGCTGCTGAGTCTTCACAATGGCTGACAATTAAGCAACAGAGTCTCACTGAAGTCTAGTCAAATTACCTAGGTAGTTGAGTGCATACAATGCAAAGGTTGCCAAAGCATACACATACTATCCCAAGTGGTCCAGAGCCTGTGGCCCTCTCTGTTGGATGGATGGACCAACTGACTCTTCCCAGATATATCCTTTTCACGGCAGTTGTAACCACAAAAGCATCAACCCTTGGGCCCTTACTCCAAAGGGATCTGTCCTTAAGAAGTATCAAATCCTATCAGCCTTCCTAGGAACTAGTTCCACCCCACAGGATTCCTTCAAAGCACTCAATGACACTAGGTCTATAAGGGTGTCCGGTGAAGGATTACACATGACATGGATGGGCCTATGTCAAAGGCCTCTAAAGGCATAGACACCTCTAGGGAAGGTGTTTTTGCGGTCCATCCACCATGCTGTTTCAATAATTCCAATAAATTGCCAAAAGATGCATTGTCATGGAGTGATTTCAGGGAGTCCTTCCCTCCATCGAGGTTAGTGTCCTCAATTACGGATTCATCAGGCAAATCTAAGTGTTTCCTCTTGCACTTGCTCTTACTGTGTGCCCTCCACAACATGTGAATCAGAAGGAGACACAAAAGAAACAGGGGGGCTCTGCCTGCAAGAAAACCTGGGTACCTAAAGTTGTGAACTGTCCCAGAACCAGCTGGTGCAAATCCGCAGGCCCAGAATTATGGGAAAGAGAAGGATCCGAAGCCACTGCCAAAGTTTCTCTCTTTGGATTGGGGAAGATCCAGTCTATAGTGTTGAAAGCCAAAGTTGTCAACCAGACCAGACACTCCTCAGATCCTGGCACCTGAGTAAGACACCAGCATCCAACACCAACTTGAATGGCTCCAACGCAGAGATCAGAGAAGATACGTCAAATGCAGAAGCTCCAAGGGTCAAGGACAATTCCAAAACCTAGAATGTCAACCCTGACCATGGATTCGCAGCCCCGAACCCATGGTTCTGACAATACTGGAATTAAGAATGGCAAGGAAGGAGTTAACGCCTGACGTTGCCAAGCCATTGGTGCAGATGGGGGGGGGGCTAGCACAGCTGGTTCTGTAAACCAAAGACCTGAAGGGTCCAGGGGAAGAAAAACAGTGGCCAGAGCCAAGACCTCAGGCAAAGGGGAAGACAAGGCTGGGAGGATTTCTAGTTGTATCTGGGTCTGCCAAAAGGATTGCATCAGCTCCTCCAAGTCTGACAGCTTAATGTTTTTAAAAGTTTTGGTGGACCAGGCAGATGATGATGCCAATGGAGGCTTGGAAGACTTCTCTACTGGGACTGGATCTGAGGAATGGATCTGAAAAGGACAAACTCAGATATGGGGCAGGACAGAGGAAGTCCCCAGACAGAATTCTGATGGTGTGTTAGGTGAGAAAGGCAAGAGCAACCTGCCCACCAAAGCTGAAGGATCCTTCAATGGGAAGAGACTGGGGATGCTTTGGACACCTCTAGTACAGGGGAACTGGGCTCAATATGAGGTGCCACACTCAAAGATGTCAGAGATGGCAATGCTGAAGGCTGGTGAGCCTTTGGCTCTATCTGGCAGATGAAGAAGATGGTTTGCAGTCCCTTCATTCTTTGGAACGAGATTTCGGAGTCTTGCCCTGGGACTACTCTTTTTCTCTCTTTTTGTATCTCTCAATAGGAGAAAAAGATGAAGAGGCAGCCAAAGGTTTGAGCATCCCTTTAAAACTAGTTCAGCTCAACATTAACCATCATTTGTCTACTGTGGTGATGAAGGCATTCTATGTCACTCACCTTATTAGCAAAGGCATCGCCCCAAGAGCAAAAGAGATTATAACTTCCCCTGTACTCGTCCCTCATCAGGCTTACTACTGAATATAATGCTCCCTTTGGTCTGTACCATGACAGACACCTGCAGCAACTTGCGAGACCTCAGAAATTTCTAAGAAAATTCCAGCTCTCCAACCCATACCTTGTATGGACAGACCATACTCAGTAGCATATAGCCTACTTAGAAGCAACTTATGTCTAGTTGACAGGGCTTCCTCTGACCTAAATCTAATGGAAATGCTGCACATCCATAAGTCAAATGGGACTAGAGTCACCCGTTCCAGGGACCCCAATCTAGCCTGCAACATAAACAGGACCTGCTGGAGAGGCTGATAAATCTTTCAGAGGATGCCACACCTCTGGAATAGGCTTCCAATCCATATCAAACAGAGCACCTCCATGACCCTGTTTAAGTGCAACCTGAAAGACTGGATGAGAAACCATACATTTCTGCCAGAGATTGCCTCGTCTTCTCTCCTTGACATGGATAATCCTTGCAAGAAAAACCTTGGGCATAGACAATATCTCTCATCTAGTATTACTGGGATTTAACAGCTAGGCTTGTAAAGACTCTTAGGTCAAAAGCCTAGTAACATCCTATGAACCTATGCATTGAATGCACAAGTCGCAAAAGCCACAGAGGATGAACAGTCCATATCTAAATGGACAGCACCCTGACAGTATACACATCGATCAGATGCATCCAGTGGTGACAACTTGTGTCCACACACAACACATTTCTTGAACCAGACTTCTCTTTCTCCATAGCAAAATTTTCTATTTGTACTATCAGAGTAGAAAAAACTCTATACAACAGAAAAGCACTACTACAATACACACAAACAGAAAATAAATCACTTATCTAAGGATAAAACTATGATCTAAAGAGACACGACAAAACTACATAACCACACTATAGAATAGAAAAAGCTATTACTAATATTACATATACACTATTTTTTTTATTAAGAAGGCAGCGTTGTCGCCTCACAGCAAGACATTGTCTCGTTCAATTTTCAGCTAGAGCGTCTTCTGTATGGAGGCATGCGTGAATGGGCGTGCCTTCGTTGAAGGTTGTGCGTCAGGGTTGGTAACTCGGCACGTAAAAATCCACTACCAAACATCAGCGGACCAGAGTTCCGCTGTGGTGACCCCTAACTGGGATAAGCCGAAAGACACAACAACAACAACAACAAGAAGGCACCAGACAAAATGGTGGAAATACCAGGATAGAACATACAGAGAAAAATTACTAACATCCAACTATAAACTACCAAGTTAAAACCTGAACCATAACAAACACACAGCTAACTGAGGGTAGAAGAGAAACATCAAAAACCCTATAGCTGCCCCAAAACAGATACAGTCAGCAGACCTTGAAGGACCACAATCCGCTCTCAAAGTTGGCAAATGGGATCTGAGGAGAGAAAATGAACAGATATTGTAGGTAGAGGAGGCAAAGGTCTATTCTAGCCCTGAAGACTCAAAGATGGCCAGTGTCACATATAAGTCAGATCTGATAACTGACAGGCTGAAAGTAGACTGAAAAGACAACTTCGGATCCACCTTTCTGAGTGAGAGAAACAGAAGACACTTCAATAACTAACATAGAAAAACAGTCAACAATTTCAACAGTGATGATGACAGTTTGGGCTGAGAAAAGTATGACTTAGCTTTCATTAGCAATGTCATCAGATTCATCAAGGGGGGGGTCAATGAGCCATTTTTTCACAGTCAAATCAGCACCAACTAAGTGGATTTACCAACAATGGAAATAGAAACCCCCTTGGTCAGAGAGCTAAACAACAAAAAATACATGAGACATTGTTTCACTACCACAGGATATGGACAGAGTAGAACAGACGCTACTGCCAAAGACGCAGATTTTTTCATCTAACAAGTCAACTACTAAGAAGGAAAGAATAAGGATGGCCATTGGGTAAGCCTTCTAAGTAACACCAAAATATGTCTGTTTTATATTGTGAACACTCCCTGAAAAGTAAAGAATTTTTTATGACAGCAAGTAGTGCTGTTTGACTGCTTTTAATTTCCTGCACAGAGCTGCTATTAAAATGCTTACTAAACTGATAGAACAATGATGTCCTCTCAACTCAAAATAAATTAATTCATTAAAAAATAAATAAATGGTGCTCTTGCTTAACTATCTCTAAGTCACAGTATGAACAGCAATAAATCTCTGACACTTTCAACACAAAAACGGTTGACTACAGAGAAATGAATTACACTATCATGTTTTTGCTTTCCCGTCTCATTCCTTATACTTCCCCAAGTCCAGTCTGCTGTACTAAGTGTTTCAATAAAGTTAACATGGGAAAAAGAAGAATTAACGCAAGTACCTGCAGTTCTGCATAAATAAAATTCAACAAAAAATGCACAACTAACACAAACCTTTCATTGCCAAGAAACCTACAATAGGTCAGTTCTTCTTTGAGAGTTACTTAGAAAAGCTTTGCTTAAAAAAGTGACACCTGGTAAGCAGAATTTCTGTTTATTTTTACCTCCTGAGACTACCACAAAGATGTTCTTTATGCGTCAGTTTCATTACTCACTTTTGCATCTGCTCATCCTTGTAATTCCGCAGGTTCACATTTGGCCACTAAAAGTAAAGCCAATATCGAAAATTAATTAAAAGACAAAAGAAGAGCAAGACAGTTTTTCTCCAATCTTTCCCAGCTATCATCTTACAGCAGAAATATTACAATCCACTGCATATGCTTCTTCAAAATACCAACCTATGCAAAGATGCCTAGACAACTGCTGCAACTTAAGTTTTTCTGAATGCCACACACAGAAATACCAAATATACTACATGAACAGATCTCACTGTTGACATCTAGCTGCAAACGCCAACCTAGAAATATGTGCATCCAACACATTATGCAAATAACCTTTCTTTACGCATAAAACAATAAAGTAAATTTAAAAATTGTTAAATTATGAAACAGTTGTGATTCAGTTCAATTAAAGAATAGTTACAATCAACACATTTTCATATAACCTTAAAATGTTTTACAGCACTGTTCCATGTGTAATACATACACAAGCAAGGACCACTCATATTTAATGAGCAACTTACTGGGTAAAATAATGCTGAACATAAAAAAAACCCTTCCCAGAAGCCCCAGTTCTCTGTTCAGAAAAATCCATTTTGATTTAATCAAAGAGCATGGAAAATATATGCATACAGCACATTAAAAGTACAGTTACGCAATATCTTACCATAACAGCAGATGTCCTTCTTTTTACTAATGCAGTATTCATTACCTCTGGGATCTCCACCAAGCACACCCCTACATCCAGCCAGTATACCAGTCTTTACCACACAGGAGGGTTATAAATGAAATGTATACTCTACTTGCAAGCATACGGCATAAAGCTGATGTATGAATGCTCCCCAAACAAGAACTAAAGTGTCTCAGTAAAAGTAAGTATACCAGGCGGTGGGTGTACTGTACATAGCGATAGACGTCCAGTCAGCGATCAAATGATCGCGCGGCCGTCAGGCTCAGAATTTTCCAGAGTAAGGCCCTATCCCTAAAGACAAGACGATCCAAAAAGTCCTCAAACTTGCAAAAAAAAAATATGTACAAATACAACAAACAAAATTACAAGTACAAACCTCACCCCAAAATATATAAAAAGAATACAGAGGGGAAGGAGGACACAACCACCCCACGTACACAGAGGGTAGGATCCTCGGTAGGTACAATTTATGAGTATTGGCAAAAAGCACATATGTTCCAGAGGGTACATTGGGTCAGTGTGAACAAAACCTAGATGCCCAGGACATTTAACATTGAGTAAGGCTGCTGCAGAAGGGAAGCAGAGTGGCAAAACATAAGGAAGAAAATAATGTAGAAAAAACCAGCCTATAGACTGGGTAGAGAGGAAGGTGGCAATGCTTAGCTAAAGTATGCTTAGAGACTCAAGTAGCTGCTGCTGGGTATCGCCAATTAGCCACCTGGAAGAAGGGCCTAAGAAATGGGAAGAGCCCTAGTGGTATGGGAGGCCTAAAAAAAGCTTAAGCCTTAGTGGAGCCATGATGGTTTGCCACAAATGCAATGCAAACCCAATCCCACTTAGAAATAGTTGCAAAACAACAGGCCTGCCCTGAGAACTTCCTACAAACTCAAAAACAAAACAAACTAAACAACTAAAAAATGCTTAGTCCTGCTCAAATCCTTGTAAAACAATGTGGCAACATCTAAAATAGTAAAGAATTGTGTTTATTTTTGGGGATCTTCAAATAAAAGCATAAAATATTGAGTTTGGTTTAAAACCACACTAGAAACCACCTTAGTTGGAAAAAAAGAAGGTTGAGTACTGAAGTAAGGAAACCCTATGGAAAATCAAAAAGGCTCTAAACCCAAAGGGGCAAAATTGACAATTAACCCCATGCCTCTTAGTAGCCACATGAAAAGCAGTCTTCCAAGTATTTCAAACATCAAGTAGCAGTCAGGGTCAAAGGTTAAGCCAAAGTAAGTTTCTCCAACACAAAAAATTTCTATCCTTTGCAGGAGTAGGACAAAATTGGGGGTCTTATAATCTTGCCCAACTCTAGGTGGGAATCCTTGAAAGGGCTACGGCTTGCTGGCGTTGGGCTTGAAATCATAGTGAGCTGAAAATTGTTTGAACGCTAAATTAAGAAAAGAGAAAAGTGGAAACCTAAGTCAGTCAGAAATCTAAGAGCATGAAGCTGCACTCCAAATTAAAATCAAAAAATCTCCAAATTCTTTGCAATAAAAAAAAATAGTCTTGTTTTCCTGCGTACACTTTCCTTAATTTTTAGGTCTTCTAGCTTCCATACAATCACACAAAAACACTTTGAGAGGAGTGGAGACCCTGCTGTGTTTCAAAAACAGAATATGCCAGGCTGTTAGATGAAAGTGAAGCTTGTTGACATTGAGTAGAGATGACCGCCCCTCTGAGACAATAGGTGTTTAAGGTAGGGTGTGGGAGACAATTTACCACTGCCCTCAATGGGCTAAGGGGCAAATTGCCAGTTGTCTTCCATATTGGAGCATCCCAAAATTTGTCTTGAAAGACCTTGTCTTGGGACTTTGGAGCAGTCTTTGGGAGAAGAGAAGAAGACATTTTTCTGATGAAGAGGAAACTGAAACTTTTAAAAGCTGTTTTTCAAGCCAAGCTGTGTGATGAAACCTTTACAGGTGTGATTTAGCTGGTGGTTTGTTGGCTGTCAGATCTATGGTTGGAGTTGAAGGTGAAGTTAGAAACCTTGCCTGAAGAGTTAGTTACACTGATCAAGAATCTCCTGCATAGATGCCTAGCCATAGAATGTCTTGTGTTTTTTGCATTGCTTGTTTGTTGGTGTTGTGTGTTTGTTGTTGTGTAACACATGAGACACCTGACTCCTGTTAGAAGAAACTCCTTGAAAGCCATTAATGCAAACTGGACTGCTAACATCTCCTTCATGTTGATATGTAGATGCTGTTGATATGTAGATGGTGTAGTCTGGCAGGCCACTTTCCTTGTATCTGGCTTCCATTCAGATGAGTCTGGGGCATCTGTGGATAGGGGCTGACGTCGCCTAGATAGGTCACGCCTCCTGGAGCCACCACAAAAGTTCCTGTGAAGATAAATTCATTTTTGATATGACAAAATTATTTTTTTATTGGTGCTGTGTCCTGACAGAATGACAGTGTCCAAATCCTGGCAGTGCTGTGTCATTTCCTCGCAGCATAGCTCTGGCAGCACCAGAAAGCAAGCATTCACCAGGAAGCCTGAGGCTTGAGGGATGAAGGCAAGAGTCAGTTGATGGAAAGTGAATGGAAGTTGATTTTTGTTGAAAATGGAAAAGGTAATTTTGTTAATCAGGGGTTGGGTCCAGTCTTGCACCTGCTGTATCATGCTGTCACACCAGAAAGCACTAGACTTGAGAGGGTACACCTAGACTGGAGATCGGGTTCATCTTATCACCTGCATCACATGCACTGTATATTAATATTCAAATGCTTAAAGGTCTTCCTTGTAAAAGGTCTTCCTTCCAAAGCAGTAGGTCAAGAGTAGATTGCTTTGCCTGAAGTGCTTAGCTGGAATAGCTATCACACTGGAGCCACTGAGCCAGAACCTTTGTGAATACTCTAATGCAGTAGATAAGCCAAAGGGCAATGCAGAGAACTGATAATGGAAATTAGCATGGGTACTGCAACTTAGTCTGATAGGCACATGAAAAATAGGCCTAAGAAGATCTAAAGTTATGATCAGTGATCATTAGGTAGCAGATAAGGTAAGCGTAAGAGGTTTGAACTGAACCTTGAACAGGTTGAGATAAGTGTTGAGGATATATAGATAAATCCGTCTTCTTGGTCCCTGGTTTGGTACTAGGAACAGAACGAAGGAAAATCCTAGGCCCCTTACCTAGGCCCTTTCTGCTTTCTGGACATTGAATGAGAATTTTTTGAGAAATTTAATTGTTCTTTTGCCTCTTTTCTTGTCTGGGGAGGAATGTCTGCATGCCCAGGAAAGGGAGGCAAGGTATGGAAATAAAACCTGTAACCGTGGTGAATGACATCCAAAACCCATCTGTCTTAGGTAATTATCCCAATTTTCTTTGAAAGAAGCCAGCCTTCCCCCCAAGGTGCTGCCGCGCCGAATGTGCCTGACAGGCTTGAAAGGCTGGAATTTAGTCTTAAAGGACTGACCCCCCACCCCCACCACCAGAAGTCTGAGCAGGTGAACTCCCTGTTCTAAAAAAGAAAAGAACCTTCTGCTCTGCTACCACGTCCTAGACCTACCCCTAGACTGGGAATCATAAGCAGGAACCAGGCGTGCCCCAGAAGAACATGAGTGCTTAGGCCAGCATGCAAATGAATGCCTAATGCTCAAAACCATTACACTCAATATAACACACACCTGCAACACCCTGCACACTCAATTTCCCAACTTAGAGCGCCCACCTTTCCAACCATAGAACAAATTAGTCAATTTTGAAATTTAAGAACAATTGAAAAATTTAACGCAATGAACTGGCTAAAAGTAGAAGCCTCTGAAGCTTTATGGAAAGTCTATCCCAAGCCCCTTGCCCCTATCAGGAGCCTTGCCTCTTTATCAGGAGGAACAGGATTTTTACCAACAGAAGCCTTAAGACAGTTTCAGGGTCCCAGACAGACTCCTTTCAGAGGTCTGCTTAGGGAGCATTAACTAGGACCACCTATATCAGGGTGGGGCCTATACGGGGCGACCAGGAATCAAGGCAGCTCTTCAAAACATCTTCCACCACATTCAGAACAGGAGGTACCACTAAAGGCCTATGAGGTATGGCCCAAAGGCCCTAGCTGCCCTAAACCTCTTCCAGAGAAACTCTCCTCTTCCCATCCTCTTCCATCCCTCAATGAATGAAAAGTCTCTCTCAAAGAAAAAAAGAGGAGTAGAATCTGAAGGAGCAGAGAAGGAGAAGATGAAAAAGAGAATAAAGGAGGAAACTCCTGCAGACTCAGAAGCCTTCTCAAAAAGTTCACAAAACTCAAAATCAGACTCCACCCACTGCCCACTCAGGGAGGGGGGTCAGAGTCAGACTCCACCTAGGCCTCTCTAATCCATTTTAAGCATATTTTTAGCATTCAAATCATAGGCAATTTAAGCAAAGAGCTAGTTCTACTGAAGGTAAACCCTGAAAGAAGAAGCCTTCCTGATGAAATTAAAGAAACAGAAGGGGAGGCTCTCTAACCACCTTAGGAAGAGAGAAGAGAACAGCCAGAAGAGAAGCCCCTCCAGCCCTCACTCCTCCTTCCGAGAGCCTATCCTACCTCCTAAAGTCTCTATCTGTAACAAAGACTCTCCTCCTGCAAAAAAACTCTACCTCATTTTCTAAAGAACTCTAAAGAACGACTGCCGGTTCTGCCGTTCTCTGCTCCTCTGTGTTTTGCTTTTTTCCTTGCGCTTTTTTTTGATAAGGGCCCGGCGCAGCATCCAACATTCGGCATCATAACTACGCTCAAAACTACTAACTAACCTTCTAATCCTTCTCTCTTAAGTGTGCTTTGTTAAATCTAGCACAAGAGCGCATCCAACAACGTGCTCCAGGGCCCTACAACAAGGTATACAAGGTATATGGTAATCCCCCCTATGTACAAGAAATCAACAAATAACAATTTACAGTTTTTCACTTTGACATCCCGTTAAATAATGTAAAAAAAAAAAAATATTCCCAGCAGGTACCTTCAACTTTTGATTCGGGTCTGAAACTCGACTTTCAGAAAATTTCAGACGCCCAACTGCACTCTCAAAAAACTGCTTCTGCATGGACCCAAAACAAAAAGACTGAGGAGAGCCGGGCCGCGATTCATGCATTGAGACGCCTGGCCGGTACCAGCGTCAATCGCGACTGACCGCCGTCCCAATTACCTTTTGGTGGCCTTGACTGGACAGACGACCCACCAATGGTTAGGACTGCAGCAATGTGGAATGAAGAACATCTTGGACCACAAGTGGAAAGGAGAAGATGTACATCCAGAAGAAGGAAGAGAAGAAGATGAAGAACCTCTCAGCCAGAAAAAATACTACCCATGGAAAAGGAGAGAAAAGGACAGGGGAAGGGAGGGAGGGAGTGAATACTGCAACAGTGAAAAGGGCGTCTACTGTTATGTCAACATTTTATACAACTGTACTATATCCTTCCATATTACTGTTGTAGTTTTCATTACCTCTGGGACAGTACAAAAGCTACTGGGAAGGAAGGGAGGAGGAAGACAAAGAGGAGACTTCCATAAACTCATGCAGTACAGCACTGACAAGTTCTGCCCAGGCCCTGGAAACTAATCCAATTTGTAATGTTTACTGAATATGTGAAACAAAGACCAAGTAACAGCTTCAAGGATAGAGTTGGTGTCCAAACTCTTTGAAGAAGTCTCCCAAGGGACCCACTACACTAGTAGAATGACCCCTAATAGAAGCGGACACCTGTTTACCATGAAAGCAACAGCAGAAAGAAATGGCCTTGGAAATCCATGAGGAGAAGGTTTGCTTTGAAACGTCCAAACCCAATGCCCTGGTATGAAAAGAAACAAAAAGCTGATTAGATTTACAAAAGACCTTTGTTTTGTCTAAATAATATCTGAGCTGTCAAAGTCCAAGACATGCAGAACCTTCTCCTAGCAGACTGTGGAGAAGAGAAATAGTAAAGATTAAGGGACAGCTCGTTAATCACCTCGGTCATAAAAGACCGATTCATACGGAGAGACACTCTCTCTACGAACAACCAAAAAAGGAGGGATTGCTGTCAATGCCTGGAGTTCAGACACCCTTCTGGCAGAGGTTAAAGCAACCAGTAAAACAGTCTTACAGGTGCAATGTTGCAAAGTAGCAGCAACAGGCTCAAATAGTAACCCTGATGGATACTGTATAAAAACAAAGTCTGTGTGTTGATCTTTTACCAAACTGGGAGAGACAGAAAAAGCCTGAGGGACAAGTGAACTTGGTCAAGAGGAAGGGAGGGCAGAAAGTCAGTTGGCTGCAGACTTCTCAGGATAAGACTACTTTTGGAGCCTAAACAGTTAAGTAGGCTTATCAGAAAAATGTGCCTAGCAGCTTTCCTGGAAGACTGTCTAGGCAGCCTACGCACATAGGCAGTTTTACTAGGACAGTTCCTCTGA
Organism: Protopterus annectens; assembly: GCF_019279795.1. Classification (NCBI taxonomy): domain Eukaryota; kingdom Metazoa; phylum Chordata; order Ceratodontiformes; family Protopteridae; genus Protopterus; species Protopterus annectens. The sequence continues at coordinate 1,852,846,950 of NC_056725.1, read as the reverse complement.
AACTTTGGAATGGGAAAAACAAAGATGTGTTTCAAATCTTTCATGACCGTACACTGACCTTGCAAGGTCATCAAGAGCTCTGCCACAGCAGCACCAAGGTTTGGAGTTTAGTGCCAAGGAAACAGCAGAGAAGGTATCCAATAAAGCAGCCAACACAGGAGTGACAGTCAAAAGGTTCAGAAGAGTCCATTAGTAACAACTCATAGTACCCATTCTGGAAACATAATACCTGGGAGAAAACCCATTTAAAATGCTCCAGCATATGCAGGACTGTGTCTCCAATGGAGGATCAGAACTGACAGATTCCCCCTCCTCCAACCTATAGTCTAAAGGAGAAGAGTAACAGGCTAAATAGTCAGCATCAGAGTCAGAATCTTCATCCAAGGACTCAGGGGCCCTTGCCCTTTCAGGGGTAGAGGACCAAGGGGGTGCAGGAACAGGAACTCCTTTAGCAGGTTTTAAAGCAATCAAGACATTGATTTAAAACAATTACTGCAAAAACAGATGGATTTCCTGTGGAAAAAAGTGACAAAAGATCTGGAAGGTTTTATTTAATATTTTAAAAGGAAGGAGAATACACACATCTTGGAAAAAAAAGCTGTGGTGGCTGTACTACTCAAACAGGGCAAAGACCCTTTAAATCCACCTTCAGATAGATCAGTTTCAATTTTGAAACATGACTACAAAACATTTATGTCTATACTAGCTACGAGAATAGCTAGGGTGATGCCAAAACTGAGAAATGTGGATCATTGTGGTTTTGTGGAGGAGAGGCAAACACTTGACAATATGAACAGCACACTGACAATGCAAAAGGAAGCAAAGTACAAGGATACCTTGTTAGTGCTGGTGGGTCTTGTCATAGAGAAGGCTTTCAATACAGTCAGCTGGGATTTTATGAGTATGGCAATGGCAGCAATTGCACTTCCTGTTAGAATAATGGGGTTAATTAGGAAGATATCGGAGAGGTCAGAAGCAAAAATCAAGGTAGGACAGTCCTCTCTGACAAGCTGGATTTGAACAGAGGAACCAGGTAGGGGGGTTTCCTCCTTCTCCTTTGTTATTAACTCATACTTAGAGCCACTGCCAAAAAAAAAAAAAAAAAAAAAAAAATTCAGAGGTATAACTAACATGGTACTCAAGAAGATTAGCCTGATTTGTAGAACATATTATTTTGTACTTAATCAATGCAAAAAACAACATTTCAGTGTTGTGGAATATTTACAGACGGTTTCATTTTTTTGGGGATACAAAATAAATGAGGATAAAACAAAAGCTATAACTACGTTCCCACACACAAACTGGTTCAGCAATACCCATACTTATATCTATGGAGACACGAGAAATTAAATATTCATGGTTTTGGATTAAAAGGGATTTCCAAACTTGAAGAGATACTTTAGACTACACAGTTAAGGATCATACACATGGTACAGATCAAGTGGAAAGAAATGATGTTGAAACGGGGAGTTCACAAAATGAAAAAAAAGGGTAGGATTTTGGATGTGAGCACTTAAGGAGAACGGTAACAACCATACAGAATATTATACAAAGTAGCAGAACATATTTTTAGAACTGAGCCAACATGGGAATGGAGGAAATACGTTTTACTAATAAGAATAAACATAAGTAGGGGCACAGAAAACAGGCAAGATGGAGCCGGGATTTACTTGTGAAAATTAGCAAAGGAACCAATGTATTGGGAGCAAATAGTAAGAAAGAAAAGTCAGAGTGGGATGACGCCAAGCAGAAGTTTGGACTGCGGCTTGGAAACAGCCTTCCCTACCAGAGATTGATAACAGAGTAAAGGTATGCCGAAAGGGATAGGGAACGTTAAATTGAAGACCAACTCTGGTTGACTTGCATGTGAGTCTTGAACAGAAGTTGTTGCACAAAAAGGGATAACTAGTAGTAGGCCATATAAAATTATGTATGATAACTACAAAAGTCAATCAGAATAGATTAGAGATGACTGGGAAATGAGAAAAGAAAGGAAACAATGGGAGGCTATTTATAAGGATCCCTAGCCTAGAGTGCAACAAAATCCAGAAGGTTTAGGACTTCTGCCTGGAAGTGTTTGGTAAAGAGAGGAGAAACTGGTAATGTTTTTTGGGAAAGTAACAGAATAATATATTTTATAAATTCCCTGTCAGAATTGTTGGAGGAACAAATTATTTTAACTACAGAAATTATTCTTTTGAGCTGTGATACAGAAACTGAAATGCCTAGACATAGTAAGGCCCTACTAATTTTAATGTCATTGGCTGTCAAATAAATAATTACTAGGAAACAGAAAACAAAAGCAAATGCAACAGAACTGCTGAATGTTGTAAAGGAGATCAAGGCTGAAGATGGAATCTTTAAAAAAAAAAAAAGGAGTGAAACTACACAGAAATAAATAGAATCTGTGGAAACAACAAGCACAGAACAATGTTCAGGAGTAATGATATTTTAGGGAAGGCATGGCCTGAGCAATCTATACAATGTTGAATAGTTGTTAAAATAAGAATCATATTTCTATAACTAACGTGTACAAAGGAAAATTTGTTGCAATGGTTTGTTTTTTTCTGCTACAGCTGAATGCGTACTCATCACTATGCAATGTGTGATGTTAATAAAAGCTTTAGAAAAGCAAACACAAACAAAAGCTGTTATGACAAATTATTCACATATCTCCAACCACACCTTGCAGTCTCTATTGTGTTTTTATTTTTACATTTATATGAGCATATGTAGGAGTGTGTACAACTATATCTAAATAAAAAAATATATGTAAATACATACATGTACATATATACACAAACACATACGAGTATGTGTGTGTGTACGTGTTTATTTATGGGTCTGTATTACCTTATTGAAAAACCTAGTGAGTGAACGCCTGTTCGCCAACCAATAAGCAGCAAACTCTCACATCTTCGAACAGCCACTTCAGCAAACTTTTTCCTAGGGGAAAAAAATCGCTTGGCCATCATAGAGTATTTGCCCTTTTCCCCACTGTAGTGCGATCTCGGAGTTGGTATATTTAGTTAGGGGATTGGGGATGTGGGAGGGGTGAAGCCCCCCACTTTGAAGGGTGTGAAATATTATTTCTGCTTGGCTAATCGATTTTTTTTCCTAGGAAAAAATTTGCAGAAGTGGCCATTCGAAGATGTGACACTTCACTGTCTAATGGTCGGCGAACAGGCATTCGCACACTAGGTTTTTCCATAAGGTAATACAGACCCTTACTTATGTATACATTATATAAATGGGATGATCACTATGTGTTAAATTAAATTTGTTTAGTCTTACAGCATTTTAGTAAGAGGATTTGTTAAATGTTAATCTTTGATGTGAGAGGATTTGTGTTTGTTTACAGTCTTTTAGCTATTAAAATTAAGTTTGGTGAACTACAATTCAATCTCTGTTCATTTGATGACTTATCCTAAAACTAATATATATGTGTGTGTGTGTGTATGTATATGTATGTGTATATATATATATATATATATATATATATATATATATATATATATATATATATATATATATAGACACAAACATATACACACACAAACATGAAAGCACTGGCCTTGCCAAGACAGATTATTGACCGTTTCCCACACTCTATTATAACCCCATATTACTGACTTTGTGTACCTCAAATGCCTATGATCAAGTAAAAAAAGATAATTGCTACAGTAATGTATTTCAAATTGCCTTACACAAATATATATAGTGCCCTACCCAAGCAGACCAATAACTGTTTAATTGTGATAAATTAGAGTAACAGTCAATTTCATTCACAGAGTGCCTCCATTCCCACCCAACTATAGCCACTTTATCAGATGTTTGACAGTTATCAAAGAAAAAATAGTGGCCACAGCAATGTAAATTAACACATTTCACACAAACTCACACTAGTCCTGACAAGCCACAATAATGATCAGATGATCTTGCACACAGCCAAGTCCCCACTCTTACATAGCCACTTTTGTTTGTACATTTCTGAGCCATAATTGTGACAAACAATGAAAGAAATCATGTCCAGAGTAAAGTATTTAGCTGACAGCTCTCAGATCTACATAGATTGAGATAAACTGACAACCATACAACTGAAATAAAAAAAGTGATCTAACACGCATTTTATCTAAACCTACCCTATAATATATTAACACATAGAAAATGATAAACTGAATTAAAATCTTGCTAATCGATACAGAATGCAGGAGGGACTCTGCCCACCAGCGCCTCCCTAACTTTCTTAAAAATCCATATGAAAACTACCAGTGATAACAAAATGACAAGCATTCCTCATTATCAGTGCTACAGGTAAGAATACTGTATGCAGTGCATGCTTGGATTAAATGAAGTGTGTATTAGGTATACTGTTTTATCAAGTTGCACTTACAGTAAAGTACAGTTTTGTACCTTCCATAAATGTAGATGTTAGAGTGCTAATACAGCTGCAGTCATAACAGATGGGTTCTCCTGCCGTCAGGCGGGTCCTCGGTCAGCCGAATTCCAAAGTCTAGGTCTGGTGTCGGTTGTCATTGCTTCTTCCCTGACGTCAGTGCGACAGGGGTATAACCAGCCGACGCCATTTTCTTCAGTTTTTCTTGCCCCAGATGTCAGGTGCCCCCAGAAGGAAGGCAAAACATAAATTTATGTAATAAAGCAAATGCAATATAATCAAACAACAGTAGTTGCAAGCAAATACACCATAAAAGAATACCCCAATGAGGTTGTATGAGGAGGTGTTAGCCATAAGGCCTGTCCCAAGAGGGGAAGGAGGGAGGGAAACCTGGACTGCGGCTGTATTAGAACTCGAACATCTACATTTATGGTAGGTACAAAACTGTACTATGTTCATCGTGCATACAGCTGCAGTCATAACAGATGGGTAGAATCCCAAAGCTAATAAAGGGGTGGTAGGCACTAAGTGGAACTAGGTGGAGCCAGGATGTCCTACAAGACTGCAGTGGCAAAGCCCGCTCTAGTTTTGGAGTATAATGGTAGGTGATGGTGCTTGGAGAAAGTATGTACAGAACTCCAAGTGGCTGCTTCCAAAATATCTTTGGTAGGAACCCCCCTGAGGAAAGCTGCAGAGGTAGCTGTGGCCCTTGTGGAGTGAGATCTGATGCCTGTAGGTACAGTTTTACCATGAAAAGAGTAACAAAAGCGTATGCAGTGGGCTATCCATTTTGAGATTGTCTGTTTGGAAACAGGCTTCCCTTGAGCACCTGTAGCATAGGACACAAAGAGTTGCTCTGATTTTCTGAAAGGCTTTGTTCTGTCCAAATAATAATGGAGCTGTCTGTGAATGTCCAAGGAATGTAGTAGCCTCTCCCCTTTGTTTTGTGGATTAGGGTAAAAGGTAGATAAAGTGGATAGCCAGATTCAAGGCTACCCTGGATACTACCTTTGGCATAAATGAAGGATTGGTTCGTAAGGAAACTCTGTCCTGATGGAAAATGATGAAAGGCTGCACAGCCATGAGGGCTTGTAGTTCCGAAACCCTGCGTGCTGAGGAGATAGCTAAAAGGAAGGCTGTTTTCCATGACAAACATTGTAGATCTGTTGAAGCAGCTGGCTCAAAAGGAGGCAGGGTTAGTTTTTCTAGAATGAAATTGAAGTCCCAAGCAGGTACTGGTTGCTTCCTTGGGGGTTTTATATTCTTAGCCCCTCTGAGGAACTGCCTTAAGAGAGGGTGAGAGAATAAAGGAGGATCAGTGTTGTACTCTGCAGAAATGGCTGAGGCATGGATTTTGATGGAGGAGAATGAAAGTCCACTGCCTAGCAGCTCGGCTAGGTACTGTAGTATTTGAGGTAAATTCAGTATTCCAGGATTCTGACCCTTTTTCTGATTCCAGACACAAAACCGTTTCCATTTTGCAGAGTAGGCTTTTCTAGTAGAAGGCCTTCGGGCCTCCAAAATGACATCCTGCACCTCCTTGGAGAGTAGGGTCTGCTGTGAATTTAAGGAATCCTTCATGCGGCTAGATTGAGTGTTTTCAGCTGACTGTGAAGAGTTTTGAAGTTGTGCTGAGTCAGTAGAAGAGACATTAGAGGCAGGATCCATGGTGGGGAATGCGTCAGGCTCCTCAGGAATGGGTACCAGTATTGTCTTGGCCAGTCTGGAGCAATGAGAATCATCTTTGGTCTGTCTGCTCTGGCTTTTAATAGAACTTTGGCCAGTAGTGGAAGAGGTGGAAAGGCATAAACTGTCATTGTTGTCCAACTGAAACAGAGTGCGTCCACTTTCCAGGCCTGTGGATGAAAGGTCCTTGAGCAGAATTTTGTCAATTGGTAATTTCTGTGGGTGGCAAAGAGATCTATGTCTGGCCTTCCCCATGCTTGAATTATCATTGTAAAAACTTGAGGATGCAACTTCCATTCGTGTGGATCTGTCATATTTCTGCTCAGGTTGTCTGCCAGTGTGTTTTCCTTCCCTGGCAGGAATTGTGCTTGAAGTTGGATTTGCAATTTCAGAGCTGTGTTCCAAAGGGACATGGCTAGTCTGCACAGGGGATATGAATGAGTTCCTCCCTGTTTGTTTATGTACCACATCACTGTGGTGTTGTCTGTTCTTATCAATAGCTGTCCTGGATGCAGTAGATCTTTGAAAGCCATAATAGCAATTATTACTGCTAGCATTTCCTTTTGATTGATGTGTAGGTGCTTTTCTTTTTGTGACCATTTGCCCTGAATGCACCGATCTGTCATGTGCGCCCCCCAGGCGTAGTACGAGGCGTCTGTTGTGATGACTTGATTCACTTGAGGCTTGCAGAATGGGAGACCTATGTTTCTTTGGCATGCTTGAGCTCACCACAGAAATTCCTTTTGAAGACATGGAATCAGTGGTATGATTGCTTCCAAACTGTGGCTGTGTTGAGACCATAAGTTTTTTAGGTACCATTGAAGTTTCCTCATATGCAGCTTTGCACATGGGATTAGCAGGATGCAAGATGCCATGAATCCCAGAGCCTGCAGGATTTTCCTTGCAGTCAGCCTGGTGAAGGTCGCCAGTTTTCTGAAGTATTGAGTTAATTGCCCTTGTTTCTCTGGTGTGAGGTAAGCCATCTGGGTGTTCATATCCAAGCTGGCACCCAGGAAAATTATTGTTTGAGAGGGTATTAGTCTTGACTTCTTTTGTTGACTGTGTATCCCAGAGATTTCAACAACATTATTACAAATGCCAAGTGTTTCAGAAGAGTGTGTTTGCTGTCCGCTTGGATCAGGCAGTCATCCAGATATGGGTATATTTGTATCCCTTGAAGTCTGCAGAAGGCAATTACTGATGCCAGGCATTTCGTGAACACTCTGGGTGCAGTAGATAAGCCAAAGGGCAATGCAGAGAATTGATAATGGGATGAACCTGCAAGAAATCTGAGGTATCTTCTGCAATCTTGTCTGACTGGGACATGCAGGTATGCCTCTTTGAGGTCCAATGTTACCAACCAAAACTCCTTGCCCAGCATGGGAAGAAGCTGCTGTAATGTGAGCATCTTGAACTTTGGTACGAGTAAATATGTGTTTAGGATGGATAGGTCCAAAATAGGTCTCCAATCTTTGCCCTTCCTTGGTACCAGGAATAGTCTGGAATAAAAACCTTGACCCTGTTCTTGTGCAGGTACCTCTTGAATAGCTTTCATGTCCATGAGATCTGAAATTTGTTTTTGTGCCTCTGCCCTTTGATTGTGTGGCAGGTTTGGCATGCCTCTCATTTTTGGAAGGGTGTGAAAGTGGAATCTGTAGCCTCTGTCTATAATGTCCAGGATCCATTTGTCTTTTGTGACAATATGCCAATTTTTCGAAAATAATGCCAGTTTTCCGCCTAAAGGTGCTGCCATTTGAGCCTTGCTTGGCATGCAAAGGGGGAAGTCACTGGGTCTGCTTTCTGAATGGCTGTGAACTATCCTCACCCCCTCTTGGTGTAGGTGTTTGCCACTGTCTGCCTCTAAATGATCCTTGAGATTGCCCTCTACCTCTCAGGCGCATGTATCTACCTCTTTGAGGTCTGTCCGTGGCTGGAAAGGACCAATTATTTGAAGGCCAATTTCTACTGAAACGTGGCGGTTGTACCTGTAGGAAATCTTTCACTGTTTGCATTGATTTTGCCTTTTCCTCCATTTTCTTTAATACCTCCTCAGCTTTAACACCAAACAATACATCTTTTTGAAGAGGTGCATCTAGTAATTTAGCTTTGACATGATCTGGTAAGGTTTGCTCTTTGAGTCAAGCATGTCTATCTATGACTGATCCTGTAACAGCAGCTCTACAAGAGGCCTCTAAAGCATCAAAACCACATTGCAATGTATGTTTACCCACTTGCTCTGCACTATGCAACAAATCCTGCAACTCCTTCAAGTCTGGTTGTTCAGGTTGTGACATTTTGCTTTTCAACTGAGAACAAAAACTGTTGATACTTTAACATATGGAACTGACAGTTTAATGCCCTCATGGTTAAAGTGGCCGAGGTGTATACCTTTTTCCCCCACCTTTCTAAAGCTCTGGAATCTCTCTCTGAAGGTAATGGATTTTTGGCAGTGGAGGCCTTAATTCCCTTGGGACCCTGTGAAATAGTTTCTGGGTCAGCCGCATTGCTTTTGTATAGGAATTGGTGTGAATCAGGAACCCGGTAATACCTGCCAGGCTTGACTGGAGCTGGAGGTAAAGAATCTGGGTTAAGGCTGGCCTCTGAATACACATCATCTAGTATGTCTAAGACAGGAGGTATAGCCAGAGGCCTGTGCTGAGAGAGCAAGAGAAAATCCCTGAGCCTTTTCTTGGAGTCTGAGTACTCTTGGCCTTCCCAGTGGAAGTGTTCCCTCAAGGTATATAAGGTTTCCCCAAAAGAGTAATCCTCAGGGGGGGAGACAGAGGGAATGGACTCCTCTGCATCAGAATCTTCGAAAGGGGAGTAAGAATGTTCCTGGTCCTCAGAATGTTCTGAAGTAATGGAGGCCTGGTCCAAGGAAGGGTATTCTTCCTCCACTCTGGGCCTTTTGTCCGAGGGGGGTTGAGAACACCTGATAAGAGTAATCAAATCCTCAGCCATTTTGAGCATCTGCTTTTTAGGCATGGGGCCTTGAGAGGGGCCCTGTGGAGCTTGTCTTTTAGAATGCATGGCTGCTTTAGATTTAGTGTAAGCCTTAATGGAAAAAGAAGAAGAAGGTCTGAAGACACCTTGAGAGGTGGCAGGCCTGTCTGAACTCTGAGTTTCCCCGCCAAGAGTGACTTCGGTATCTGTAGTCGGGGTGAGGGCCGAAGAGCCTGCGACCTCGGGCACAGAAGACACCGCTAATGAAGTGTCATCGGTAGTCAGAGGCTGCGTAGGCGCCTCGCTGAGAACTGGAGCACATGTAGTCGGCTTTAGCGTGGTGTCGGTAGAAGTCGTGGACCTCGTATGTCGGTCCTTATCTTTACGTCGTTTACTCAAAATTGGAGTCAGAGTATCCGACGACATGTTGTAATTAAACTTTTTGCCAAAATAGTGTTGGGCGAACTCCGCCCGACGCTTAATAGTGCGTCTGTTGAATGTAGCACAAAAACGACAGGCCGAGACGTCGTGGTCTGGGCCTAAGCAAGGTATACAGAGGGAATGGAAATCCTTATGCGGTATTTGCTTCCCACATGAAATGCAATTATTAACTTTGTCTGACATCGGTCTGAGGCAAGAAAAGTTTCCCCAATGGGGTACTTAGCTTTCAAGAAGTCTTCGGTTGAAAAATACTCGTAATCTCAGGAGCTGGCCGACCGCCACTTGCGAACTGCTTCTGCTTTGGGCACCGCACGGCAAGAAAGACTGAAGAAAATGGCGTTGGCTGGTTCTTTTATACCCCTGTCACACTGACGTCAGGGAAGAAGCGATGACAACCGACGCCGGACCTAGACTTTGGAATTCGGTCGACCGAGGACCCGCCTGACGGCAGGAGAACCCATCTGTTATGACTGCAGCTGTATGCACGATGAACATCTGAGTTTTAGACAAACTGAATGCCACCCCTTGTCAAGACACAAACGACATGAAACAAAAAGGCAAGTATAAGTTTAGTAAACAAATCACTGAAACAGGCATTCCATGTTATGACAGTCAATATTAATGTTTGCCTGTGTCAGCATTTGCTTAATTTCTGCTCTGACTGGGACTTTCAAGATGGCTGCACAGAGTAACCACTTTATTTCAGCTCTCCCAGTGTGAAAACAGAAACTCAGAAAACAGAGTCAGTGAGCTTATCGTTTTGGGTAAATATCAGTAACTGGATAGTAAGCACACTGCCTGGATGCCAGCAAAAAAGAAACCCAGAGAACTGAAAGAAAATCAATCACAACAGCTGAGGAGAAAACACAGAGAAGGGAAGAATTCTGCAGGTGTTCAGCAAAAAGCAGTGCGAGCACCAGTTTTGGTGCAAAGCATGACTTCCTGTAACCTAGAAGAAAAAAGTCAAATGTACTCACAGCTGATTAACAAAATAGTGATGAAGTATATCAACTAAAAACAAATTGCTGGAAAAATGGAAGAAGCTTTAAACAGATATTCAGATGAGGTAATAAAACTGCAAAAATCAGAGGATGAAATAAAAGTCTGGATGAATATGAAACTGCTCAAGAAGGGGCGTTTCAAAAAATAACAGAATTAAAGGACAGAGAACACAGGGAAAACCTGAGATTTTCTGTTGTACCAGAGTAGCTGAAAGGAACAGACTGTATTAATATTACAAAAGTACAAATAAGCATGTGCACTGCTATTCTACAGCAGGAGATATTAATTGAAAGGGCACATCGTGTGTATGCTCCAAATCTGGTCATGAGAAAACAACTTAGACCTTTAATAGTAAAGATGCACTCTTACCAGCGAAAGAGTTGATTCAGACAAAATGGTGGCAGAAGGACAACGTTCTAAAAGGAGGACACAGTAGACTGTGGAAAATTATTACTCACTGTATACCAAGCAGAAGAGGAGTAAATTTACTTCACTATTCAGGGAATGTTGAGAAGCAGGCATGAGATATAAGCTGCTGTATCCAGCTATTTTCAGAATATTTTTTCCTGGAGGGTCAAGATCATTTTTTGATGCAGAACATGCTAAGGAGGCACCACAAGTTTGTCCAACAAAAGGTGAGCTATGAAACAGAAGCAGATTCTGTTTCTTGTTCTTCTGGTAATAAAGCCCATAGACAGACTGCATCAATGAAACCTCTTGCAATACTTCAATGAAAAATGCTTGAGGAGAAAAAACACAAGAGTCGACTTTGAAATGAAGCAGATACTTGATTTGGGAGATGGAGATCAACAGGAAGAAAACCAATAAGTCAAAAATTGACAAATAAATGTGGAATTACAAAGCATCAATTATATTTGAGAAACAAGACAGAATAAGAAAAAGTACAGTTTTGTACCTACCATAAATGTAGATGTTCGAAGATCCACATTGCTGCAGTCCTAACACTTGGGTAGTCCGCTGTCCCAGTCGGCCCGAATACCAAAGTATAAGGCTGACATCGGTCAAGGCGCATTAGTCTGACATCAGGACGTCAGGGTACAAATGCGCATGACCGACGTCATTTCCTCAGTCTTTTCTTGCCCCAGATGTCAGAAGACCCTAAAAAGATAAGGCCAAACCAAAAAACAACAACACACCAAACACCCCTGTACCAAATATATGTACAATATATATACAAAGTCAGAAAGGTACAATCCCACCTACACAACCACCCCTAAACACAGAGGGGAAGGAGGGAGGGTAAATTGGACTGCAGCAATGTGGATCTTCGAACATCTACATTTATGGTAGGTACAAAACTGTACTATGTTCTTCATACCACATTGCTGCAGTCCTAACACTTGGGTAGAATCCCAAAGCAGAGGTAAGGGAGGCTGGCAAATCATAAAGAAGCAGGAGCTGTCAACATGCCCTGCAAAATAGCTGTGGCAAAACCAGCCCTAGATTTAGAGTAGAGAGGAAGGTGGTAATGCTTAGAGAAAGTATGCACTGAACTCCAAGTAGCTGCCTCCAAAATATCCTTAGTTGCCACCCCCCTTAGAAATGCTGTTGAAGTGGCAGTAGCCCTAGTGGAATGAGGCCTAATCCCAGCTGGAATCTCCTTGCCATGATGGGAATAACAAAATGCAATGCAAAACCCAATCCACTTAGAAATAGTTTGTTTTGACACAGGCTTGCCCTGAGAACTCAAAGCAAAAGAAACAAACAACTGCTGAGACTGCCTAAAATCCTTAGTCCTGCTTAAATAATAACGCAACTGCCTGTGTACATCTAAAGTGTGCAAAATCTTTTCCCCCTTAGTTTGGGGATCTGCATAAAAAGTAGGCAAATGAATAGTTTGGTTTAAAGCCACACTAGAAACCACCTTAGGCATAAAGGAAGGATTAGTACGTAATGATACCCTATCCTTATGGAAAATCAAAAAAGGCTCCACCGCCATAAGAGCCTGCAATTCAGAAACCCTTCTTGCAGAAGTAATGGCCAACAAAAAAGCAGTCTTCCATGACAAGTATTTCAACTCAGCAGTAGCCGCAGGCTCAAAAGGTTGTAGAGTAAGTTTCTCCAACACAAAGTTGAGGTCCCAAGCAGGAGTAGGAGCTCTACGTGGGGGTCTTATATTCTTTGCCCCTCTAAGAAATTGCTTGAACAAAGGATGAGAAAACAATGGTGGGTCACAATCATAGTGAGCTGAAATTGCTGCAGCATGAATCTTAATGGAAGAGAAAGACAAACCTTTGTCCAATAACTCAGTAAGATATTGAAGAGCCACACTCAAATTTGGCTCAGAAACATCCAAATCCTTTGCTGCACACCAAAATAAAAATCTCTTCCATTTTCCTGCATTACACTTTCCTTGTACTAGGTCTTCTGGCTTCCATAATCACATTCAAAACTTGTTGAGGAAGCTGAGACCTGCTATGGTTCAAAACAGAATATGCCAGGCTGTTAGATGAAGAGAGTGAAGCTTGACATTGAGTAGATGCCCGTCCTTCTGAGACAATAGGTGTGGAATCAAAGGTAAGGGCCATGGAGGCTTCCTTACCAGACTCCTCAGCAATGGGTACCAGTGCTGCCGAGGCCAATCTGGAGCTATTAAAATCATCCTTGGCTTGTCTTGTCTGACCTTTAGGAGTACCTTTGGGAGGAGAGGCAGAGGTGGAAAGGCATACACATGAAGATTTTTCCAACTGAAAGAAAGAGCATCCACTTTCCAGGCTGTGTGATGAAACCTTTTCGTGCAAAACTTTGGCAGCTGATGGTTTAGTGGAGAAGCGAACAGATCTATGTCTGGAGTTCCCCATGACACTGTCAATGTTTGAAATACATGAAGATCCAGTTTCCACTCGTGGGGATCCATGATTTGCCTGCTTAACACATCTGCTAAGGAGTTCTGTGCTCCTGGCAGAAACCTTGCTAGAAGATTCAGTTGCAAGCTTAACGCAGTCTCCCACAAAATCATTGCTTGCCTGCATAGAGGATAAGAATGTGTTCCCCCTTGTTTGTTGATGTACCACATGACAGTTGTGTTGTCTGTTAGAATCAACACCTGCCCTGGAAGAAGTAAATCCTTGAAAGCCAGTAATGCAAACTGGACTGCTAACATCTCCTTCATGTTGATATGTAGATGCTGCAGTCTGGCAGGCTACTTGTCTTGTATCCACTTTCCATTTAGATGAGCTCCCCAAGCTGTGTCTGAGGCATCTGTCGTTAGAATCTGACTCGCCTCTGGCCGGGTCACAGAGAGTCCCTTGTTTAGGTGACATTCCTGAGCCCACCACAAAAATTCCTTTTGAATGCAAGGTATTATTTGAATGACAGTGTCCAAATCCTGGCAGTGCTGTGTCCATACATTTTTGAGATACCATTGTAGCTTCCTCATATGCAGTTTGGCATTGGGAAGTACCAGAATACAAGATGCCATGAACCCTAAGGCTTGAAGGACTGTCCTTGCAGTCAGCCCGGACTGATGAGATAGTTGATGGAAGTAGAGAGAAAGATTCTGTTGCTTGTCCGGGGTTAAAAAGGCCATCTGGGTTGCTGTATTCAGTCTCACACCCAGAAAGCACATGTCTTGAGAGGGTACTAGACTGGACTTTATTTCGTTCACAGAATACCCTAGGCATCTTAGCACTGCTATCACATATTCCAAATGCTGAAGAAGCACGTCCCTTCCTTGAGCCAGAATCAGGCAATCGTCCAAATAAGGATAGATTTGTATTCCTTTTAGCCTGAAGAAAGCTATCACTGGAGCCAGAACCTTTGTGAATACTCTGGGCGCAGTAGATAAGCCAAAGGGCAATGCAGAGAACTGATAATGAGAATTCCCAGCTCGAAAACGCAGATACTTCCTGCAAATTAGTCTGATAGGAACATGAAGGTAAGCTTCCTTGAGATCCAAAGTTACCATCCAGTGATCTTTGCCCAGCAGAGGTAAAAGCTGTTGTAACGTCAACATTTTGAACTTGGGAATGTCCAGATAAGTGTTGAGGATAGACAGATCCAAAATTGGTCTCCACGTGTTCCCCTTTTTTGGTACTAGGAACAGGCGAGAATAAAATCCCAGGCCCCTTTCTGGCACAGGAACCGGTTGAATGGCCCCTATTTGGAGCAACAGAGAAATTTGCTTGTGAGCCTCTTTCCTTTGTTGAGGAGGAATGTCTGGCATGCCTTTGAAAGGAGGCAAGGTATGGAAATAAAACCTGTAACCGTGGTGAATGATATCCAATACCCATCTGTCTTGGGTAATTAAACTCCAGTTTTCTTTGAAAAGTGTCAACCTTCCTCCCAAAGGTGCTGCCAGACGAGAAGATTCTGGCAGCTGAAAAGGCAGGTCATTGGGTCTGTTTACGAAAGGACTGACCCCTGCCCCCACCAGAAGACTGAGTAGGTGAACCTGCTGTTCTAGGCCTAAAAGAACCTTGAGCTCTGCCTCTACCACGTCTAGACCTACCCCTAGACTGGGAATCATAAGCAGGATATGTCCACCCCTTGGTAGGCCAATTTCTACTAAACTTGGAGGCTGAACCTGCAAAAATCTTTAACAGTCTGCATAGACTTAGCCTTGTCTTCCATTTTCTTTAGAACTGCTTCCACAGGCGAACCAAACAACACATCAGATTGTAAAGGAGCATCTAAAATCCTTGTTTTCACATGCTCAGCTAAATTCTGATCCCTCAACCAGGCGTGCCTGCGAAGAACGAACCAGTGGCAGCCACCCTCGAAGAGGCCTGCACAGCATCAAAACCACATTGCAAAGAATGCTTACCCACCTGTTCAGAAACATGAACTAAATCCTGCAACTCTTTACACTCAATACCTTCCGCCAAAGCATCTACCTTAGACTTGAATTGTGAAAGGAGATAATTTTGGTATTTCAACATGTGAAACTGGCAATTTAAAGCTCTCATGGCCAAAGTGGAAGAAGTATACACTTTCTTTCCCCATCTATCCAAAGCCCTTGCCTCTTTATCTGGAGGAACAGGATTTGTAACAACAGAAGCCTTAACACCTTTAGGCCCCTGTGAAACAGTTTCTGGGTCTGCCCTAGGACTCTTAAAAAGATACTTATGAGCTTCAGGCACCCTATAATATCTATCCGGTTTAACTGGAGCAGGAGGCAAAGAGTCAGGGTTCAGAGAAGCCTCTGCAAAAACATCCTCCACCACATCTAGAACAGGAGGTATAGCTAAGGGCCTATGCTGGGGAAGAAACAAAAATTCCCTAAGCCTTTTCCTGGAATCAGAGAAATCCTGACCTTCCCATTTAAAATGCTCCCTCATGGAATGAAGAGTCTCTGAAAATGAAAAATCCTCAGGAGGAGAAGCAGAAGGAGTAGAATCATCCACATCAGAATCAGAGTAAGGGGAATACTCCTGCAAGTCTTCAGCCGAAGACTCAGAAGCATCCGAACACCGCTCAAAACTCCCAAGCTCAGGTTCCACCCTAGGCCTCTTATCAGGAGGGGGCATAGAACCTCTAATCATTGTAATCAAATCTTCTGCCATCTTAAGCATATGCTTCTTAGGTACAGACCCTGAAGAACTAGGGGAAACATCTGAAACAAAACCTGGCCTGCCCCTGGGAGAAGCCTTGGAAACAGCAGGGGAGGGCCTAACCACCTTAGGAAGGGAGGGAAGAACAGCTACCTGAGAAGCCCCTTCCGCCTGGCCTACCTCCTGAGAGGTCACATCTTGCAGTAATAAAGTCTCTCCCTGGGATTCCAAAGAAATTTCTGGCTGAACCCCTGGCTCCACCGAGCCCTCTAAAGAACCGACGTCCGCACGGATGGTTCTTCCAGCCTAGGCTTTGCTGTTTTGTCCTTGCGCTTTTTGACGAAGCGGCGCCGGAGCATCCGGCGGCATTTTATAATTACACCGCTTCCCAAAAACTAACCTGGCACAATCTAATCTTCTCTTTATAGTGCGTTTGTTAAATCTAGCACAAGAGCGACAGCCAACAACGTCGTGCTCAGGCCCTAAGCAAGGTATACACAAGGTATGGTAATCCCTATGAGGTATCTGTTTCCCACAAGAAATACAGTTATTCACTTTTTCTGACACCCGGTAAAATACTGAGGCAAGAAAAAACCAAAATATTCCCCAACGGGGTACTTAGCCAACTTGGATTCGGTCTGAAACTCCGACTTCGGAAAATCTCAGAACGTTGCAAAACTGCTTCTGCATCGGACCATGCGGCAAAAAAGACTGAGGAAATGACGTCGGTCATGCGCATTTGTACCCTGACGTCCTGACGTCAGACTAATGCGCCTTGACTGATGTCAGCCTTATACTTTGGTATTCGGGCCGACTGGGACAGCGGACTACCCAAGTGTTAGGACTGCAGCAATGTGGTATGAAGAACATCCTACAAATGAACTACTTTGACTTTGTTAAACGTTTACATGACTCCAAAGCATATGCTCTGCTTCATGTCATTAATGCCTGGAAGAACATTTAGGGGAGGGGAACAAGAATGTAAGTGTTAACTTAATCTACATGCTATAAAGTAAAGCTTTCTCAGTTATTTTCAAGTCTGACAGAATACTAAAGTAAACAGGTGTCCCTGTTTCCCTTCTTTCCTACTTTTTATTCAGTTTTAAGAAATGCAGGCACTGCAATGCAAAAAATTCAAGAAATGTCTGGCAAAAGAGCATGATACAAGAAAAACTGATGTACTTTTTCTTATTCCTGCATAGGTGAATGACTGGTTAAGGCCCTTGGCTTGATCTAGTAACAAGTTTTAAGGAGACACAAATACATAAGAAAATACTGAATATAATAAAAGGTTTTCCTCTAGCAAATAAATGAGTGTTTGTAGAGGCAAGGGTTTATCTAGTTCTAATGTCTCCATGGAGACAATCTGATAAAGGGCAATACAAGCAGAATACTTCTTTCAACTGAATTATTACAATGACAAGGAGATAATGTTTTCTGAAAACATTCAAGTGTTTTTCCAACCTGGGAGAAGAAAAAAAAATAAGACAAAAAAACAGACAGCACTTGGTAGAAGTACAGGCTGTACCATGTGTTGTAGCATGGATAACCTTCATTATAGTATAATCCAAGTCTGGTACAATTGTACCTATTGGAAGGGTAAACATTTGAAGATGCACTTAGTTTTGTGTGCTAGTATTAGGTTAATAGGTTTCAGGAGTGTGTTTTTTTGGTTGAGGGTTTTCACAAAACAAAAAGTTTTGTAAGATGTGACATATGTTCAAAATGGATATGACAAGAAACAACTATATAAAAGATCAACTTGCCAAACATTAGTGTATGCATGTAACACAAAAGCTGGAACTAGACATCAAAACAGCTGTTACACATAACAGGTTGGAATAACTTCTTAACATAATGGCAACACTTTCTGTATCATCTTTAAATGTAAATGGTCTCACAGATATATATGCAAAAAGAAAGAGTAGTGAACTATTTTAAAATGTAGAGTGCAAATAACCACACTACAGGAAACACATTTGGAAAGAAGTGACCATGTGTATTTGATAAAGAAAGGATTTCAGGATGGTTATTCAGCAGAATATCTGGGACTAAGGAAAAGGGGAGTACTTATATTAATTGCAAGAGGAGCTCCAATAGAGATAAAAAAGGTAAAAATGGTACATTTGTAGTAGTAAAAAGCTGCTGGCAAGAGAGGAGTGTTACAATAGGATGTATTTATATTCCACCAAAAACTGCTATAATGGAGCTTAAGAAAATTCTGGGAGAAATAATCAGCTTTCAGCAGGGAATATTACTTATAGGTGATTACTTATAGGTGGGGAATGGAATTTGATTTGCAGCATGAAAGATGCACTGAGGGCCCAGAAAGGAAATATAACATAAGAGGCTAGGTTTTTGAAGCAATTTATAAAAATATTTGTCATGGAAGATGTGAATTCAGTATTACTCCCAAAGACACAAAAGTTGGCTAAACTAAACAGAACTTTTATTTTACAAGAACGTGCATTTAACTGAAAGCTTTGATATGCATCCAATAATTATTTCAGATCTTGCACCAAAAACAACTAAAAAATACAGGGTAGTGAAATAAAAATGAGACACTGGCACTTCCCCACCCATCTGCTGAAAACAGAGGAATTCAAGGAATGGATAGTGGAAATTATTTGAGAGTTATTAGAGAAGACTGAAATGTCTTCTAAAAATATAGCTAGAGAGTGGGATAAAATTAAAGTAGAGTTTGAAAATAGGGTTGAAATAAAAGAAAGATATGGCTGAGAGGTAACAAGAATTATTTAGAGGGACTGACAAATGTTAAAGTATTACAGAATAGGGGGAATGTCACAGAAAAAGAATAGGAATGACTGCAGAATGCTAAACAGAAAATAAGGGATTACCTTGATAATATGCATAAGAGTTCAGAAAGACTGCTGTTAAGCAGCTGATTTTTGATGGCACCAGAGCACAAAAAAGCTTTTAGCACAATGACCCAGGCAACAGAAAGTAGAAAGTGTTGTTGCCAAGCTTAGGGAGCTTTTAACAAGGAAGATAGGAATACATCTTGTAGAGGTACTAGAAATATTTGGGGAAACTTTATGAAAATCTGTATAAAGCATAGAAATATGGAAATCAAGAAAAGGTACAAATGGAAATATTTACAGAAGAATTAAATACGCCGAGGTTAGAGGTAGATGAGGCTCAAATATTAATAGTTAGGAAAGGGGAGATGAGATGCATAACCAACCTATAGGAAAGCCCCCAGAAATAGATGGTAATCTTGAAGTTTGGAAGCTAGGAGGGAAAAAAACTGATAAAGCTCTGGAAGGATTTGTTTAACAGTACTTTAAGAGGAGGAGAAGTACCAATACCTTGGAAGAAACTGGTGGTGGCTATAACATCTAAAGATGGTAAAGACCCATCAGATCCAGCTTCATATAGACCCCATTTCAATTCTAAGTCATGACTAAGTGTTTAGCTCTATACTTGCTAAAAAAATGGCAAAGGTAATGCGAAAAAGTACAGTTTTGTACCTACCATAAATGTAGATGTTCCAGTGCTAATACAGCTGCAGTCATAACAGATGGGTTCTCCTGCCGTCAGGCAGGTCCTCGGTCGGCCAAATTCCAAAGTCTAGGTCCGGAGTCGGTTGTCGTCGCTTCTTCCCTGACGTCAGTGTGACAAGGGTATAAAAGAACCAGCAGACGCCATTTTCTTCACTTTTTCTTGCCCCAGATGTCAGGTGCCCCCAGAAGGAAGGCAATACATAAATTTGTGTAATAAAGCAATGGCATTTAATCAAATTACAGTAGTGCAAGCAAATACATCAAGAATGAATACCCCAAATCAGGTTGCATGAGGAGGTGTTAGCCAATAGGCCTGTCCCAAGAGGGGAAGGAGGGAGGGAAATCTGGACTGCAGCTGTATTAGCACTCGAACATCTACATTTATGGTAGGTATAAAACTATACTATGTTCATCGTGCATACAGCTGCAGTCATAACAGATGGGTAGAATCCCAAAGCTAAGAAAGGGGTTGTAGGCACTAGGTGGAACTAGGAGGAGCCAGAATGCCCTGCAAGACTGCAGTGGCAAAGCAAGCTCTAGATTTGGAGTATAATGGAAAGTGTTAGTGCTTGGAGAAGGTATGCACAGAACTCCAAGTGGCTGCTTCCAAAATATCTTTGGTAGGAACTCCTCTGAGAAAAGCTGCAGAGGTAGCCGTGGCCCTTGTGGAGTGAGATCTGATGCCTGTGGGTACAGTTTTGCCATGAAAAGAATAGCAAAAGCGTATGCAGTGGGCTATCCATTTTGAGATTGTCTGTTTGGAAATTGGCTTTCCTTGAGCTCCTATAGCATAGGACACAAAGAGCTGTTCTGATTTTCTGAAAGGCTTTGTTCTGTCCAAATAATAACGCAGTTGTCTGTGGATGTCCAAGGAGTGTAGTAATCTCTCCCCTTTGTTTTGAGGATTAGTATAAAAGGTAGGTAAGTGTATAGCGTGATTCAAAGCTACCCTGGATACCACTTTTGGCATAAAGGACGGGTTGGTTCGTAAGGAAACTCTGTCCTGATGGAAGATGATAAATGGCTGCACAGCCATGAGAGCTTGTAGTTCCGATACCCTACGAGCTGAGGTAATAGCCAGAAGGAAAGCTGTTTTCTAGGACAAATATTGCAAATCTGATGAGGCAGCTGGCTCAAAAGGAGGCAAGGTCAGCTTTTCTAGAATGAAATTGAGATCCCAAGCAGGTATTGGTTGTTTCCTTGGGGGTTTTAGATTCTTAGCCCTCTGAGGAACTGTCTTAAGAGGGGGTGAGAGAATAAGGGTGGATCAGTGTTGTATTCTGCAGAAATGACTGAGGCATGGATTTTGATGGAGGAGAATGAAAGTCCACTGCTTAGCAGCTCAGCTAGATACTGTAATATTTGAGGTAAATTCAGTTTTCCAGGATCCTGGCCCTTTTTCTCATTCCAGACACAAAACCGTTTCCATTTTGCGGAGTAAGCTTTTCTAGTAGACAGCCTTCTGGCCTCCAAAATGACATCCTGCACCTCCTTGGAGAGTAGGGTCAGTTGGGATGCTAAGGAATCTTCCATGCGGCTAGATTGAGTGTTTTTAGCTGGCTGTGAAGAGTTTTGAAGCTGTGCTGAGTCAGAAGAAGAGGCATTAGAGGCAGGGTCCATGGTGGGAATGCGTCAGGCTCCTCAGGAGTGGGTACCAGTGTTGTCTTGGCCAGTCTGGAGCAATGAGAATCATCTTTGGTCTGTCTGCTCTGGTTTTTAATAGAACTTTGGGCAGCAGAGGAAGAGGTGGGAAGGCATAAACTGTCATTGATGTCCAACTGAAAGAGAGAGCGTCCACTCTCCAGGCCTTTGGATGAAAAATCCTTGAGCAGAATTTTGTCAATTGGTGATTTTTGTGGGAGGCAAAGAGATCTATGTCTGGCCTTCCCCATGCTTGAATTATCTCTGTAAAAACTTGAGGATGCAACTTCCATTCATGTGGATCTGTCATATTTCTGCTTAGGTTGTCTGCCAGCGTGTTTTCCTTGCCTGGCAAGTACTGTGCTTGTAGTTCGATTTGTAAGTCCAGGGCCATGTTCCAAAGTGACATGGCCAGTCTGCATAGAGGGTATGAATGGGTTCCTCCCTGTTTGTTTATGTACCACATTACTGTGGTGTTGTCCATCCTTATCAATAGTTGACCTGGTTGCAGAAGGTCTTTGAAAGCTATAATAGCATTTATTACTGCTAGCATTTCCTTTTGATTGATGTGTAGGTGCTTTTCTTTTTGGGACCATTTGCCCTGAATGCACCGATCTGTCATGTGCGCCCCCCAGGCGTAGTCTGAGGCGTCTGTTGTGATGACTTGATTTGCTTGTGGCTTGCTGAATGGGACACCTGTGTTTGTTTGGCATGCTTGAGCTCACCACAGAAATTCCTTTTGAAGACATGGAATTAGTGGTATTATTGTTTCCAAACTGTGGCTGTGTTGAGACCATAGGTTTTTCAGGTACCATTGAAGTTTCCTCATATGCAGCTTTGCACATGGGATTAGTAAGATGCAAGATGCCATGAATCCCAGAGCCTGCAGGATTTTCCTTGCAGTCAGCCTGGTGCAATTTGCTAGTGTTCTGAAGTATTGAGTTAGTTGCCCCTGCTTCTCTGGCGTGAGGTAGGCCATCTGGGTGTTTGTGTCCAAGTTGGCACCCAGGAAAATTATTTTCCGAGAGGGTATTAGCCTTGATTTCTTTTTGTTGACTGTGTATCCCAGGGAATTCAACAACATTATTACATAAGCCAGATGTTTCAGAAGAATGTGCTTGCTGTCCGCTTGGATCAGGCAGTCGTCCAAATAAGGGTAAATTTGTATCCCTTGAAGTCTGCAGTAGGCAATTACTGATGCCAGGCATTTTGTGAATACTCTGGGCACAGTAGATAAGCTAAACGGCAATGCAGAGAATTGATAATGGGTTGAACCTGCAAGAAATCTGAGGTATCTTCTGCAATTTTGTCTGATTGGGACAAGCAGGTATGCCTCCTTAAGGTCCAATGTTAGCAGCCAAGACTCCTTGCCCAGCATGGGAAGAAGCTGCTGTATAGTGAGCATCTTGAATTTTGGTACGAGTAGAAATGTGTTTAGGATGGATAGGTCCAAAATAGGTCTCCAATCTTTTCCCTTCCTTGGTACCAGGAATAGTCTGGAATAAAAACCTTGACCTTGTTCGTGCGTAGGTACCTCTTGAATAGCTTTCATGTCTATGAGATCTGAAATTTGTCTTTGTGCCTCTGCCCTTTGTGTGGCAGGTTTGGCATGCCTCTCATTTTTGGAAGGGTGTGAAAATGGAATCTGTAGCCTCTGTTTATAATGTCCAGGATCCATTTGTCTTTTGTGACAATATGCCAATTTTTTGAAAATAATGCCAGTTTTCCGCCTAAGGGTGCTGCCATTTGAGTCTTGCTTGGCATGCAAAGGGGAAAGTCATTGGGCTTGCTTTCTGAATGGTTGCGAGTTCTCCTCACCACCTCTTTGAGTAGGAGCTTGCCATTGTCTGCCTCTAAACGATCCTTGGGATTGTCCTCTGCCCATCGGGCGCCTGTATCTACCTCTTTTGGGGTCTGTCCGTGGTTGGAAAGGACCAATTTTTGGAAGGCCAATTTCTACTGAAACGTGGGGGTTGTACCTGTAGAAAATCTTTCACTGTTTGCATTGATTTAGCCTTTTCCTCCATTTTCCTTAATACCTCCTCAGCATTAGCACCAAATAATACATCCTTTTGTAGAGGGGCATCTAGTAATTTAGCTTTGACATGATCTGGTAAGGTTTGTTCCTTGAGCCAGGCATGTCTACGTATGACTGATCCTGTAACAGCAGCTCTACATGAGGCCTCTAGAGCATCAAAACCACATTGTAAGATATGTTTACCCACTTGTTCTGCACTATGCATCAAATCCTGCAACTCCTTCAAGTCTGGTTGTTCAGGTTGTGACATTTTACTTCTCAATTGTGATAACAAAAACTGTTGGTAATTTAGCATATGGAAATGACAGTTTAATGCCCTCATGGTTAAGGTGGCCGAGGTATATACCTTTTTTCCCCACCTTTCTAAGGATCTGGAATCTCTCTCGGAAGGTAATGGATTTTTAGCAGTGGAGGCCTTAATTCCCTTAGGGCCCTGTGAGATAGTTTCTGGGTCAGCAGCATGGCTTTTGTATAGAAATTGGTGTGAGTCAGGAACCCTGTAGTACCTGCCAGGCTTGACTGGGGCTGGAGGTAGAGAATCCGGGTTAAGGCAGGCCTCTGAGTACACATGATCTAGTATGTCAAAGACAGGAGGTATAGCCAGAGGTCTGTGCTGACGTAGCAAGAGAAATTCCCTAAGCCTTTTCTTGGAATCTGAATAATCTTGGCCTTCCCAGTGGAAGTGTTCCTTTAAGGTATGCAAAGTTTCCCCAAATGAGTAATCCTCTGGGGGGGGATACAGAGGGAATGGACTCCTCTGCATCAGAGTCTTCAAAAGGGGAGTAAGAATGTTCCTGTTCATCAGAGTGCTCTGATATAATGGAGCCCTGATCAGAGGAGGGGGATTCTTCCTCCACTCTGGGCCTTTGTCCGGGGTGAGAACCCTGATAAGAGTAATTAAATCCTCAGCCATTTTAAGCATCTGTTTTTTAGGCATGGGGCCTGGAGATGGGCCCTGTGTAGCTTGTCTCTTAGAATGCATGGCTGCTTTAGACTTAGTGAAAGCCTTGATGGAAAAAGGAGAATAAGGTCTGAAGACACCTTGAGTGGAGGTAGACCTGTCCACATTTTGAGATTCACCGCCAAGAGTGGCTTCGGTATCTGTAGTCGGGGTGTGGGCCGAGGAGCCTGCGACCTCGGACACAGGAGACACCGCCAATGAAGTGTCGTCGGTAGTCAGGGGCTGCGTAGGTGCCTCGCTGAGAATCGGACCACGTGTAGTCGGCTTTGGCGTGGTGTCGGTAGAGGCCGCGGACCTCGTGTGTCGGTCCTTATATTTGTGCTTTTTAGACAAAACTTGAGTCGGAGGATCCAACGACATAATATAGTTAAATTTTTTGCCAAAATAATGCTGGGCGAACTCCGCCCGACGCTTTATGGTGCGTTTGTTGAATGTAGCACAAAAGCGACAGACCGAGACGTCATGGTCTGGGCCTAAACAAGGAATACAGAGGGAATGGAAATCCTTATGCGGTATTTGCTTCCCACATGAAATACAATTATTAACTTTGTCTGACATCGGTCTGAGGCAAGAAAAATTTTCCCCAACGGGGTACTTAGCTTTCAAGAAGACTTCGGTTGCAAAATTTTCGTAATTTCAGGAGCTGGCTGACCGGCACTTGCGAACTGATTCTGCTTCGGGCACCGCGCGGCAAGAAAGACTGAAGAAAATGGCGCCGTCTGGTTCTTTTATACCCCTGTCGCACTGACGTCAGGGAAGAAGTGACGACAACCGACACCGGACCTAGTCTTTGGAATTCGGCCGACCGAGGACCTGCCTGACGGCAGGAGAACCCATCCGTTATGACTGCAGCTGTATGCACGATGAACATCTGATAGATATAGATCAGTGTGGTTTTGTGGAGGGGAATCAAACATTTGGCAATGTTGACAGAACAATGATGATCCAGAGGGAAGAAGAATGTAAGAAAATACCACTGTTGCTGATGGTTCTTGATGCACAAAAAACAATTAACAATGTAAGTTAGGACTTTATGAGCAGGGCAATGGACACATTTGCATTCCCTAATAATATAAGGTTGATTAGGAGGATATATGAGGGAACAGAGGCAAAAATTAAAGAGGGTGGGTTCCTCTCTGATAATTTCAGTTTGGGCAGGGGTGTCCTCTCTCCTCCGTATCTGTATTACATTTAGAACAATTGGAAAGAAAACAAGGGACTCTGAAATTCAAGGATATAATTGTTATGGTAGTCAAAAAAAGCTGGGTTTATTTGCAGATATAATTTTATACTTGATAAAACCAGAAGAGAACATTTTAGTGTTGTGAAACATTTTGAGACAGCTTCCAGTCTTTTTGTGATACAAAATAGTAAAGCTAAAAGAAAGGCAATAGCTGTAAGTTATGTACCCATACACAAATTGGTTCAGCAATATCCATATTTATGGGGACATGACAAAATGAAGTAATTAGGTGTATGGATTTAAAAAATTCTATTAGGCAGCTAAGGACATGTGGGAAGACACTAAGCAAATGATAATACAAAAACTGAAACTGAAAGCTCTGTTTTATGTATAGAGATAGCAAGATATAAGCAGTTAAAATGTTTTTAGTCCCTTCAGTTTTATACACAGGTCAGGCATATTTTTTTATCAACCAGGGGAGAAGCTGTGGATAGCAATTAATAAAGAGCTTAAGGATTTTATCTGGGAGGGGAAAACGACAAGAGTCAAGTGGGATAAGCTGATTCTTCCAATTAAACAAGGTGGTTTGGGATTATCTGATTTGAAGGGGTACTGCAGAGCTACACATTTAAGGCTCCTATATATAGCACAAGCAGAAAGCTACAATTTAAAGGGGAAAGAGATTATGATGAAACACAGCGGAAGTTGAAGAAACAAGGAGAGACTGGGATTTTGGATGTAGATCTTTAAGGAAAATAAAAAGAAGTTATGTACCTACCATAATGTTCCATGTTAGTTGTCTTCATCTCGCCTTCCTTCTTGCTGGTTGGGTTCAGAGCCGATCCTCGGCTCCGACTCGGCCATCTTCTATAGCTCGAGAGCTGTTTACTGGCTCGAGGCTACCCCTTATCCCATGATGCTTAGCGCTAGCTACCCAGATCTCGTTTGTAATAGCTAACCCCAGACATAGCCAGAGAATCAACCTGCCCGAACAAACCAGTTGAGCATACCTGTTATACTCTCTAAGTCAGTAGAGGAAACATACCAGAGAACACTCAGCCAGTGAAACCAAAACTCCTCTCGATCCAATAGGACAGGGGGATGGAGGGTGGGATGCAAGAAGGAAGGTGAGATGAAGACAACTAACATGGAACGTTATGGCAGGTACATAAAGTACAGTTTTGTACCTACCATAAATGTAGATGTTCGAGTGCTAATACAGCTGCAGTAATCACAGATGGGTTCTCTGCCGTCAGACGGGTCCTCGGTCGGCCGAATTCCAAAGTCTAGGTCCGGCGTCGGTTGTTGTCGCTTTCTCTCCTGACGCCATGTTCTTCAGTCTTTCTTGCCCCAGATGTCAGGTGCCCCCAGAAGGAAGGTAATACATAAATTATGTTTATATGTATATACATGCAATGCAATATAATCCAAAATCAGTAGCTGCAAGCAAATAAACCATAGAAGGATAACCCAGTCAGGTTGTATGAAGAGGGTGTTAGGCCCCATGCCTTTACCAAGTGGGGAAGGAGGGAGGGAAACCTGTACTGCAGCTGTATTAGCACTCGAACATCTACATTTATGGTAGGTACAAAACTGTACTATGTTCATCGTGCATACAGCTGCAGTAATCACAGATGGGTAGAGTCCCAAAGCTGCGCAGAGGGTGGTAGGTACTAGGAGGAACTGGGTTGAGCCAGAATGCCCTGCAACACAGCAGTGGCAAAGCCTGCTCTAGTTCTGGAATATAAAGGCAGGTGGTAGTGTTTTGTGAAGGTATGTACAGAACTCCAAGTGGCTGCCTCCAAAATATCTTTGGTAGGAACTCCTCTGAGGAAGGCTGTAGAGGTAGCTGTGGCCCTGGTGGAGTGTGATCTGATACCTGTAGGAACAGATTTCCCATGATAGGAATAACAAAACCGTATGCAGTGGCCTATCCACTTTGAAATAGTCTGCTTGGTAACTGGCTTCCCTTGAGCCCCTACAGCATAGGACACAAAGAGTTGTTCTGATTTCCTGAAGGACTTTGTTCTGTCCAAATAATAATGTAGCTGCCTATGGATGTCTAAAGAGTGTAGCAGCCTTTCCCCTTTGTTTTGAGGATTGGGGTAAAAGGTAGGTAGGTGTATGGCTTGATTTAAAGCTACCCTGGATACCACTTTAGGCATAAATGATGGGTTGATGCAGAGGAAACCCTGTCCTGATGGAAGATGAGAAAGGGCTGCACTGCCATGAGGGCCTGTAGTTCCGAAACCCTACGAGCTGAAGTGATAGCCAGAAGGAAGGCTGTTTTCCAGGACAAATATTGCAAATCTGTTGAGGCAGCTGGTTCAAAAGGAGGCAATGTTAATTTTTCTAGTATGTAATTAAGATCCCAGGCTGGTATTGGTTGTTTCCTTGGTGGTCTTATATTCTTAGCCCCTCTGAGGAACTGTCGTAAGAGTGGGTGAGAAAATAGAGGAGGATCCGTGTTGAATTCTGCAGAAATGGCTGAGGCATGGATTTTTATGGAAGAAAATGAAAGTCCACTGTTCAGCAGCTCAGCTAGATACTGTAATACCTGAGGCAAGTTCAGTTTTCTAGGGTCCTGGCCTTTTTTCTCATTCCAAGAGCGAAACCGCTTCCATTTTGCGGAGTAAGCTTTTCTAGTAGATGGCCTTCTGGCCTCCAAAATGACATCCTGCACCTCCTTGGAGAGTAGGGTCTGTTGTGATGTTGAGGAATTTTCCATGCAGCGAGATTGAGTGTTTTCAGCTGACTGTGAATAGTTTTGTAGCTGTGCTGAGTCAGCAGAAGAGGCATTAGAGGAAGGGACCAGGGAGGAGTATGTGTTAGGCTCCTCAGGAGTGGGTACCAGTGTTGCCTTGGCCAATCTGGAGCAATCAGTATCATCTTCGGTCTGTCTGCTCTTGCTTTCAAAAGCACCTTGGGCAGAAGAGGCAGAGGTGGGAATGCGTAAACTGTCCATGCTGTCCAACTGAATGAAAGGGCGTCCACTCTCCAGGCCTTTGGATGAAAGGTCCTCGAACAAAACTTTTCCAATTGATGATTCCTGTGGGAGGCAAAAAGATCTATGTCTGGCCTCCCCCACGCTTGGATCATCTCTGTGAACACCTGAGGATGCAACTTCCATTCGTGTGGATCTGTCATATTTCTGCTTAGATTGTCTGCCAGCCTGTTTTCCAATCCTGGCAAGTACTGTGCTTGAAGTTCGATTTGCCATTCCAGAGCCAAGTTCCAAAGAGTCATGGCTAGTCTGCACAAGGGGTATGAATGTGTTCCTCCTTGTTTGTTTATGTACCACATTACTGTGGTGTTGTCTGTTCTTATCAGTAATTGTCCTGGATGCAGGAAGTCCTTGAAAGCTGTAATTGCATTTATTACTGCTAGCATTTCTTTTTGATTGATATGAAGGTGCTTTTCCTTTTGGGACCATTTGCCCTGAATGCACCTGTCCGTCATGTCGCCCCAGGCGTAATCTGAGGCGTCTGTTGTGATGACTTGCTTTGCTTGAGGCTTGCAGAATGGGAGGCCTGTATTTGCTTGACATGCTTGGTCCCACCATAGAAATTCCTTTTGCAAACATGGAATTATTGGTATTATTGTTTCCAAACTGTGACTGTGTTGAGACCATAGTTTTTTTAGGTACCATTGAAGTTTCCTCATATGCAGCTTTGCACATGGGATTAAAAGAATGCAAGATGCCATGAAGCCCAGAGCCTGCAGGATTTTCCTTGCAGTAAGCCTGGTACATTTTGCTAGTATTTTGAAGTACTGAGTTAGTTGCCCCTGTTTTTCTGGCGTAAGATAGGCCATCTGGGTGTTTGTGTCCAAGTTGGCACCCAAGAAAGTTATTTTCTGAGATGGTGTTAGCCTGGATTTCTCTTTGTTGATTGTGTATCCCAGAGAATGCAGTAACCGTGTTACATATGCCAGATGTTCCAGAAGTATGTGCTTGCTGTCCGCTTAGATCAGGCAGTCGTCCAAATAAGGGTAAATTTGTATCCCTTGAAGTCTGCAGTAGGCAATCACTGATGCCAGGCACTTTGTGAATATTCTGGGCGCAGTAGATAAGCCAAAGGGCAATGCAGAGAATTGATAGTGGATTGAACCTGCAAGAAATCTGAGGTATCTTGTGCAGCTGTGTCTGATTGGGACATGCAGGTATGCCTCCTTGAGGTCCAATGTTACCAGCCAAAACTCCTTGCCCAGCATGGGAAGAAGCTGCTGTAATGTGAGCATCTTGAATTTTAGTGCAGTAAAAATGTGTTTAGGATGGATAAGTCCAAAATGGGTCTCCAGTCGGTTCCTTTCCTTGGTACCAGAAAAAGTCTTGAATAAAAACCTTGACCTTGTTCGTGAGTAGGTACCTCTTGAATAGCTCTCATGCTTATGAGCTTTGAAATTTATAGTTGTGCCTCTGCCCTTTGATTGTGTGGCAGGTTTGGCATGCCTCTCATTTTTGGAAGAGTGTGAAAGTGAAATCTGTAGCCTCTGTTTATAATGTCCAGGATCCATTTGTCTGTTGTGATAATATGCCAATTTCTTGCAAATAATGCTAGCTTTCCTCCCAAAGGTGCTGGCAGCTGAGACCTGCTTGGCATGGAAATGAGGGAGTCATTGGGTTTGTTTCCTGTATTGTTGTGCACTGTCTTCGCCACCTCTTGGTGCTGGAGTTTGCCATTGTCGGCCTCTATATGATCCTTGTGATTGCCCTCTGCCCCTTGTGCATCTGTATCTACCTCTTTGGGGCTTGTCAGTGGCTGGAAAGGACCAGTTTTTTGAAGGCCAATTTCTGCTAAAATGTGGTGGTTGGACCTGTAAAAAAGCTTTGACAGTTTGCATAGATTTGGCTTTTTCTTCCATTTTCCGTAATATCTCCTCAGCATTAGTACTAAACAGCACATCCTTTTGTAATGGAGCATCTAAAAGTTTAGCTTTCACATGATCAGGCAAGTTTTGTTCCCTAAGCCAGGCATGTCTGCGAATGACTGATCCTGTAGCAGCCGCTCTACTTGAGGCCTCTAGGGCATCATAACCACATTGTAAGGTGTGTTTACCCACTTGCTCTGCACTATGCATCGTGTCCTGCAACTCCTTCAAATCTGGTTGTTCAGGTTGAGACATTTTATTTCTTAATTGTGATAACAGGAACTGTTGATATTTAAGCATATGAAACTGACAATTTAAGGCCCTCATGGCTAGGGTGGCCGAGGTATATACCTTTTTTCCCCACCTTTCTAAAGATCTTGACTGTCTTGCGGCAGGAAGTGGATTCTTGGCAGTGGAGGCCTTCAATCCCTTGGGGCCTTGAGAAATGGTTTCAGGGTCAGCATTATGGCTTTTGAAGAGAAATTGGTGAGAGTTAGGAACTCTGTAGTACCTATCAGGTTTGGCTGGTGCAGGAGGCAGGGAATCCGGGTTAAGGCAAGCCTCCGAATAAACATCATCAAGTATGTCCAAAACAGGAGGTATCGCCAGAGGTCTGTGTTGAGGTAACAAAAGAAATTCCCTAAGTCTTTTCTTGGAATCGGAAAAGTCTTGGCCTTCCCAATGGAAGTGTTCCCTTAAAGTGTGCAAGGTTTCCCCAAAGGAAAAATCCTCAGGAGGAGATACAGAAGGAATGGACTGCTCTGCATCCGAATCCTCAAAAGGGGAGTAAGAGTGTTCCTCTACATCAGAATGTTCTGATAAAATGGAGTCCTGATCAGAAGAGGGAGAATCTTCCTCCACTCTGGGTCTCTTGTCTGGAGGGGGTTGAGAACCCCTGATAAGAGTAATTAAATCCTCAGCCATTTTAAGCATCTGTTTTTTAGGCATGGGGCCTGGAGATGGGCCCTGTGCAACAGGCCTCTTGGGATGCCTGGCTGCTTTGGATTTAGTAAAGGCCTTAATAGAAAAAGAAGATGAGGGTCTAAAGACACCATGGGTGGAAGTGGACCTGTCCACATTAGTAGGCTCAACATTAGCAATGGCTTCGGTGGTTGTAGTCTGGGAAAGGGCCGAGGTACCTGCGGTCTCGGGTACAGAGGACACCGCCAAAGGAGTGTCGTTGGTAGTCAGGGACTGCAAAGGCGTCTCGCTGAGAACCGGACCACGTGTAGCCTGTTTTGGCGTGGTGTCGGAGGGGACCGCAGACCTCGTGTGTCGGTCCTTGTGTTTTTTGGACAAAACGGTAGTCGGAGTATCCGACGACATTTTATAATCAAAGGCTTTACCAAAATAGTG
Source organism: Protopterus annectens (assembly GCF_019279795.1). Classification (NCBI taxonomy): domain Eukaryota; kingdom Metazoa; phylum Chordata; order Ceratodontiformes; family Protopteridae; genus Protopterus; species Protopterus annectens. The sequence goes on along the minus strand of NC_056725.1, from coordinate 1,852,815,397 downwards.
TTGGGCGAACTCCGCCCGACGCTTAATAGTGCGTTTATTGAAAGTAGCACAAAAGCGACAGCCCGAGACGTCGTGGTCTGGGCCTAAACAAGGTATGCAGAGGGAATGAAAATCCTTATGCGGTATTTGCTTCCCACAAGAAATACAATTATTAACTTTTTCTGACATCGGTCTGAGGCAAGAAAAGTTTCAACGGGTACTTAGCTTTAATGAAGACTTGGTTTCCAATATTTCCGTAATTCAGGAGCTGGCCGACCGGCACTTGCGAACTGCTTCTGCTTGCACCGTGGCAAAAAGACTGAAGAACATGGCGTCGGCTGTGTCTTATATACTCTGGCCTCACTGACGTCAGGAGAGAAAGCGACAACAACCGACGCCGGACCTAGACTTTGGAATTCGGCCGACCGAGGACCCGGCTGACGGCAGAGAACCCATCTGTGATTACTGCAACTGTATGCATGATGAACATCTTCTTTATGTTAAGTTGCCTATCTCGCCTTTGTTCTTGCTGGTTGGGATAGCGGTCCCTAGCACCTACAATCCTGAGTGGCTCATTGGAACATACTCTTCAAAACAGTGGAACCAAAAACAGCTCTGCTCCTGGAGACCATATCTAGCTTGTAATGAGAAATAAAGGTATGAGGATTTGCCCACGTAGCAGCTGCACAAACAGAATCCATGGGCAACCTAGACTGAAAGCTACAGAGGTGGCCAAAGCCCTAGTGGAATGACTTTTTGGTTTGATAGGCAACTTTTTGTTTCTCAATTGATAAATGAAAGTAATAATGTGAGACAACCACCTGGATAAGGTCACTCTGGAGACTGGACGACCTTGTTTGCCCAGAGCATAGGAAAGGAATATTTGTTCCGATTTCGTTATGTCCTTCGTCCTATGCAGGTAAAAACGCAGTTGTCTGTGAACATCTAATTGATGTAATTTGTATTCTGCCTTGTTGGTGTGGTTGGGAAAACACATGGGGAGGTCTATGGATTGGTTTAAATTATTTTCTGAGCAGACATTCGGAAGGAAAGAGGGATTAGTCCTCAGAGCTACCCTGTCCTTATGAAAAAGTAAGGACGGACGGACACATAGTGCCTGAAGTTCAGAGACGTGTCTGGCTGAAGTAATGGCTGCCAGAAAGAGAGTTTTCTCCAAGACAGAAACTTAATGGAGCAGGATGCTGCAGGTTCAAAAGGGGGCAAAATTAATGAGGTTAGTACCAAATTTAGGTCCCAAGGAGGAGGGGGATCTCTCACTGGGGGTCTAAGGAGAGTAGTCCCTCTTAGGAAAGCTTTACATAGCTTATGAGACATGATGTTTGCATTAGAGAAACAAACATGAAAGTTTGAAATGGCCGCTAATTGAACCCTGATTGTAGCAGAAGTGGACCCAGAATGAAAAAGTTCTGCTAGGAACTCCAGGATTTTGTGGACTGGGGCTAAAAAGGGATCTATGTTCCCAGCCTCTGCCCAACAAGAAAAACGTTTCCATTTGCTAGCACAAGTCCTTCTAGTGGTGGACTTGTGCGAGAAGACAATAATTTCATGTACGGCCGGGAAAATGTTGGGAAGCCTGGCTACAGTTGGAAGTGGAGCAACCAAGCTGTGAGCTGGAGTGTTTGGACAGATTGATGCAGCCCGCCTGACTGATGAATCAGCACATCTGGAATTGGATCCAGAGTCCAGGGCTGATCGAGAAGGTAATGGTGCAGGAACGGAAACCATATCTGTCGAGGCCAGTAGGGGGCAATGAGGATCATTTTGCAACCCAGCGATATTGCTTTCTGTATGAGTTTCGGTATCAGGGGAAACAGAGGGAAGGCATAAAGAAGTCCCTGAGGCGAAACGTGGACTACCGCGTCTCTGGGTGTGTGACCTGGAAGCGGAAGAAAGGAGAAGTAGTTGCTGCATTTGCTGTTGAAGGGGGTGACAAAAAGGTTGCAGCAAGGCTGTCCCCATTTGCGAAAGATAAGATTCGCAACTTCCTGATTCAGAGACCACTCCCGAGCCATGAGAATAGCTCTGCTGAGCCTGTCCGCTATGACATTGGACCTCCCAGGGATGTGCGTCACAATCAGAAATCGTTGGGAGGAGATCATCCACTGAAAGAGTCTGAGTGCTTCTCGACATAGGGGGTAGGACCTGGTTCCACCCTGTTTGTTGATGTACCAAACCACTGACATGTTGTCCGTTTTAATTGCAATGGTCCCAGAAGGGAGAGATTCCTGAAAAGCTTGCAAAGCTAGGAGCATGGCTCCCTCTGCTAGGACGTTTATATGCAGATGGTACTCGTGAGGTTGCCAAGTGCCTTGGACTGTCCTGCCCTGATAATGCCCCCCACCCTATCAGGGAGGCATCTGTGGTCACTGTGGCAACCGTAGGGGGCTGAATGAATGGTCTGCCCTGAGAGACTAGTGGGGAGACCATCCACCAGGAAAGGTGCTTTTTGCATGTGTCTGTAATTATGATCATGTGAGACATGGGCAGCTGTTGAAAAGACCACTGTGTGAACAGAAGCCACTGAAGAATTCTCATGTGAAAGCGGGCCAGAGGGACTAGAAGAATTGCCGGTGCCATGGAACCCAGAGTTTGAAGAACCAACCTGACTTGAACCCTTTTCTACTGCATTAGAATTTGTACTTGCTGTCGAATTGTGGTCACTCTATCTGGCGGTAGCCTTGTGGACATACTCCTGTCTAGGTCTGCTCCTATATAGGTAATAGATTGACAGGGCAACAAGGCAGATTTTTCGAAGTTGATTGTAATGCCTAGCTGGGAAGAAAAGGCGATTGTGTAGTCCCTGGCTTGTAGCAGGTGATGCCTGGTAGTAGCAGTAAGGAGCCAGTCGTCTAGATATGGAAACACCTGGAATCCTCGACATCTCAGGTGAGCCGTGACCACTGCCATACATTTGGTGAACACTCTGGGGGCTGTGGTGAGACAAAGGGCAGAGCTCTGAACTGGTAATGACCGGCTCCCAGCTGGAAGAGAAGGAATCGCCTGGAGCGCCTGTCCATTTTGATGTGGTAGTACGCATCCTGAAGATCTATGGAGCACATCCAATTGTCCTGACCCAGAAAGGGTAGAATGGACTGTAGCGTGACCATGCGAAACTTTGTTCTTTGAACAGACTTGTTTAGTCTGCTGAGATGCAGAATCGGTCTCCAGTCCCCTGTCTTTTTTGGTACCAAAAAGAACCTTGAGTAAGTTTCGGATCCGTGTTGGGTCTGCCGGGACTTTCTGTATCACTCTTTTTTCTAGCAGTCTTGAAACTTCTATGACTGCTTGGTCCCTCAGATTGGGTGGAACATCTGGAAGGGATTTGCTTGACGTTAAGGGGGGTTGAGAGGAAGGAATTTTGTAACCTCCGGATATGCGTGACTGTACCCATTTGTCTTGCATTATATTTTGCCAGGCTTTTGGGTACAGTGAAAGTCTTCCCCCGACTGCCACCAGAAGCGGGCAGCCGGGCAACCCTTCAAGGATGCTGGAAGGGCTTCTCAGAGAAGGATTCTCTGCTGCCCTGGTTCTGCGGACCCCCTCTGCCACGAGGACGGCGTCTGTTGTTTCCTCCTCTGCCCCTGGAGGAAAAAATCGCTACATGTGTCAGGCGAGGCTCCCTGGGATTTTCAAAACCACATTTTACCACTCTTCTGACCCTTGGGGTATGGTCTGGAAGGAGTGGAAAAACAGACTCCCACGGCAGAGAGAGTCTTACCTTCTAGTTCACATCTACTGAGAGTGCCTTTCACCTGTGGTCCAAAGAGAAAGGAACCATCAAAGGGGGTGTTGGTGAATGAAGCTCTAAAGGGTTCCGCAAAATTACACAGCCGCATCCATGCGTGTCTCCTAAGGGCCACACCTGTACCTGTGGCTCTACTCGCACCATCGGCTGCATAGGAAATGAGCCTCATGGAGGAGTTGACTACAGAATTAAGGGTCGCCAGCTGAGAAGCCACTTTAGCTTGAGCCCCTTCAGCTGATGGATCCTGAAGGGTATCTCCGAGCTTTTTAAGGAGATCCCTCTGAAGCCAGGTAAAATGGCATAAGTAATTCAGTGACCTCATAGAAAAGGTCGCTGAAGCCAACATTGGCTTCCCATATCTATCCATAGTCCTGGACTCCTTGTTAGGAGGATGGACAGACGCAGAAGTTTCCGCTAACTCTTTCTTGGTGGCTGCTGCTACCACCATGGCATCCACAGGAACACCTTTAGTAAGGAACTGCTTATCAACGGGTGCAGTGATAAACTTGCCGGGTCTCCTCAGGGTTGGTTCCACTGTATCTGGAGCTGACCAAGCCTTTCTAGCCACCACTGACATGAGTGGATCGAAAAGTGGAGAAACCCAGGAGGTGGAAAGTCGGGAACCGAAGGCATCCAGGAATACAAACTCATCCTCAGTAGGGGCTAGGGGAGTCCAGTTCCCCCTCTGCTTAAGCATTTCTAGGATGTCCGAGAAGGAAACATCTTCAGAGGGGGATCTCGGGGAACCTTCCGATTCATCTAAGTCTGTACCAGAAGTGGCAGCCTCAGGGGAGTCAATGTGCTTCCTTTTGCACTTCTTCCGAGGGGTTCCTCTGAATGATCAGGGGAGGCCTCGGAAGAGGAAGCACCCAATGGGGTGCCCTGGAGCACCGGTTCCCCATGCTTGGGGTCTGGAGGAGGAGCAGAGGTTAATGCAGGCACTACAGGGGACAGAGCCGATGAGGTCGAATGTGGATCTGACTCAGTGACCACAACACTCCTCATGACATCGAAGGCATCCCTGCCATGATGCAGAGAAGGCTGCGGTTCTGAGGAAATCTGAATCCTTCTCCGCACTGAGGGAGACGGCTCTGAGGTCGATATAGGAGCAGAGCTCACCTGCGCCGAAGCTGAGAGGGAGAATGGGGTCGGACAACGGTCCGATGCCATTCGCCTCCTCGGAGCCGCCGAGGAAACCTCGGTGCCCAGATCCCTCGATGGATGGCACCATCGAGGGAAACTCAGCCGACGACGGAACCGAAGGAGGGATAGTTATCAGAGCCGACGGTTCCACGACTCGAACCTCAACGAACTCCTGCTCCGAGCTCAATGGAGTCGGAGGAGGAGTATCGATAGCAGTGGAAGGAGCCGACACCTGTTGAGGAGGGCTGGACAACATCTTGGCAAGTGCCTGTGACTTCAGTAACCTACTGACCACTCTCTCCACGTCGTGATCCAAGAGCCTAGAGGACCGAGAGGAGTGGGAGGATCTATGACTGCGCTCACTTTGCAGCAGGGGAGACAGAGGAGCTGAAGGTATAGATTCTAATGAAGGGGACCTCAGCCTCTTGTGACTCCACGACGGCTCCAATGACACTGATGGAGCCGACGGGGAGATAGCCTCCTCAGTTCCGGCCGGAACCAAAGTAGTCGGTAAAGTTTGAACCAATGATGGCTCAGAGCTTGGAGCCGACGATTTGGTCAGTTTTGGGGATTTCACAGGCTGAGCCTTGGCCGGTGAGAATCCTGGGGCTTGAGAAGACTCCTCAGAATAAGTTTATTCTTGCACTCCTGCATAACTCTTGGACTGAATGCATGGCATATGGAACAAGAGTCCTGCATGTACACTGCGCCTAAGCAATAGATGCAAGAAGTGTGACCATCTGTCAGAGACATTTTCTGACAGCATGATTCACACTTCTTGAATCCAGACACTTTGGATTCTTTAGACATATCCCAAGAAAAACCTGTAAAATACTATACTGATTTTGGCCAAAAGTCCGAACGGTTATAACAAAATACCACAACACTAACAAAGGCAAAAAATACACAGTAAGCTACTAAGGATTGTTTTTTTTTTTTTTTGACTAGGAAGCCTCTAACTTAAACGGCTACCTAACAATAAGAAAGAAAGATTAAACTAACTGTAATCTACAAGAAGGGATAGGGGGATGGGGGAGGGGGAGAACTCTCGAATTTAAACGAGTTCTAAGGGAAGGACTACCAAGAGACTAGACTAACACTAAGTTACAGATTACAACTTAAAACAAGAAAAAATCCCAATAAAAAGATTAATTTGACTAGAAATACTTAAATAAGAAAGTTATACGAGCCTGAGCCAGTAAGAACCACACCTTGCAGCTGAAGCAGCAAACGAGATCTGGGTAGCTAGCGCTAGGCATCATGGGATAAGGGGTAGTCTCGAGCCAGTAAACAGCTCTCGAGCTATAGAAGATGGCTGAGTCGGAGCTGAGGATCGGCTCCGAACCCAACCAGCAAGAACGAAGGCGAGATAGACAACTTAACATCAATAACTGTACAGATTATAATATTCATAAAGTAGCAAAAAGTACTCTAAGAACTAAGCCAACATAAGAATGGAGAAAGAAGATTCTGTTGATAGGGATGAATGCAATTAGGGATACAGACAATAGGCAAGAGAATGCTGAAATACATTGGAGAAAACTGGCAAAGGAGCCAATGTATTAGGAGCAAATAATTAGAGTGGGAAAGGTAACAGAATGGGAAGAGGTCAAGAATTTATTTGGACTGCAGGCTACAGACTACCTTCCCTATCAAGGATTGAAATCAGACTATAGGCAAAGAGAAACAGAGGAAACTAAGACAAAGAAAACCTATACTACTACTCCTCCACAAACCACAACTACATACACGATATAGCTAGACAGACATGAAGCACAACAGGATGTAAATCTTCAAGATAATTTATTCTGGTACCTCTGCCTTTTACCTTCAAGGAATACTTTCATTCTGTAAGTGCACCCATTTTATACACATCCATCAGAAATTTAGCTTAATTAACACATCATTAACCCACAAACATAATAAATTCTCAAGGTAATATGAACATTTTGTTTTACATACTTTTATAAAACATGTCACATATTTTTTCATAGATTATATATATACACACAATCTATTTCACAGGGTTAAATTACAATCAATATTTCATACATATATACAACCTACACCTTAAGAAAAGTACAGTTTTGTACCTACCATAAATGTAGATGTTCAAGTGCTCATACAGCTGCAGTCATAACAGATGGGTTATCCTGCCTTCAGGCAGGTCCTTGGTCGGCCGAATTCCAAAGTCTAGGTCCGGCGTCGGTTGTCGTGGCTTCTTCCCTGACGTCAGTGCGGCAGGGGTATAAAAGAGGCAGCCGACACCATTTTCTTCAGTTTTTCTTGCCCCAGATGTCAGGTGCCCCCAGAAGGAAGGCAAACATAATGTTATGCAAAGATGCAATGTTGATAAATCAAAAACAGTAGTTGCAAGCAAATACACCATAAAAAAATACCCCAAAAAGGTTATATGAAAAGTGTTCGTCATAAGGCCTGTCCTAAGAGGCGATGGAGGGAGGGAAACCTGGACTGCAGTTGTACGAGCACTCGAACATCTACATTTATGGTAGGTACAAAACTGTACTATGTTCATCGTGCATACAGCTGCAGTCATAACAGATGGGTAGAATCCCAAAGCTAAGTAAGGGTGGTAGGCACTAAGTGGAACTAGGAGGGGCTAGGATGCCCTGCAGGACTGCTGTGGCAAAGCCCGCTCTAGATTTTGAGTATACTGGGAGGTGATAGTGCTTGGAGAAAGTGTGCACTGAACTCCAGGTGGCTGCTTCCAAAATGTCCTTGGTAGGGACCCCCCTGAGGAAGGCTGCAGAGGTAGCTGTGGCTCTGGTGGAGTGGGATCTGATGCATGCAGGCACAGTTTTTCCATGAAATGAGTAACAAAAGCGTATGCAGTGGGCTATCCATTTTGAAATTGTCTGTTTGGAAATAGCCTTTCCCTGAGCACCTGCAGTATAGGACACAAAGAGTTGCTCAGATTTCCTGAATGGCTTTGTTCTGTCCAAATAGTAACAAAGTTGTCTGTGAATGTCCAAGGAATGTAGTAGTCTTTCCCCTTTGTTTTGTGGATTAGGATAAAAGGTAGGTAAGTGGATAGTCTGATTCAAAGCTTCACTGGATACTACCTTTGGCATAAAGGTAGGGTTGATTCGTAAGGAAACTCTGTCCTGATGGAAAATGATGAATGGTTGCACAGCCATGAGGGCCTGTAGCTCCGAAACCCTGCGTGCTGAGGTGATAGCCAGAAGAAAGGCTGTTTTCCATGACAAGTACTGTAACTCTGTTGAAGAAGCTGGCTCGAAGGGAGGAAGGGTCAGCTTTTCCAATACGAAGTTGAGGTCCCAAGCAGGGACTGGTGGTTTATTTGGGGGTTTTATATTCTTTGCCCCTCTGAGGAACTGCCTTAAGAGACGGTGAGAGAATAAAGGAGGATCTGTGTTGTATTGTGCAGAAATGGCTGAAGCATGGATCTTGATGGAGGAGAAGGAAAGTCCATTGTTTAACATCTTAGCTAGGTTACTGTAAAATTTGAGGTATATTTATTATCCAAGGATTCTGTCCCCTTTCTTGATTCCAGGCACAAAATCGTTTCTATTTGGCGGAGTAGGCCTTTCTAGTAGAAGGTCTTCTGGCCTCCAAGATGACATCCTACACCTCCTTGGAGAGGAGAAACTGTTGGGAAATCAAGGAATTCTCCATGCAGCTAGATTTAGGGTTTTGAGATTGCTGTGAAGGGTTTTGTAGTTGTGCTGGGACAGCAGAAGAGGGACTAGAGGTAGGATCCATGGTGGGGAATTTGTCAGGCTCTTCAGGAGCGGATACCAGTGTTGTCTTGGCCAGTCTGGAGCAATGAGAATCATTTTCGGCCTCTCTGCTCTGGCTTTTAATAGAACTTTGGGCAGCAGAGGAAGAGGTGGGAAGGCATAGACTATCAATGTTGCCCAATTGAAGGAAAGTGCGTCCACTTTCCAGGCCTGTGGATGGTAGGTCCTTGAACAAATTTTTTCAACTGGCAATTTCTGTGGGTAGCAGAGAGATCTATGTCTGGCTGTCCCCATGCTGAGTTATCTTTGTGAAAACTTGAGGATGCAACTTCCATTCGTGTGGATCTGTCATATTTCTGCTTAGGTTGTCTGCCAGTGTGTTTTCCTTCCCTGGCAGGAATTGTGCCTCTAGTTGAATTTGCAGTTCCAGTGCTGTGTTCCATAGGGTCATGGCTTGCCTGCACAGGGGGTATGAATGAGTTCCCCCCTGTTTGTTTATGTACCACATCACTGTGGTGTTGTCTGTCCTTATCAATAGCTGGCCTGGATGTAGTAGGTCTTTGAAGGTCAAAATGGCCTTTTGCACAGCTAGCATTTCCTTTTGGTTGATGCGAAAGTGCTTCTCTTTTCGGGTCCATTTTCCCTGAATGCACTGATCTGTCATGTGTGCTCCCCAGGCATAGTCTGAGGCATCTGTAGTGATGACTTGAGTTGCTTGAGGTACACAGAACGGAAGACCTGTGTTTCTTTGGCAAGCTTGAGTCCACCTCAAAAATTCCTTTTGAAGGCATGGAATGAGTGGTATAATTGCTTCCAAGCTGTGGCTGTGTTGAGACCATAAGTTTTTCAGGTACCACTGAAGTTTCCTCATATGCAGCTTTGCACATGGGATTAGTAGGATGCAAGATGCCATGAATCCTAGAGCCTGCAGGACTTTCCTTGCAGTTAGCCTGGTGTAAGTTGCCATTTTTTTTTAAGTATTGAGACAGCTGCCCTTGCTTGTCTGGCGTGAGGTAGGCCATCTGGGTGGTTGTATCCAAGCTGGCACCCAGGAAAATTATTTGTTGAGAGGGTATTAGTTTTGATTTCTTTTTGTTGACTGTGTATTCCAGGAAGTTCAACAGTTTTATTACAAACGCCAGGTGCTGCAGTAGTATGTCCTTGCTGTCCGCTTGGATCAGGCAGTCGTCCAGATATGGGTAGATTTGTATCCCTTGTAGTCTGCAGAAGGCGATTACTGATGCCAGGCATTTCGTAAACACTCTGGGTGCACTAGATAAGCCAAAGGGCAATGCAGAGAATTGGTAATGGGTTGAACCTGCAAGAAATCTGAGGTATCTTCTGCAATCTTGTCTGATAGGGACATGCAGGTATGCCTCCTTGAGGTCCAATGTTACCAGCCAAGACTCCTTGCCCAGCATGGAAAGAAGCTGCTGTAATGTGAGCATTTTGAATTTTGGCACCTGTAGATATGTGTTTAGGATGGATAGGTCTAAGATAGGTCTCCAATCTTTGTCTTTCCTTGGTACCAGGAATAGTCTGGAATAAAACCCTTGACCTTGTTCTTTTGCAGGTACCTCTTGAATTGCTTTCATGTCCATGAGAGCTGAAACTTGTTTTTGTGCCTCTGCCCTTTGATGTTGTGGCAGGTTTGGCATGCCTCTCATTTTTGGAAGGGTGTGAAAGTGGAACCTGTAGCCTCTGTCTATAATGTCCAGAATCCATTTGTCTTTTGTAACAATATGCCAATTTTTTGAGAATAATACCAGTTTTCCGCCCAAAGGTGCTGCCATTAAAGCTTTGCTTGGCAGGTGTAGGGGGAAGTCATTGCATCTGTTTTCTAAAAGACTGTGATCTATCTTCTCCACCTCTTGGGGTTGGTGCTTGCCACTGTCTGGCTCTGGAAGATCCTTGAGGTTGCCCTCTACCCCTTGGGCGCCTGTATCTGCCCCTTTGAGGTCTGTCCGTGGCTGGAAAGGACCAATTTTTTGAAGGCCAGTTTCTGCTGAAACGTGGAGGCTGTACCTGCAGGAAATCTTTCACCGTTTGCATTGATTTTGCTTTTTCCTCCATTTTCTTTAGCACCTCCTCAGCTTTAACACCAAACAATACATCTTTTTGAAGAGGTGAATCTAATAATTTAGCTTTGACATGATCTGGTAAGGTTTGCTCTTTGAGCCAAGCATGCCTACGTATATCAGAACCCGTAACAGCAGCTCTACATGAGGCCTCTAAAGCATCAAAACCACACTGCAAGGTATGTTTACCCACTTGCTCTGCACCATGCAACAAATCCTGCAACTCTTTTAAATCTGGTTGGTCTGGTTGTGTCATCTTGCTTTTCAGCTGAGATATCAAAAACTGTTGATACTTTAACATATGGAACTGACAGTTTAATGTCCTCATGGTTAAAGTGTCCGAGGTGTACACCTTTTTCCCCCACCTTTCTAAAGCTCTGGAATCTCTCTCTGAAGGTAATGGGTTTTTAGCAGTAGAGGCCTTAATTCCCTTGGGACCCTGTGAAATTGTTTCTGGGTCAGCAGTATGGCTTTTATATAGGAACTGGTGAGAATCAGGAAACGGTAATACCTGTCTGGTTTAACAGGAGCTGGAGGCAAAGAATCTGGATTAAGGCTGGCTTCTGTGTACACATCATCCAACATATCTAAAACAGGAGGGATAGCCAAAGGCCTATGCTGGGGGAGCAGAAGAAATTCCCTGAGCCTTTTCTTGGAATCTGAATAATCTTGGCCTTCCCAGTGAAAGTGTTCCCTCAGTGTATGCAGGGTTTCCCCAAAAGAGAAGTCCTAAGGAGGGGAGACCGAGGGAATAGACTCCTCTGCATCAAAGTCTTCGAATGGAGAATAGGCATAATCCTGGTCCTCAGATAGTTCTGAGGTAATAGAAGCTTGATCTGAGGAAGGGTAGTCTTCCTCTAGTCTGGGCCTTTTGTCAGAAGGGGGTTGAGAACCCCTGATAAGAGTAATCAAATCCTCAGCCATTTTAAGCATCTGTTTTTTAGGCATGGTGCCTTGAGAGGGGGTCTGATGAACCTGTTTTTTGGTTTTCATGGCTGCTTTAGATTTAGTGAAGGCTGTAATAGAGAAGGAGGAAGGCCTGAAGACCCCTTGAGAAATGGCAGGCCTGTCTAAATTCTGTGTTTCCCCGCCAGGAGTGGCGTCGGAATCTATAGTAGGAATGGGGGCCGAGGAGCCTGCGACCTCCGGTACTGAAGACACCGGTAATGCATTGTCATCGGTACTCAGGGGCTGCGTAGGCTCCTCGCTGAGTACCGGAGAACCGGTAGTCGGCCTTAGCGTGGTTTCAAGTAGGTGGTGCGCACCTCGTATGTCGGTCCTTATCTTTGCGTTTTTTACTCAAAACTGGAGTCGGAGTATCCGATGACATAATATAATTAATTTTTTTGCCAAGAAAGTGAAGGGCGAACTCTGTCCAATGCTTAATAGTGCGCTTATTGAATCTAGCACAAAAACGGCAGGCCGAGACGTCGTGGTCTGGGCCTAAGCAAGGTATACAGAAAGAGTGGAAATCCTTATGCGGTATTTGCTTCCCACATGAAATGCAATTACTAACTTTGTCTGACATCGGTCTGAGGCAAGAAAAGTTTCCCCAACGGGGTACTTAGCTTTCAAGAAGACTTCGGCTGAAATACTTTCGTAAATCTCAGGAGCTGGCCGACCGGCACTTGCGAACTGCTTCTGCTTAGGGCACCGCGCGTCAAGAAAGACTGAAGAAAATGGTGTCGGCTGCCTCTTTTATACTCCTGCCGCACTGACGTCAGGGAAGAAGCGACGACAACAGACGCTGGACCTAGACTTTGGAATTTGGCCGACCGAGGACCCGCCTGACGGCAGGATAACCCATCTGTTATGACTGCAGCTGTATGCACGATGAACATCTAAGAGAAAGATCAGCCCTGATACAATTTTTTTTGTAGAATCTAGACCAGATGCTGCTGTTAAAAAAGGATAATTAGTAGAGCATATAAAATATTGCATGAGAACTATAAGAATTAATCAGAGAAGGTTAGAAAGGATTGGGAAGAGAGACTGGATAAGCAATTCACAAAAACAATTGGGCGATATGTATATATATATATATATATATATATATATATATATATATATATATATATATATATATACATATATATATATATACACAGACACAGACACAGACACACACACGTCTTCCAGTTATGCAACAAACTCTAGAAGATTTAGGATCTTTGCTTGGAAGTGTTTACATAGGTATTTTTATACCCCAAATAGACTCCAAAGAATTTTTCCTCAGGTAGATAGCAAATGTTGGACATGTGATGGGGATAAAAGAGGTAACTGGAAACATATTTCCGGGGAGTGTAATGAGTTGGCAGACTTTAAAAAATTCCATGCAGATGACTATCAGAAATACTGGGTAAGCAAATTGCTATAACTAAGGAAATTATTTTTTGAGCTATGATACAGAATTGGAAATTCCCAGACATACTGTGACACCCGTGCACTGGCCCAGCAATGAAGGAGCCACAGTCCCCACCACTAACACCCGTGAGGGATGTCCAAATAGGGAAAGTATAATAAATATACACGCAGTAAAGTACAATTTCCCTTAAGAGCACACAGAGATCACAGTCAGTCTGGGGCTGGTTTTTCACTTTCTCTCCAGGTCCCCAATAAGTCTCCCCAATGGCACAGCTACAGGGTCCAGATCTCAGCCTAGTAGGCAAGTTAAAACCTCCAACACCCTCTCTGTCCAACCAGTGCTTCGTGTCCCTGCCCAAGTAGCTGACACACATGCACTTTGAGATAAGAGTTATATACAACCACACAGACACTCCTGGGGAAGGCTGGCACAGGTTCTCCAGTTGTGCCCCTTTTACCCAGACTATATGGTAGTACCATTTGCCACCACCCAGTAATATTTATCAGTTACTAAAAAGGCCCTTAACAAAGGGTGTCCCAATTATTACTGTGCGATATTATTATCCAAATGGTAAATGCGACTGAACAGCAAGGCTATTAAGAGTGGCTTTGTACAATATCACTAAATACATGCAATATACTCTTAGAGCTTAAATCATTTCTATACAAAACAGCCACAGTTGAAAGGTTTAGAAATATTTAATAATAAATTATAAAAACACAATGCCATACTTCTTACGACAAAGTGCTAGTCAAGAGTTCAGAGATCACAGAGAAATACTTAAAATAATACAGTAGAAAAGTTCTGACATCATTACAGAAAAAAAACTAATCTAATCTTCCTAGTTCCTAGCTATATCAAAGAGAAAACACAGTTCTAAAATAAACTTACATATAGAGCAAGACAGTGCTGGTGATGGATGTTCTCAAGACAAATGCTCAAATGCTCTCATTCTTTCTGTCCTTAAACTGATAACACACCATCACTGATTCATTTCAGATTACCTTACTTCTTTCTGGTTCTCAGACTAACAGAACCTCAGAGGTTAAGAGCCCTTTTGATCTTGCAGCTGGTCAGGAAGCCAGAGCAATAAAAGAAATTATACAAGTAAATTCTAGCCATTAACTCTGGCCTCAAAACAATAGGCAGAATGCCTCCCTCTAGACAGCTCAGCTACGGGTTTTAGATCAAAGAATTTCACAATGCTTGAGTTATCAGCTTTCTTACAGAGTGCACTGTTACATTTTTTCCAGTTCAACATCCAATACAGTCTTTTCACATTTAAGAGAACAAGCCTGTGGTTTACATTAATATTTACAAATGACAGAATTATCTAAATTCTATCTGGCTAGGCTGGAAGCCTTTACCTATCTTCACCCCCCCCCAAAAGAACTCAAGCTAGTTTTTCAAGTGACCCTTGAGAAACATTGCTTGAGAAGGTTAGGTCTATCTGAGTGTACCTTAACCCCATTCCCTCTCTTGAGAGCCCATCTGCGTTGACATTGCTAATCCCACTGCGGTGATGCACTGACATACATGCCTGTAACCCAAGGCTCCATCTTAGCAACTTGGCATTTTGCTAGCTGGCTCTGTGTAACCATGTTAGGGGACTGTGGTCTGTAACTACAGTGAATTTGCTTCCATACAGATGAGGCTGAAATTTCTGCAGTGCCCAAAATATGGCCAGACATTCCTTCTCTATAGCTGCATAGCATTCCTCCCTGGGTTGGAGCCTACCATAAATGTAGATGTTCGAGTGTATTCACTGTTGCAGTCATTACTCCTGCAGTCGGGCCTGAATTCCAAAGTCTTGGTCCGGCATCAGTTCATAGGTTCATACTAGGCTATCTGCCCTAGGGCATTTATAAGCCTAGCCAGAGTGTGTTTGGCTTTCGCCACCCATTTTAAATTAATTTTGCTATGCCCTTTTTCGAGGTTAGTATACTGTGCCTCTGTCTAACAGTGACACAGAAGTGATACCCGGGGTAAACCTACGATCCCCCATCCACTCATCAAGATTCCTCTTGAAGAGAGTCAATGAGGGACTCTACCTAACCTGGACTGGGATTTTATTCCAGAGTGAAGGGAGCCTCTGGGTTATGAATCTGTCCCTCCAGCATGTCCTATTTATTTCAGTGGTGAGGTTCAAGTCTCTCGAGCGCGTAGCTCGAATGGATTTGGATTTTCTGAGGTGCAGCATGTCCATTAAATCCGGGTTGGACATGGCTTTATATGTCAGGCACAGATTGCCTCTGAGCAGGCGGTATGCCACCGAGTAGAGCTGGAGTTTCTTTAACCGGGCAGCATACAGCATCTGTTTGAGCCCTTTGATCCTCTTGGTGAGGTGCTGTTGGGGTCTTTCCAGTTGCTGCAGGTGTCTGGTAAGGTACATCCCAAAAGGGGCATTGTACTCAATTATGGGCCTGATGAGGGATGAGTAAAGAGGCACGATGACCTCCTCTGATCTAGATGTGAATCCCTTCATGATTAGGTGGGCTATATAAAATGTTTTTCTAACCACTTTGGCCACGTGGTTGTCAAATGAGAGATTGCTATCAACTTGGGTCCCCAGGTCCCTAATTACTTCTTCTGTACTTAATGGATTACCACCTATGTAGTAATTTGTGGGCATGTTTTTGCCAAAGGGGATGACTAGACACCTTTTGGCGTTTAGCTTGAGGCCATGGCTCTGGCACCAGTTGTCTGTTTCTATGAGGCCCTTTTGGAGGATGCTTGTGTCGGCTGGAGAGTCGATTATGGTGCCCAGTTTGCAGTCATCTGCGAACTTGGTCAGCCACAGTCCTTCCGTGTTGGCCTGTACCTCCAAGAAATATATACCAAACAAGAGAGGTCCCAGGACTGAGCCTTGTGGGACGCCACTTGTAACTGGTTTGGAGATTGACATGGCTCCAGCAATTCTAACCATGTGGGTTCTGTCCTTGAGCCAGTTTGCAACCCATCTAGTGACATAGGGGTTTATATTTAAGATGGTGAGCTTATCTATAATGCCAGAGTGGGGTATTGTATCGAAGGCTTTTGCGAGGTCCAGGTAGGCTGTGTGGACCACCTTCCCCTCGTCAATGGCCTTGGTCACTGTTTCAAAGAAATCGACCAGGTTTAAGAGGCAGGATCTGCCCTTAAAGCCGAACTGGGTAGGATCCAGTGTCTGTAGGTCCCCAATATTTTTATTTATGAGGTCCATGATGATCCTTTCCATAGCTTTGCAGACCAAGCTCGTCAGGTTTATGCGGCGATAGTTTCCAGGATCCGTTGAGGCATTGCTGTCACCTCTTCCCTGACGTCAGTGAGCCACGGGTATAAAAGATGCAGCCGATGCCATTTTCTTCAGGTTTTTTTGCCCCAGATGTCAGGTGCCCCCAAAAAGATAGGCTAAATAAATTATGCCAATAAACATGCATGCACTAAAGTAAACATTTCCTTCATCTACAAGCAAATACACCACATAGGTTGTATAAAATAGAGAAGTACAGATAAAAATAAAGGGGGACGGTGGGAGGGTAACCTGGACTGCAACAGTGAATACACTTGAACATCTACATTTATGGTAGGTACACAACTACACTATGTTCATCATGTTTCACTGTTGCAGTCATTACTCTTGGGTTGAATCCCAAAGCTGAGGATGGGTGGCTGGGCTAAATAGGATTAGGAGAGGCTATGAGGCCCTGCAGAACTGCAGTGGCAAAGCCTGCTCTGGATTAAGAGTAGAGAGGTAAGTGGTAGTGCTTTGTAAAAGTGTGCACTGAACTCCAAGTTGCAGCCTCTAAGATGTCTTTGATTGGTACTCCTCTGAGGAAGGCTGCTGAAGTGGCTGCTGCTCTGGTTGAATGTGGCTTAATGCCCTTAGGCACTGATTTGCCATGCTGTGAGTAACAGAAACGAATGCAATGACCTATCCATTTTGAAATGTCTGTTTTGAGATGGCCTTTCCTTGTGATCCTGCAGCATATGCCACTAAAAGTTGCTCAGTCTTTCTGAAAGCTTTAGTTCTGTCCAAGCAAAAGCGTGGCTGTCTGTGTATGTCCAAAGAATGCAGAAGTCTCTCACCCTTGTTCTATGGGTTTGGATAAAAGGTAGGTAAGTGAGTGGTTTGGTTAAGGGTCACACTAGACACCACCTTAGGCATAAATGTAGGGTTAGTCCTCAGAGAAACCCTGTCTAGATGGAAACTGATAAAAGGGTCCACAGCCATGAGTGCCTGTAACTCAGAGACTCGTCTTGCAGAGGTTATTGCTAGGAGCGGAGCTGTTTTCCAGGAAAATAATTTTATATCAGCTGTTCAGGCTGACTCAAAAGGAGGCAGTATGAGTTTTTCCAAGACATAATTGAGGTCCCATGCATGTATTGGTGCTTTCCTTGGAGGTCTTATGTTTTAGGCCCCTCAGACGTACTGCCTTATTAAAGGATGAGAAAAGATAGGTGGTTCCGTATTGTAATGGGCTGAAATGGCAGAGACATGAATCTTAATTGATGAAAAGGATAGGCCTTTGTCCAGCATCTCAGTTAAGTATTGTAAAATCTGTGGAATATTTGGTACAAACGTGTCAATTCCTTGTTCCTGGTTCCAAGCACAGAATCTCTTCCATTTTTCCGCATAAGATTTTCTGGTACTGGGCCTCCTGGCCTCCAAAATGACATCCATTATAGCTTTGGAGCGAGGAGTGTTCTGAATGGCTACATAATCCACCATGTTGCCAGATTTAAGGTCCTGAGTTGGCTGTGCAGGATCTGATTGTTTTGTTAGGTCAGTAAGTGAGAAGTTTGAGGCAATGTCAAGGCTGGACCTTGAGACAAGTTATTTAGGATTGGGTACCAGTTCTGGCATGGCCAGTCTGGGGCAATCAGTATTATTTTTGGCTTCTCTTGTCTGACCTTTAGGAGTACACCTTGGTGAGGAGAGGCAGTGGAGGAAAGACATATACTGTTAGGTTTTTCCAGCTGAAGGATAGGGCATCCACTTTCCATGCTTGCTTGTGATAAGTCCTTGTGCAGAATCTCTGTAGTTGGCAGTTGTGAGGGGAGGCAAATAGATCTATGTCTGGGCATCCCCATTTCCTTGTTATCATGCTGAAGACTTGTGGATCCAGTTTCCACTCTTGGGGATCCATGAGGTTTCTGCTTAGTTTGTCTGCCAGAGTATTTATTTTTCCTGGCAGGAATTGTGATTGCAGGTGAACCTGATAAGTCAATGCTGTGTCCCACAAAGTCATGGCTTTTCTGCAGAGTGGGTAGGGATGTGTGCCTCCCTGCTTGTTTATGTACCACATGACCGTAGTATTGTCTGTCTTTATCAGTAGTTGTCCTGGATGAAGTAGATCCTTGAAAGCTGTCAGGGCATTCAGAACAGCTAGCATCTCTTTTTGATTGATATGAAGATACATCTGGCTTGCGGACCATGTGCCCTGAATACATTTTCCTGCCATGTGGGCCCCCCAGGCAAAATCTGATGCATCCGTTGTTAGTGTCTGCCTGGCTGTGGGTAAAGTGAATGGCTGTCCCTTGCTGTGGTGACAGGCCTGTGGCCACCATCGAAACTCGTGTTGCAGGCAGGGAATGAGGGTATTTAATGTTTCCAGGCTGTGGCAATGTTGAGTCCAAACACTTTTTAGATACCATTGTAGTTTCCTCATATGCAGTCTAGCAAATGGTATTAGCAGAATGCAGGATGCCATGAAGGCCAAAGCCTGCAGAATTTTTCTTGCAGATAACTGGGTCTTTGTTGCCAACATTTTGAAGTACGAAGTCAGTTGCCTGTGTTTGTCTGGCATGAGATAAGACATCTGGGCAGTTGTATTTAAGCTTGCACCCAGGAATATTATCTCTTGAGAGGGTACTACTTTTGATTTCTTTTCGTTTACTGTGTACCCTAGGCAAATTCGTAATCTTTTTACAAACGCCAGATGCTTTAGTAGAATGTCTTGGTTCTCTCTGCTTGAATAAGGCAGTCGTCCAAGTAGGGATATATTTGAATTCCTCTTTGTCTGCAAAATACAATTACTGTTGCCAGGCATTTTGTGAAGACCCTGGGCGCAGTAGATAAGCCAAAGGGCAGTGCAGAGAATTGGTAGTGCATTGAGCCAGCTATGAATCTGAGGTATCTTCTGTAAGATTGTCTGATTGGGACATGCAGGTATGCCTCTTTTAGGTCCAAAGTTACGAGCCAAGCCTTCTTGCCCAGCATGGGCAGTAGCTGCTGCAGAGTCAACATTTTGAATTTTGGAACGTCCAGAAATGTGTTTAAAATAGACAGGTCCAGTACTGGTCTCCAGGCTTTGTCCTTTCAGGGTACCAAGAAAAAGTCGTGAGTAAAATCCTTGTCCCTGCTCTTGTTGTGGTACTCGCTGAATGGCCCTGATGTCCATGAGGGATGAAACTTGCTTTTGTGACTCTGCCCATTGATTGTGTGGCAGGTCTGGCATACCTTTTGCCCTTGGCAGGGTGTGAAAGTGGAACCTGTAGCCCTGAGACACTATGTTCAAGACCCATTCGTCCTGGGTGATCATGTGCCAATTTTGTGAAAAAAGTGCTAGTTTTCCCCCTAAGGGGGCTGCCAAAAGATAAGTGCTTGGTTCTGGCAGGGGAAAGTCATTGGAACTGTTTCCTGTATGGCTGTGATTTGTCTTCTCCGCTTTTTGAGGTAGAAGAACCCTATTGTTTAGGCCTGTATGAGGCTTAGGGCTGGGATCTGCCTCTGGGGCGTCTGTATCTGCCTCTTTGTGACCTGTCTGACACTGGAAAGGACCAATTCTTTGTAGGCCAGTTCCTGCTAAATCAGGGTGGGTGCACCTGTAAGAAATCCTTAACTGTCTGCATAGATTTCGCTTTGTCCTCCATTTTCTTCAATACCTCTTCTGCTTTAACACCAAACAAGTATCATGCTGTAATGGAGTATCTAATAATTTTGCTTTAACATGATCAGGCAGATTCTGTTCCTTTAACCAAGCATGTCGCCTAATGCCAGAACCTGTAGCAGTGGCCCTACAAGAGGCCTCCAGAGAATTAAAACCACATTGCAAAGTATGCTTTCCCACTTGTTCAGTTGATGCAATAAATCCTGCATTTCTTTGTTTTCTGTGACAATAAGTATTGCTAATATTTAAGCATATGAAATTGACAATTTAAAGCCCTCACAGCCAAGGTAGCAGAAGTGTAAACCTTTTCCCCCCATCTGTCCAGTGCCACTGAATCCCTATCAGAGGGGATAGGGTTTTCTGCAGTGGAAGCCTTGACCCCTTTGGGACCCTGAGAAATAGTTTCTGGGTCAGCAGCAGGGTTTTTATAAAGAAATTTATGTGAATCTGGAACCCTGTAGTATCTGTCTGGCTTAACAGGTGCAGGGGGTAAAGAGTCAGGGGACAGGCCGGACTCTGAAAATACATCATCTACAATGTCTAAAACAGGAGGGATAGCAAGAGGCCTGTGCTGAAGTAGTAAAAGAAAATCTCTAAGCCTTTTCTTAGATTCTGAGTAGTCTTGGCTCTCCCAGTGGAAGTGCTCCCTCATGGTGTGGAGGGTTTCCCCAAAAGAAAAATCCTCAGGAGGGGAGGCTGAAGGGATAGATTCTTCAGCATCGGAATCCTCATAGGGAGGGAGAGAGTATTCTTGGTCAGAAGAGGAACCAGAGGAAATGAAAACCTGATCTGAAGATTCATATTCTGTCTCTTGCCTAGGCCTCTTCTCATGAGGGGGATGGGAACCCCTGATCAAAGTAATTAGGTCTTCGGCCATTTTGAGCATCTGTTTTTTAGGCATGGAGGCCTGTCCATGGGCTTGTTGCACTTGTGTCTTTGTCTTTAGTGGTGCTTTAGTCTTTGCCTTTGGAGCCGTAGTCGGTTTTATATATAACTGTGTAGGCCTGAAAACACCCTCAGAAGCCGACGCCTGCTCAGCAGCTCTGGACGCATCTGAGGGAATATTTTCCAAGTGTCCAATACCTTGAGTTTCCAGAGGCCCAGTCTGCTCCACGTGGGAGTCGGAAGCGGCCTGCGGCTCTGAGGTAGCGGGCATCAGGGGCTGTGAAAGCGCCTCACTGAGCACTGGTGAACTGGCTTAGAAGAAGTCTCGTCGTCAGTTTTGGATCTCGGATGCCTGTCCTTTTCCTTGCGTTTCTTGTGAATTGCAGTAGTCGGATGGCTATCCGACGACATCGTGTAATTAAATCTTCGGCCAATGTAATGAAATGCAAAATCGTACTGACGCTTAATAGTGCGTTGGTTAAATCTAGCACAAAATCTGCAATTAGCTACGTCGTGATCAGGGCCTAAGCAAGGAATACAATAAGAATGGAAGTCCTTATGAGGTATTTGCTTCCCACAAGCAATACAATTATTAACTCTTTCTGACATTGGTCTGGAGCAAGAAAAACGTTTCCCCAACGGGGTACTTAGTTTTAAATGAAGACTTCGGATCTGAAATTCAAACACGAAAATCTCAGGAGTCGGCCAACCGGCACTTGGGAATTGCTTCTGCTTCGGGCACCGGGTGACAAGAAAGACTGAAGAAAATGGCGTTGGCTGCATCTTTTATACCCCCTGGCGCACTGACGTCAGAGAAGAGGTGACAGCAACCGACGCCGGACCAAAACTTTGGAATTCAGGCCGACTGCGGGTAGCCTGCCAGCAGGATAACCCAAGAGTAATGACTGCAACAGTGAAACACGATGAACATCACTAGGTGCTCTTCTCCTTCTGATGAAATCTGCTAAGTACAGCACCCACCCCATGGTTCAAAGCATCCACCTGCACAACACATTCTTTGCTGTAATCTGGACTGGCTAACACGGGGGGGTCCTCCCAAAGCTTCTTTAAGCTTCTGGAATGCCTGCTCACGTGCTGGGGTCCACACCACCTTATCTGGCCTGTTCTTCCTTGTCAGGTCTGTGAGGGGAGAAGCTACGGTACTATAACTGGGTACAAACTTTCTGTAGTACCCTGCTGTCCCTAAGAATGCCCTCAACTGCTTAACAGGTGCAGGCCATGCCTGAATGGCTTCTATCTGGCAGGTTCTGGCCAATCTTACCATTCCCCACTCTATGCCCCAGGCAGGAGACCTCTGCCATACCCACCTGACATTTGCAGGGCTTAATGGTCACTCCTGCCCTCTGTAGTCTGCCCAGCACCTCCGTGACATGTTGAAGGTGCTCTTGCCAGGAATGGCTGTAGATGGCAATATCATCTAGGTAAGCAAGAGCAAACCCTCCTGATAGGATATGATCTACCAACCTCTGGAAAGTCAATGGGGCATTTTTCATCCCAAAGGGCATCTTTGTGAACTCATACAAGCCAAAAGGAATCACAAAGGCTGACCTCTCCCTAGCACTCTGAGTCAAGGGCACCTGCCAGTAACCCTTGGTAAGATCAATGGTGGTAAGATACTTAGCCCCACCCAGCTGCTCTACGGCCTCATCTGTCCTAGGCATGGGGTAAGCATCTGACTCTGTGTGACTATTTAATTTCCTGAAATCCACACATAACCTAGTGCTGACATCCTCCTTTGGCACCAGCACCACAGGGGAGGCCCAGGGACTGTTGGACTCTGGAATTATCCCTAGCTCCATGATCTCCTGTAGCTCCTCCATCAGACTCTGTTTAAATCTTTCTGGCACCCTGTAAGGGGCCTCCCTAATAGGCCTTTGGGGTCTTGTATCCACCTGGTGCTGCACCAGGTGGGAGCACCCTGGTTTCCCAGTGAATACGTCCCCAAACTCCTGTAACACTGCTCGGACTTCTCGAACCTGGGTAGGAAATAGCTGCTGGTACATTGCTATCCCTTCCCCTGAGGTGTCAGTCCGAGCCTCACTGAGGAGATCAGTCACCAGATCTCCCTCAGACTCCTCCTGCAATCCACTAAAATGCTCAGCACAAGGGCCTCCCTATCATGGTAAGGTTTCATCATGTTAACATGGTACAATCTGTGCCCCTGCCTCCTGACTAGCATTCTAACATGTAGATAACATCACTTACCTTTCTTAGCACTTTGTAGGGTCCCTGCCAAGCTGCTTGCAGCTTGTTGTGTCCAACAGGAATGAGAACCATTACCTGCTGCCCTACAGCATACTCTCTAGCTTGAGCATTCCTGTCATACCAAACCCTTTTCTGCTGCTGGGCTTCTGCCAGGTTTTTCTGGGCAAAGCCCACGAGTTCCCTGAGCCTTGTCTTAAACTTTAGGACATATGCCACAGCAGACTCTTTGTGATATTCACACTCATCTTCCCACTCATCTCGAATTAAATCTAGAGGTCCCCCTCACCCTATGCCCATACAACTCAAAGGGTGAAAAACGTGTGGATTCCTGGGGAACCTCTCTGTAGGCAAACAACAGATGGGGCAAATATTTGTCCCACTCACTCTTAAACTGGTCTGCAAATGCCAATAGCATGGGCTTGATTGTAGAGTTTAACTTCTCAACAAGACCATTTGTCTGGGGATGGTAGGGAGTGGTTCTTCAGGTGCTTCACCCCACAGTACTTCCATAGACAAGCCAGCAGGTCTGACATGAAATTGAAACATCTGTCAGTCAGTATTTCTTTTGAGAAACCAACCCTGCTGAATCTAACAAAGCATTTGCCACTTTTTCTGGCTCAATGGAGGACAGAGTCACTGCCTCAGGTTATCATGTAGCATAATCCAGTGCCACTAGGATATACTTTTTCCCTGTGAAACTTGGGGTAATCAGAGGCCCCACAATATCCATAGCTACCCTCTGAAATGCCTCCTCAATCACAGGTAAAGGCATCAAAGGGGCTCTCACCTTGTCTCCTGCCTTTCCCACCTTTTGGCACTGCTCACAGGTCCTGCAGTACCCTGTTACATCTCTGGAAAATCCAGACCAGAAGAAGTTCTGCATAATATGTTTCTTTGTATGTTTTATGCCCATATGACCTGCAAAGGGTAAATTATGGACTGTGGCTAGAAGCACCCGACGGTAGGCTCTAGGCACTACCAACTGCTGTAGCATCTCACCTTCCAGCCCTCCCTCAGGGGTCCACTCTCTATGCAGTAACCCTTTGTCCCAGTATACAGATCCCCCCTTCCCTTGAGAATCAGGTGCTTCACTAGCTATCTGCCTCAGACCTTGCAATGTAGGGTCTTGACAGCTAAGCCGGTCTCAACTCTCTCTTTGTAACTCTTTCCAGCTCACCTTCCACAGGAAGTCTGGCATCCTCTGACAGTGGTGCCTCACTCTCAGCCTAGTCACTCTGTCCAAGGAAACATCAGTACCCACAAGCAGCTGTGGCTGACATTCAGTCTCACTACTCCAGAGTAGCTCCCTCCCTGAAGTAACCACTTCACCAGTCCTGGCTGCAAATATGCAGTATGTCTGGGTCTCCTCCAGCCTACCAGACCCACATGCTTGTCTCTTAGCCTGGCTGCATGTAACTGCATAAGCACATGGTACTGCCTCATCCAAATCCTTCCCTATCAGGACATCTGCAGGATGGTAGTTTGGTACCCTTGTTGTCTCAAGAAAACCTACTAGTGGCATTTTGTCTTTCCCACTTACTGGCTCGCTCACTTTTTGTTACCCATCTTGCCTCTGTGGACATCTGTATGCCACATGGCCCCACTGGTTGCATTCAAAACATTTAACCCTAGGTCCTGGATGTTACCTGGACTACTGGTTTCCCCTGCTACTAGCAGATTCTGTTGGGGCAGTCTGTGCTGCCCACCATGGGTTCCTTTAGATCCATGAGCAGTACTGGGGGTCCCTTTCCTGTGTAGGGATGCCCTGCTTGCTAGGTATAGGTCTCCCTTCTTCCCCAACTCATCTGAAGTAGCACACTGTCTATCAGCTAACCAGATCCTCATGTTCCCAGGCAAAGTGATAAGGCCTTGTTCCCTCACCAAAATGTCGGCCAGCCCTTCAAAAGTGGTGACCTGACATCCACTCACCCACCTATGAAAATAAGTGCTCAGTTCAGCAACATATTCACACACACTTCTGCCTTGCGTCTATGCTTGCAAAACTTTTTCCTACAAGTTTCAGGCGTTAGCTTAAAAAATTTTAACAAGCAATTTTTAACAACAGTATAATCAAAACATTCATGATCAACAAGTTTAAACAACACAGTTACAGCTTGACCATGGAGTAAGGGGGGTCAGAAACTGTACCAGAGCCTTTGGTCAACATCATACTGTTTACATACCCTCTCAAACATATGAATGAAACTATCAAATTTATCCCCCTCTTTAAACTGCGGAAGAAATTTACTGACCTTTTATGCTTCTGGGGTCGGGTTACTCCCTTGCCCATTACCTCCATGACTCTGGTGAAGAGTCAGCATCTCCCTTTCATGCTGCCTCTGCCTTTCCTTTTCATCAGCTTCCAAGTGTAGCAGTTTCTCATTCTCCTCAGACTGCAAATGCCGCAGTTTCTCATTGTCCTCAGTCTTTAGACGCCTCAGTCTCTCAGCTCCTTCTATTTCCAAATGCCTGGCCTCCAACTTAAGTCTTTCTAGCTCCAGATGGATTTTTAAGTCCTCTGCAAAAAGGTTGAGCTGTCCATTCCGTAAGTGTGGTACATCTCCACTGCCAGTCTGATCGTCCTCCTGCTTGCTGTTCTCTGATGCAGCTGTGACCAAAGCTGCAATCATGTCTGCCTTAGGTTTTCATGCACCAATCCCCTAGCCTGGCACATCTCAACCAGCTGACTCCCTGTCAGCTTTCCATTCTCCACTGCTGACATGCTGCCTGCTCTCCCTGACTAACACAATTGTGATCTGAACTCTGAGTATTCACTGCATGGCTGACTTACAGTACAAAGACACCTTCCGAGATCACTGTACACAAGCTACAGGAATTCACACTACCCACACCACTACAAGCCAATTAGTATTTGCCAACCAATTAATATGTGGTGTGGAAATCCCACCACTGCCAAACAATTAATATGTGACGCCAGTGCACTGGCCCAGGAATCAAGGAGCCTCAATCCTCACCACTAACACCAGTGAGGGGCATCCATACAGGGAAAGGATAATAAATACACACATAGTAAAGTACAATTTCCCTTAAGAGCACATGGAGATCACAGTCAGTCTGGGGCTGGTTTCTACCTTTCTCTCCAGGTCCCCAATAAGACTCCCCCATTGGCAGAGCTACAGGGTCCAGATATCAGCTTAGTGGGCAAGCTAAAACCTCCAGCACCCTCTCTGTCCAACCAGTGATTCGTGTCCCTGCCCAAATAGCTGACACACAAACACACACTTTGAGATAAGAGGTATATACAACCACACAGACACTCCTGGGGAAGGCTGGCCAGGTTCTCCAGCTGTGCCCCTTTTACCCAGACTATACAGTAGTACAACTTGCCACCACCCACTAATATTCATCAGCTACTAAAAAGGCCCTTAACAAAGGGTGCCCAATTATTCCTGTGCAATATTATTATACAAATGGTAAGTGTGACTGAACAACAAGGCTATTAGAGTGGCTTTGTATACTGGTTTTGTATAATATCACTAAATACATGCAATGTACTCTTAGAGCTTAAATTATTTCTGCACAAAACAGCCACAGCTGAATGGTTTAGAAATATTTAATAATAAATAATAAAAACCCAACACAATACTTCTTACTACATAGTGCTAGTCAAGAGTTCAGAGATCACAGAGAAATACTTAAAATAATACAGTAGAAAAGCTCTGACATCAATACAGATAAAAAGACTAATCTTCCTAGTTCCTAGCTATATTTAAGAGAAAACATAGTCCTAAAATAAACTTACATATAGAGCAAGACCGTGCTGGTGATGTTGGATGTTCTCAAGACAAATGTTCAAATGCTCTCATTCTTTCTGTCCTTAAATTGATAACACACTACCACTGATTCATTTCAGAGTACATCATTTCTTTCTGGTTCCCAGGCTAACAGAAACTCAGAGGTTAACAGCCCTTTTGATCTTCCAGCTGGTTAGGAAGCCAGAGCAATAAAATAAATTAGACATGTAAATTCTAGCCATTAACTATGGCCTCAAAACAATAGGCAGAATGCCTCCCTCTAGACATCTCGGCTCAGAGTTTTAGATCAAAGAATTTCACAATGCTGACTTATCAGCTTTCTTACAGCAGAGTGCACTGTTGTTGCATTTTTTTTCAGTTAAACATCCAAAACAGTCTTTTCACATTTAAGAGAACAAGCCTGTGGCTTACATTAATATTTACAAATGCCATAATTCTCTACAAAAGACATAATTCTCTACAAAATTCTATCTGGCTAGGATGGCAGCCTTCACCTATCTTCACACACACTAAAATCATGCAGAGTCTAATTATGTTGGCTGCCAAAAATGAAAATCGAAGTCTAAATCAACTATACTACGAGTACTGAATATAGTAATACATAAAATAACTAGAAATGGGATCTTTAGAAAAGGGTACGAGCAAACTACACAGAAAAATGGGGATTGTGGGAACAATGCATGCAGAATAATGTTTTGGAGGAGGAATGAGGTTTTAAAAGAAGGCAAGACTTGAATGAGCTTATATAATGTTAGACTGACAATGACTGGAGAGATTTTAAGTGATGTATCATGTTTGCAACTAAAAATGTCAATAAGGTTTGTTTTCATTTATATAAATGTATGATTGCATATGTCATAAGTGATATTTAATAAAGATATTTCATGTTTAAAAAAAAATTCTGCTCTGCTGACTGGTTGCTTATTAGAATATACTACTAGGGAAGCAGTTTTGAAATTACTACTGCAGCTAAATTTATTTATTTATTCATTCATTTTATTTATTTTACATTTGTTTACTGGGATAGTCCGACTGGATACATGTCCATTTTCAGTGGAGGCCTGGGGAGAAAAGCTCCACAAAGACAAACTTACACAGATTACACAGAAGTTAGCAAACAATTATAAAAACAAAGTGATTACATACAATGGGTTACTAGTGATTCGCTAGTAGGGACTCACAATTGTCATGGACAGAGAATTACAAGTAAGAGACATCAGACTGGAAGCACAGCTTGGTGATGTAGTTACAAGTTATGATAATTGCAGAATATGCTTTTAGTTTATAACTTAATCAGGGTTGGTACATGGGCATAGCCAATTCACTTTGAGATACTGTTGGAGGTTTTTTTTTGGAGAGACTTTTGGAGGATTGTAGGGTTATATAGTTTGGCAACAAATTCCAGGTTTTGCCAATGAAGTTGGCAAACAGGGATTCACCAGCAGAGTTATTAGCTTTGTGGGTTTGGACCAGTAGTTTATCGGCTGACCGTAGGGATCTTAGATTGCTATATGGTTTAATAATATTTTTAAGTGAGGGGGTATCCTCAGGGTGGTACAAAATTTTGTGCGCTATTAAGAGTTAATTGAATTAAGCTGGGCAGTTCTAGCCACTCTAGTGGTTTAAGGTTCTGGCAGTGGTGGGTTCTATAGGTGGAGCCAGTGGCGAATCTGGCAATATGACTGTAGCTATGGGACAGCTTACCTAGTTCGGATTTGTTGAGGTTTGAGAGTACAGGTGAGGCATATAAGAGAGTAGAGAGTAGGTGTGATTGGGCGATTGCAGTCCTAGCCAGTGGGGTCAAAAATGTCTTGTTTCTATACAGTGATCCAAGCTTCTTATTGATGGTCTGTATGGTTTTGTTGACCTGAAGGTCAAACTTGAGATTATTGTCTATGATAACCCCTAGCAGTTTGGTGTGATTATCTGGTGAAATAGTGGTACCATTGTTAGATGTGACAGAGAATGAAAGTGTGGTGGAGCTACTAGTGGGAGAAAAGAGTAGAAGTTTAGTTTTATTGGGGTTCAGAAGTAGGCGTTGATTGGTGAGGCAGTTCTCGATAGTGTTAAAAGTATTTTGGGTTAAGATTTGCAAGTTGAATAGGGAGATGGCTGAGCAGATGAGAGTGGAATCATCTGCATATTGGATACAGGTGGCTTTAGGGATAACAGTGTGGAGGTTATTGATAAAAATAGAGAAAAACAGTGGACCTAGTATGGACCCTTGAGGGACACCAACTGTGAGAGGTAACTGGCTGGAGAGTTTTCCCTGCCATAGTACTGCCTGCTGTCTACCAGTCAGGTAGGACTGGAACCACTGGATAGCAGGCTTGTTGAGAGAAATAGATTTTAGTGAAAGAATGAGAAGTTCATGGTTGACCCATGTCAAAGGCTTTTGATAGGTCAGGAAAGAGGGCAGAGGTTAGCCTATTGTCATTCCTGTTTTGGTTTATGGCAGTAGTAAAGGAAAGGAGGGCTGAGGTGGTGCTGTGGTATGGCCTGAAACCATGCTGGGAGTCGGATAGTAAGTAATTCTGTGAAAGGTATTGCATTAGTTGCTTGTGTAACAACTGATAAAAAGCTCATTTTTATTTCCAAGTTTCTGCCAGGAACTTGTTTTTCCACAGTTTTTCTCTTTAGCATTCCATTGCCCCTTTCCTTACTAAAAACACTTCTGTAACCTCAGCTACAGTACTATGCTTCCAACTTTATTTTCAGCAAGCCAAGTGCTGCACAGTTCCTCATTTTATTTCATTACGTAGGTCAAGTTGAGAAGTCAACATTCATCCATACAATTTTATTACTTTTTTGAAAAATCCAGTTAAAAAATTAAGCCAAATACAACACCTTGTGAAGAGTATAGGACAGAAACAGTATGACCAGTAGTGATGTTCATTAAGAGCTCTTTGTTACATTACTGGTGAATACATTAAAAGTTTTTAATTCAGCAATATACAAGATGCTGTAAGGATATCAGATGCAATTTTTGTACATTATTGCAGCCAGATTTCATATAATGGAAACAGTGGAAGCTTGACATCTAGAATAAACTGTATTTTTATTTTGTAAGACTTCTTCCTTTCACTAGAAGAGATTGCTATCTGGACGCGTTTCCATATACTTACAGATACCTGAACTTTGTGTCTACTTGCTTAATTAACAATATAAACACCACAAAACTGCGGATGCTGTACAAGTTTGAGCTAGTGTAACAGTACTTTTTTCAACATAGTCTTAAAACTTCAGCTAACATGCAACAGTGTGGAACTCATCTGACTTTGGCCACATTAATGTACGAATTAAAGGATGGCATATGTTTATAAAAAACAACAAAAAAAAAACTAACAATATCTCAAATGTAGTACACTTAGCATGGGAAGGGTAGTGTATTTTGTTTTCCAACAAATTTCACTTGATTACAATTAAAACATAACAATCTGAAAATGTTTCTAAAGGCTGACAGACATTAGTCAGAATCCCCAGTGCAGTGGGTTCCAGGCAAGCAACCTTGGTGTCAATCTCTTTTTTTACACTCTTTGACCTTTCAAACATGACATGCCATTTACTGGTAAGTCACTTAGTGAAGGAAGCCAAATCCAGAGACCTGACTCCATGTGAAGCTACTAGTGTCAAACAAAAACATACTGACATGGTGCTACAGGCACTGAGATGAGATGCTTTGTGTAGTAACATAAGAACATGGAAATAAACTTGGGAAAGTTTCACAGGGCTTGAAGAGGTTGATCACCACCTCTTCCCAGTACGCTATCAAAGAAGACAATGTGACTCGATAATGCCTGGAGGGGGAGGTGTGACATGGGAATAATAAAAAAACAATAACTGAGAACAACCACTTGGAAAAGTACAGCTGTGTAAAATCTTACCAAAACAATAGATGTCCCTCTCTTCACTGTTGCAGTATTCCTAACAGGATGGATCTCCTGCCAAGGATATTCCAATGTCCAGCCAGCGGCCAGCATACCAAAGCCTTTAGTACTTACAGGTGCTATATGTCATATATATGATCCATATACAAGGCGTAGGGCATAAAGGTGACATATGGACACACAAAAAAATCCCCAGAAGGAAAAGAATATTCTCAAGGACAAGAATGAATATGTGCATCCAGAAATAGAAAAGATAGAACCACCTCTCTGCCAGGAGGGCAAGAAAGAACAGGCAAGAGAAGAGGGGGCAGAAGGGAGGAAGTGAACACTGCAACAGTGAAGAGAAGGACATCTACTGTTATGGTAAGATTTTACACAACTGTACTATGTCCTTCCATTATCATTGTTGCAATATTCCTAACAGAAGGGAAGAGTACAAAGGCTCAAGAAGAAACATCGGAGGAGGACTGCACTTTAGAGCCCCCCAGAAACCCATGTAGGATAGCCCTAGCAAAGCTGTCTCTAGCCCTAGAAATAATATCCAACTTGTAGTGCTTAATAAAAGTATGGACTGAAGACCAAGTAGCAGTCTAGAGAATGTAATTAATATCCAGGCCCTTGCAAAAAGCACCAGAAGAGGCAACAGCCCTGGTAGAATGCTCCCTTACAGAGGAGGAAAGACACCATGAAAAGAATAGCAAAAAGATGGCCTCAGAAATCCAGTATGAGAGGGTTCACTTAGAAACGGCAAAACTCAAAGACCCAGGATTAAAGGAAACAAAAAGCTGCTCAGATTTGCAAATATCCTTAGTTTTATCTACATAACATCTGAGCTGTTTATGTAAATCCAAGGTGTGAAGAACTTTCTCACTGGCAGACTATATGGAAGGAAAAAAGGAAGGCAAATAAACTGACTGAAGACAACTCATTGACCACCTTAGGCATAAAAGAAGAAATCCCCTGTCTCTGTAAAAAAAACTAAAAAGGGAGACAGAGCCAGGAGAGTTGGAAGCTCAGACACTCTCTTAACTGAAATGAGAGAAAGAGGAACAGACTTCTAAGAACAATGCTGTAAGGAATCTGAAGCAGCAGGCTCAAAAGGAGCCTGAATCAATTTTTCAAGAACAAAATTGAGGCCTCAGCAAGGCAGAAATGACTTCCTGGGAGGCCTGATATGAAGGACACCTTTAAGAAATTGCTCAAGGTCAAATCCAGAGGTGAAGAGGAGCTACGGGCAGACAAGCAGAAATTGCTAAAAAGTGAGCTTTAACTGAAGAATATGGCAACCCAGCATGGAGCAGATCACACAAATAACAGACAACCTTAGGAACCTGCACAAATCCGGGTTTTGAGAGCAGTACCAGACAGAAAATCTTTTCCATTTAGACTAGTAAGATTTTCTGGTAGTGGGTTTCCTGGCCTCCTGCAGGACCTGAAGCATGTCCTCAGAAAAGAGGTACCTAAAAGGGATCAAAACCCTATCACCTACAGTGTCACTTGAAGAGTGAACAAATAAGATTAGAGACCTTTTCTCTTGTGTGAGAAGGTCCACCTGGTGAGGTAACTTGTGGTGATTGCCCCTGGCAAAGTGAGAAAGCAGTCTGAGCCAAAATGAGGTCACAAGCAAGATTTTGGGGCAGTCTTGCCTGAGCTTGTGCAAGACCCTTGGAAGCGGAGGAAAGGAATGGAAAGCATACAGTAACAACCCCTTCCAAGGAAAAGACTGGGCTTCCACTTTCCAAGCGAGAGGACTTGTGTTTTTGAACAGAACAGAGGAAGTTGTCTGTTCAGAGGGGAGGCAGAAAGATTTACCTGAGGAATACCCCACCAAAGGACAATGTCCAGGACCACATCTGTATGAAGCATCCATTTTTGAGCTTGTGTGCTGGACCTGCTCAAAGAGTCTGCCACTAGACTCCATTCCAAGGGAGTGCAAACTACCTGAAGAGTCACTTAATACTGGACATGTACATCCTAGACCCAAAGAACTAGTCTGCAGAGAAGATAAGACCTTGTACACCCCCCTGCTTGTTGACATACCACATCACAGTAGTATTGGCTGCAGAGAAGATAAGACCTTGTACCACCACCACCAACCCCCCCTTGCTTGCTGACATACCACATCACAGTGGTATTGTCTAAATATTTTGAGTGGCTCAGGATAAAATACAGAATGAAAAGTCTGAAGAGCCAGAACCACGGCCTTCATCTCCTATACGTTGATGTGGTCTGAGGCCCTGATCTTTTAGACAGCTGAAGGAGGCTTTACCATTCCCTCTCTGAGGCATCTGTAAAAAGCTCTTGACTTGGGGCTGGAGTTTGAAAAGACAGCATCGGGCTGAGAGTGAATTGATGAATCCATCACTGCAGCTCCAGTTTGAGACAAGGGAGGAAAGGGACCGGGAAGTCCAAGGGATGACAATGCTGAAGCCACACTGACTTGAGGTACCACTGTAGTTTTGTGATATGGAGCCTGGCCAGAGGAAACATAGAAATGGTGGAAGCCATAAACTTGAGAACTCTGAGAAAGTCCCTAGCCATGACTGAATCCAGAAGATGACGACACTGGAAAAAGGCAATAAGAGACAAGGCGCTGGGGGCAGGCAGGGGTGCAAGCATGAGGATGGTCTGGATCCTGCAACCAAGGAAAACATGATCCTGAGAAGGGGTCAGAGATGATTTCCGAAAGTTTATGATGAACTCCAAGGTTTGTAGCAGAAAAACAGTGAGATGGAGATCCTGAAGCAGAGTGTTGCAGGAGGAACACTGTATGAGCAGCTCATTCAGATAAGGAAAGATATGAACTCCTCTCATCCTGCAAAAAGCATTTACAGAAGCAAGGCATTTTGTGAAGACCCTTTAGGCAGTAGAAAGGCCAAAGGGCAAGGCAGTGAACTGAAAATGCATAGAATAAACAGAGAAATTTAAACATTTTCTGGAAAGGGGAAGAATGGAATTATGAAGGTAGGCATCTCTGAGAGATCCAGACAGATCAGAAAAGGCTACAACA
Organism: Protopterus annectens; assembly: GCF_019279795.1. NCBI lineage: Eukaryota > Metazoa > Chordata > Ceratodontiformes > Protopteridae > Protopterus > Protopterus annectens. Next base: position 1,852,781,688 of record NC_056725.1, on the reverse strand, counting down.
TCTGAAAGAAGGGAATCTTGAGAAACTTGTTCAGCTGGGAAAGGCCCACAATTAATCTCCAAGTGCACTCCTTCCTTCAATCTAGAAACATTCCAAATTAAAAACCCTTCCCTACCTAAACTGGGGGTATGGCTTGAATACTGCCCTGGACGAACAAAGAATGAAGCACCTCTTGGAAAAAAGAAAACTTTTCCCAAGAAGGTTGAGGGATGCACAAAAAAGGGAGGGAGGGATTTCCAAACCATGAAATTCCTGGTGGATGACAGACAGCACCTAAGAGTCTGTGAAATTCTCAACTATTTTGGAAGGGATATGAAAAGATGAAGGGATAAGGGGACTCAGCTGAGGGGAAGGGGAAACAAACTGTCAAATAGAAAATGGCTTGGCCTGAAAGTCAGGTTTCTGGGAAGTAGGTGTTTCAGTAGACTTGACAGGAGGCATATATCTAGAACCCTTTTCCCCTTGGGCAATGGATGAGACTGCCTACGAACCAAAGCAGATTTAGAATTATAACGCCATTAAAACTTTCAAACAGGAGAAACAAAAATATGTTTCAACTTCTGCAAGGTCTTGCTCTTATCCTGTAGAGACTTAAAAAATTCAGCAGCCACAGCAGCACCAAAAAGAAATTTATTATCCAAAGGAGCATCCAGCAATTTGGACTTAATGTCATAAAGCAAATGCTGAAGATGAAGCATTGAGTAATGTCTCACAAAAGAACCAAACACAGGAGCCCTGGAGAAAGTATCATAACTGCACTTAATACAATGGCGAACAACTTGAGAGGTGGAACCCAACAAGGAAAGGGCAGAAGTCTTCCCCTCAGAGTCAGGGAGATCAGAGATTACCTGAGAAGCCTGAGAAAGGAGGGCAAAAACATACCTTATCATACGAGTCTGGTAGTTAATAGCCCTAAAGGATAAGGTGGCTGCAGTACAAACCTCCTTGCCTAGCCACTTTATGGCCCGATTATTCTTGTCTGAGGGAAGCAGTTTGGAGGGTTTGTCTGAAGACGCAACAGAAGGATCAACAGAAAGGCACTTATACATGAATTTGCATTAATCAGGCAGCTTGTAAATTCTGTCAGGTTTCTTGGGAGCTAGGGGCTGAGAGAAGCCTTTGAAGCTGATGAAAAGATATCCAGGAGAGCAGCAGCCAGAACATGGGGAAAAGCAGGTGGTTTTGGAGACTCCATCTAAAGGAGCTCATAATACCGCTTCTGGATATCAGACACATGAATTTAATCCCACTTAAAGAATTCAGTCATAGGGTAACATTGTCCCCAAAAGAGAATTCCTCTTAAGGGGAATCTGGACTAACCAAAAAAAGAAACTCTTCCTTCTCCACCATAATCCATGAGGGAAGGGATATGGGAAGAGTAAGCTATGGACTTTTACCCAGAGTTCTGCTCCTCCTCAGAGGAATCCTGCTCCCTAGGTCTTTTAAGAGGAGTGGAAGATCAGGGAGGGGCAGGCACAGACACCCCTAAAGGAGGCTTTAAAGCCATTAAAACATAAAACAACCCCCGAGTACAATCTTGCCACTCGTGTTGGGGATCCTTAACTGCAGGGGGAAAGATGTTTGACTTTCTGTTTCTTTTTCTGCGGACATCTGCACAAAACACCCTTGGAAGGTCATACCCTTGATGACACTCAATAAGAGTAATATGGATCTCCTCCCTTAGGAAAATATGCGAAATCCACCTCGTTCCCCTGGATATAATCAGTCAAGGTTCCTCCTCAATGTCTGCAGCAGATGTCTGTAAAGAGTTTAAAGACATGTCAGGAGTACGATCCTTGCTGTCTTCAAAGGGGTCGCAGTACAGGAATCCGAAGCAATTAAACGATCCTTTGGGTTTTCACTAGCCTCAAAAGACACGTCCAGGGGAAGCTGGACAGGAGCCACGATGCCCAGGTTTACTGACTTTTTTTCTTGACAGATGGCTGACCCTCGGGAGGGGAAAGACTCCACCATAGCACCTTGAGTCAACAGCTTAATACATTACAGTCGAGTGGGCCTCCAGGCATTTCTGCAGTTACCTCCTACTGAGCCTCTAGGAGGCATATACTGCTTGTTCATATTTGCATTAATAATTCCAAAACCATGACGCATACAAGGCATCAGAATATTTTATCTTTAAGCATACATGATAGCAAACTCAACTGTACTGATATCTGACCTCTGTCAATGAGTATTTGTTATTAAAACTGTAAGGTGATAACTTCATTTTTTAAAGGTTCAAGCCATACCCACTGGGAGTTAAAGGTAGACACTCAAAAGAGCTGTACTGGGGGAATGAGTTAAGATGTTGGTTTTCTAGGTAAAGGGATAAGGAGGAGAGACGACTGCATACGGTCTTAGGGAGAAAACCTTGGCAGATAGAACACTGTGTATGGTCGTGGGAAACACCCAAGCAAAAGATGCAGTGGGTCATGATGGTCTTTATGGAGAATCTACCTCCCACACTGACATTATCCCTTTCTGGCTGACATGAAACAAATCAACACTGAAGAAAAAAAGATAAGGAGAAATGCCAACAGGGCACTTATCTGAAAAAAAAAAAAAAGGCTTGGTAACCAGCACAGAAGAAAGGCCATCAGACCGATGTTCAATGATTGCATTTGGACTGACAGCAAAGAAGTTCTAAATGTGTGCATCCATATGTCACACCTTTATGCCTTACACCTTGTAAGGGGAGCAAACGTGTAACATATGGCACCTTAAGTACTAAACGCTTTGGTATACTGGCCAGATGTTGGGCTATCCTTGGCAGGAGAGCCTATCTGTCAGGAATACTGCAACAGTGGTATGGAAGACCATCTGTCTGTCTGTTTATGCACAGTGTGTCCCCCTTTGTACCCTTGATAAGAAAAAAAAAAAACAGCTGATCAGCTTTTCAAAAGGTCTTAGTTCTGTCAAGATAGCACCTGACCTGCTATGCTCATCCAGAGTATGTAGAATCTTTTCTCACTGTTTTTTTAGGTTCTGGGTAGAAAACTAGGAATAAATTCTGAAAATGATTTGGGCACGAATGAAGGATGTGTTCTCAAAGAGACTCTATTCCTATGGAAGGGCAGATAGGGTTCCAAATGATAACAGCTAGAAACAAAATTTATATTATGGTCAGACAAAGTTACCTGACACAAACTGCTAACACAACTGTGTGTGAATGTCTTGATTTTTGAATTATGCCAGAAAAAAATTTAACTCACAGTTAAATATGCCACCACAGAGAAAAACGTAGTCCAACATTAAGTAAAGTCTTTCCAACAATTTATTCCCCTACCAGTGAAGAACAAGAACCTTCATTCATGATCTATACAATCTAACCTCTTCTGCAGCAACCTTTCACTTCTTTGGAATTTTAGTAAATCAGACCAAGTCCCTACTTCTCAAACTCAACAATTCAAGATAAAAATCCATCAATTTTCATCCCACCCTCTTAAGACTTGCAGCTGAAAAAAAAAATCTCTAAACCCTTTACTCGTATCTTCAACCTCTCTCACCTCAAGCACTATCCCATCAGCATTCAAGCATGCAGTTATAATTTCTCTACCAAAGTCATTTCTCCTAATGAGTTGAAAGATTACAGATATTTTCTACCCTTTGCTCTGTTACCAAAATATCTGAAAAACTTTTATACAAGCAGCTACTTGATCAGATTAACAGCTTTGACCTGTTACGCAAGCTGACCATTTTGTTACAGGACCTAAACTGGGAGATTTAAGCTGCAGCCTATTTATAGGCCTACAGCCCTCCACTAATCCCTGCGTCCTTCATGCAGAATATGCCTTGCAACACTAAATTCAAAGATTCTGAGGGACATCTTTACAAAAATAGAGACAGATTTTAAATATAATTTTCCAACCTTACAAAGTTTCTAGAATAACATGATTTTGTGTTAGCATGTATTTTCTGAAGGATATGAAGTCTACAACTCAAAAGTATGACATTTATTTAGTTGGTTCAGTCCTCAGTGACTTACCAGAAAATCACAAAAATATGAGGAAAAAATCTGGGCATTCTGGACAGTTGATATGAATGCTATGCACCAAGGGAAGTGACTATATGGGTAACTTGCTTATAATATTATTTTCTTCTCTCTTCATTACCAGTGTGTCTGTTACATAGAACACATTCCAGGGAATCTACACGGTGTGGTAAGAAGTGAGGAAGGGTCATAAAGCAGTAAATAATAGGGGACAAAGGACCAAAAATAAGGACACTTTTTAAATACTGCTTTTACAAACTTAGAAAGTTGATAGAGTAACGGGTTTTGCATTAGCACAAATTTTCTGAAAGGTATTAAGCCTGCAACTCAAATGTCTGCCAATATTTTCTAAATTAAACATTCAATGATTTGCTAGCCATTAGCCAGAAAACCATAATTTTATGAGAAATGGATCAAAACTATTAAGCAAAAATCTGTACAGTTAAGAGAATCTTCTGTCTGGTAATTCTGGGCTTCTTACATAATAGTAACGATACACCAGAACAAGAAATCTGGACAAGGCCAAAAATAATGGGAGTGGGTGGGCAAAGGCCCAAAAATAGGGACAAATTTTAAACATTGCTAATATAAACTTAGAAAGTTGCTAAAAAAAGGTTTTATGTTAGCATGAATTACCTGAAGGATATGAAGCTCAAATATCTGTAATTATTTAGCAACTTCAACCCTTTATGACTTACAAGAAAACCACAAGTTTTATGAGGAACAGACCTAAAATAAGAGTCAAATCTGGACATTCTGTGAAAATCTGTACAGTTGAGAAGTATGGTTAAGAGGTATGATTGAGAGAGAGAGAGCGAGACTGAGAGACTGTGTGCGAGAGATCGGGAGAGAGAGAGAGAGCAGTGTGTGAGTGATTGCATGTATGAATGAGTGAGTGACTGTGTGTGTGAGAGATCGGAAGAGTGAGAGTGATTGTGTGTGAGGGAATGCAATTATGAATGAGAAAGTGACTGTGTGTGTGACTGTGTGTGAGAAAGAGAGTGAAGAGTGACAGTGAGCGTGCAATTCCCTGGAAGCTTTTAAGATGTTTGTGCATACCGCTCAACCTCTTACAGCAAGAAATCTGGACAAAGCTATAAATAGTGTGTGTGTGTGTGTGTGTGTGTGTGTGTGTGTGTGAGAAAGAAAGACAGAGAGAGAGTAAAGAGTGAGAGCGATCCCTGGTAGCAGCAGCAGCATCAAGAGGTCTGCATACCCAACAGTCTCTGCAGCACTCGTTTTATTTCATTTAAATTTGTTTTGGGGGGGCAAGTAAACATTTGCTAAAATAATCTGCTCTGCCATCCAATATACACAGATTCAACACATACCTTCCCAGCTTTAATATTTTTCTTCTTGAACTCCCCTTATCATGAATACAACTCTCCCACCACCTGCCTTGTCTATATTCTGACCATGGGCCTAACGGAATCGTTTGTTGTCCACAAAACTGTCTGAAGTTTTTCTTTTGGTTCACTCACTGAAGCAGCACTATGAATGCTGGAAACCATTCAGACTAAACTGGGACATTTCCATGTCCCAAAGACAATGTTTGGGATTCCAGGACAGAGACATACAAACCGGGACTGTCCCAGAAAAACTGGGACGGTTGGTCACCTTGCTGTTCCGTGACATACAGCATGATTTTCACAAAAGCGTTCAGTACCTTTACTGCCTTGGTAATGGCCACTGATATCATTTATTGAAACTTGAATGAAGGACTTACTATTGCAGATCTCTTTGTTAACCTTTAAAATAGACTCTCGAGTTTGTTGAGAAGGAGGGTGTGGTTGACTGTTTCAGAAGCCCTTGTTATATCAACAGAGAGACTTCTGTAATAAATCCTTCATTCACAGGGCCATTGCTAAAAAACTTTAATACCCTCGAGTTTGGGGCATGAGTTTGGGTCATATGTTACTTGATATGAGCTTCCACCAAAGCTGGGTAGCGTCTGCGGATAATGTGGCAAACAGAAGAGGAAGAGAACGTTTGCTCAAAAAATGTCATTAGAATGGTTCCTACCATGAATACAAGGTTTGAAAATTCGGGTTTGTTTTATAAGATAAGACAGAAGTTGGTAAGAAACAGACCACTGTACTGTCAAGCCAACTGAAAGGTTTGCATGACAAAATGCCCTTAGAAAAGGTAGAGAAAAGGAAAAAAATGATGCTGATTAAAAGTTGACAACGGAGGTTTGTTGAAAGCAAGATATGTAAACAGTAAACTGTATCTCTGGTCCACAGCATAGATAAAACTCCTTCCTAGGCTCCACATGAAAAGGTTATCATACCCTCAATGAAAGTATGCTCAACGGGCAAGAATGAACAAGCCCCTCTCATCTGCCATCACATCATATTAAGGCAACAAACAAGCCTGAACATACTCTGTCAGCCAAACACGGAGCCAATGATCCTTGCTTGACTCAAACAGACCAAGGGATTGCAACAAACCGGACAAAGAAAGTCATGGCTCTAGCACTTCTTCAAGGAAAGATCTCTAGAAAAGAACACACACAAGCAAGACCAAGCCTTGAGAATACAGACTGCAACAGGGCGAAGTCGGCAAGCAGAAAACTCCGGCACTATACTAGCTTAGAAATAAACAAGCACTGTTAATAGAAAAAGTAAGTCAGACAAAGATAAAAGATCTGGATAATAATATATAGCTGCAGGCGGCTGATGACGGGGGAAACTATTGATTTAAATAAATAAGTTTAAAAGAAGAAAAAAATCTAGAGAAATGTAGATAAATAAATTACCTCATAGCTCAAGAATTAGGAATCTTCTGTCTTACCACTTAGGTGGCAAATGAGATGGGGAGTAACGGATGCTGAATTGCACTATGGGAAGAGGAAGGAGCTCAAGATTAGGATCCAAAGTCGGATCAGAGACCCATCAGTGAGGAAGAATGAAAAGGACAAAATCAGATCCTGTGTTAGATGTTTTACACTAAATCCTTCACTTCACCGGTATTACATAACTTCAGTTTCTATTTTTACAACTTCTACTTTACTAATCTTCTGTTCTGCATTCCCTCTTTGAGACCTTATTTTTTGTATTGTGAAATTTCCATATCTGGATGCCTTTTTGCCTGTATTTCTCTTCAAATATCTTTGCGACTGCTTTTCTTTGCACTGATTAATTAATTTGGCTTTCTCCTTTGTGTAATTATTGCATCACATCATCTATCTCTTTCTTTCCTATGTCCATATTTCTTTTTTATACCTTTCAAAAATCACTAGATTTTGTTCTTTATATTTTGCCACTTCATCAGTCACGTCTTTTTCCAAATGGCCCAAGGTTTCTTTGTTTATATAACGCTTTTCATAAATATGACGTATTAACAAACACAAATTTGCATTTTAAATTTGTGACCATGTTTCCTGTGCAAGTATTTTTTCTTTCCTCTAATTTCTTTCAATCATTATGTATATCTTCTGTCTGGTAATTCTGGGCTTCTTACATAATAGTAACAATACACAATTTCTTTCTTACCCTCAACAGTCTTCTCTATCATCCTTATGGCCCTTTTTTAGCCTACCACTTTCTGTGATTTTTTTGGACTACTATTTCCTTCTAAAACAGGGGAGCCATCCTATCCCTGAGCAAAGCCTAGTCCCACTGTAGAAATGGTTCTGTGTCTTGAGGACTCTACATTGTCTTTTCCAGTCCAGTGCGTTTACCAGAATTGGGCACTTTTTATCCTGGGTCTTATACACCCAGCTATCTATTTTTTAACGTATTTCTATTCATAACATATACTATACAAAATGCAGTTTATATATTAGTGTCATCTTTGTGAGATTGTGAGAAAAACAGGGTCCACCTTGTGAAGGTACTCACCAGGACTTGAGGATGAATTCAATTCCAGCAATACTACTTTCCTTTGCGTGCTGATTTATCATCTCTCCATTCTGCTCTTGTTAATCCTGGGAGATGCTTCTTGAGGCAACAATACAGTACTGAAGAAAGCTTCACTCTGACTGCTGATTTCCTTCCTCAGGATTGGCCAATCAGCCAAAAGAGTGAAGGAGAGGTGATGGTGGGGGTGGGGGTGTGGCAGACCTTTTTGAAGATGGCGACTTGTTGTTTCTTAGGCAGAAAAGAAACATACAGCCTAAGGGTTACTGCAGCAGTAGGAGTGGTGAACCTCTTATTTGCCCAAATGTGAAATTACATGAGGTTTGAAAGAGGTGAACTTTGGCTTGTGAAATGTTTCAGGAAAGATATGTAAGATGACTGCAAGCATCTAGACATGATGATACAGAATTTCTACATGGTCACGGTGATGGCGATCAATCAGCATTTGGCTAAAGTACAAAATAAAGGAAGAATAAGGTGGTCAAGCAGAAAACATGGACCAATAATTGACTGCAATGGAGAATAAGGTTCAGATAAAGAATTTGGGACTAAAATAAATGATCCGGTCACCACAGCCAGTTTTAAAAAAAAAATTTAATCAAAGACAAAAACAAAAGATAAGCTCTTTCAGGTAGAAGCCCTTCTTCAGATCTTAAAAACACACAGCAGAACAGCACTTAAAAATACTAAGGAAACCTCAAAGCATAAAAAATCAACCAATGGACACACATCAATTAAACAATCTCCGTGCTCTGAATGCTGGCTTTAAAGGGACAGTGTCATTTAAACCAAGCAAACTGTCAGCTCTCAATTTAACAATCCGTTTCATCTCAACAAACTCAGTGCACTGCACAATGTCTCCACCTCTCTTTTTTCTTACAATCAATTGTATGGCCATAAACTTAAAACAATGCCAGTTTGCCTGGTTTAAGTGGCAGTGTCCCTTTAAAGCCAGCACTCAGAGCATGGAGATTGTTTAATTGATATTATGTGTCCATTGGGCAACTTCTTATGCTTTGAGGTTTCCTTAGTATTTTTAAGTGCTGTTTTGCTGTGTGTTTTTAAGATCCGAAGAGCAGCTTCTGCCTGAAAGCACTCATCTTTTCTTTTTGTCTAACTAAAGTTTTTTTTTCTTTTTAAACTGGCCGTGGTGACTGGATCATTTATTTTAGCTTTATTTTGCCTTTTTATACATTACCAGGGTTTAGCTGCCGTTTGTGTCTTTTCTCTTGAAAGAATTTGGTACTGACTAGAGTGCTGGAAAGAGGAGGAGAGCTGGACTTAACTGGAGTTGTGTGAAAACTAATTGCGCATAGTAACAGACTTCACAAAATCATTACCAGGAATTGAAAAGGTGTGTTGGTTGTCACTAACTTTATGAGAGAAGACATCTAGTAAAACCAGAGTATTCTGAGTGCAATATGAAAAACATCAGGCACTATGGCAATTGTGATAGCCACTGAAAACGTACTGCTGTGGATTGGATAATTCCAGTGGATTACGATAATTCAGACGTCAACCTTCAGCTATTAAGAAGAGCAAGAGAAAGTTGGAGGATGAGGAAGTGATAGCAAAGTTGAAGAAGACGATGGCATATTTATTTTGTAAATTAATTCAGAAATATTACATATACTTACTGTAAACTCAAGTAAATTTTTATATATGTCAGAAGTGAAATGGAAGGAGAAAAACTAGAAAAGGACTATGACCTATTTTTAACAGAAGCATGCTTAAATTTTGATAACTAGAGTATGTCCTAGAAGCCTGATAAAGTATATTGAAAAGAAAAATGTAATGCAAAATATAATCTAAAAATTCTCTTATGAATGCAATAAGTGGACTGATTATCAGAATTAACATAAATTAAATTAAATGTATTTAACAGGGGTTCCCCTCATTCATTTTCATTATTTCACATTGAAGGTCTTGCAAAAAGCCATGGATTAGAGGATACTAGTCAAATACTGTGACAGCCTAAAAATGAAACAAGTAAATATAGCCTATTACTTTTCAGTAAACTGAAAATAAAAGGGGATGCAAAAAGGAATGGCCCTATTCTGTTATGAGTTGGGATAATGAAAATAACCTTGCAGACTACAATGCTGGAAAAAGTACAGTTATGTACTCTTACCATAAATGTAGATGTTCGAGTGTACTCACTGTTGCAGTCCTGACTTACGGGATTTCTTGCTTTGGAAGCCCTTGGTCAGCCTGACTATGAGAGTAAAAAATTCCCTCCTCCTAAGGCTGGTGGATGCTCTACCCTGACGTTGGCATGTTTGGGTATAAAGGGAGCCAGCTGATGCCATGAGTTCTTCTTGCCCCTAGAAGGTAGGAGCCCCATAGGTGTCTCTTAAGTGAGGGGGTTAAATAAGAGTAAGAGGTGTTTGAAAGCCCCCCCCACACACACACACACACAGGGTCCTCTGGCAGGGCAGGACAGGAAAGTAAGCTGTTACTGTAAGGAGAATGGGGGGATGGAGGGAGGGAAAGGAGACTGCAACAGTGAATACACTCGAACATCTAAATTTATGGTAAGTATACACAACTGTACAATGTTCTTTGTGTTTCACTGCTGCACTCCTGACTTATGGGATGATTCCCAAAACTGTGAAGAGGGTGGAAGGAATATTAAGGAGTGGAGAGGATGTCCTGCACAAAGGAAGTGGCAAACCCTGCTCTGGACCTGAAGAAGGTTGACCGGTGGTAGTGTCTGGTAAAGGTATGCACAGATGACCATGTAGCTGCTTCCAAAATGCAGTTTTAGCTACTCCCTTTAGGAAAACTGTGGAGACAGAAGTGGCCCTAGTAGAGTGAGTCCTAACTGATACAGGAGGCTTCTTGCCATGGTAGGTGTAACAAGAGGAAATGCTGTGGGCAATCTACTTGGAGACGGTCTGTCTGGAGAATGGTTGGTTTGCCTTCAGATCCTAAGGCAAAGGAGATAAACAGTTCTGTTTTTCTGACAGCTTTAGTTCTGTCAAGGTAGTAATGAAGTTGCCTGTGTACATCTAATGAATGAAGGATTCTTTTTTCTTGGTTTTGTGGCCTAGGGAAGGAAGTAGACAAGTCTATGGCCTGGTTCAGGGAAGTGTCTGTGACCACCCTGAGCATAAAGGAAGGGTTAAGTTCTGAGTGATACACTGTCAGGGTGGAAAATAAGGAAAGGTTCCACTGCCACGAGGGCTTGCAACTCAGAGACCCTTCTAGCTGGGGTGATGGCCAGTAAGAGGGCCATTTTCCATGTCAAGAATTTTATTTCAGTGGAAGCAGCTGGTTCAAAGGTGGGGGGAGGGGTTAAGGTCAATGTTTCTAGAAAGAAATTGAGGTCACAAGGAGGGGTGGATTGCATCCTGGGAGGTCTGACATGAAGCATTCCAGTAAAGATTTGTTTCATTACAGGGTGGGAGAAGATGGGAGGAAGATTAGGAATGTGGGACGAAATGGCAGAGGTGTGTATCTTAATAGACGAGAAGGACAGGCCTCTGTCAACCAAGATAGCCAGGTAGTCTAAGATAGATGCAATGTTGGCTGAAGCCTTTCTCCTGACACCAAACAGAGAAACTTTTCCACTTGACAGAGTAGTCTTTTCGAGCACTGGATCTTCTAGACTCCGAGTATATTAAGCACCTGGCTATTCAGGGGGAGCTCAAGGTAGAAGTTTGTTGAATTATCCAGGCTGACAGTTTGAGAGTCTGCAGTTTGGGGTGTAGGAGTTTACCCTTTTCATGAGTTAGTAGATCTACTCAAAGTCATTAGTAGAGAGTCCCAATATTACCTGTGCCAGTCTGAGGCTATCAGGATCACCCTCAGTCCTTCTTCCTTGATTTTTAGGAGGACTCTTGGAAAGAGAGGCAGAAGAGGGAATGCAAAGAAAAAAAGATGGTTCCAGAAGAACGAGAAGGCATCTGCCCTCCAGGCTGTGTGAAGTTTGTTCCTGGAACAGAATATTTTTAGCCGAGTGTTTTTGTTGGTGGCAGAGAGGTTTATTTGAGGGGATCCCCATTTCTGAGCTATGCTGAGAAATGTTTCCTGATGCAGATGCCACTCGTGGGGATCCATCAAGTGTTTGCTGAGGCGGTCTGCTAAAATGTTCTGAGCCCCAGGAAGGTAATGAGCCATAAGGTGCAACGCCATAGCATCTGCTGTCCCCCAGCTCTACACTGCCAGACAGCAGCGAGGGTAGGAGTGGTGCCTCCTTGTTTGTTTACGTACCACATGACTGTTGTGTTGTCCATTCTGATAAGTAAGACCCCTGGTTTCCAGTGATCTTGGAAGGCCATCAAGCCCTTTTGTACTGCCATCAGTTCTTTTCAATTTGTGTGTTTGTGCCTGAACTGTTTTTCCCATTTGCCATGAGACAGGAGGTGCTGGGAATGGGCACTCCCAAGGCTGTGTCTGATGCATCTGGTTCCCTATTATGCTGTCGCAGATGCAGACTGTCGAATGCGTCTTTGTCAAACTGAAACGCGCGAAAAGGCAAAATAGCAAAGCAGCTTTTCAGCTAATTCTTTCCCTGGGAAAGAATTTGCTTGGCCGCTTTCACTACTTTGCCGTTTTCGGCACTGTAGTGCAATCTCGAAGTTGGTATATTTAAGTAGGGGGGGTGTGGGGGGCACAGCCCCGTTGAGTGTGGCTAAGCCCACATTATGTAATGTTTTACAGTTTTTTTTGTTTTGTTTCAGAACAGCGATTTTTTTTCCCTTGGAAAAAGAATTGCTGTTCTAAGGTTACAACACTGCAAGCTTTTGCTTACATGGGGTCGACTATGTGCCATTCGCTGTTCTGAGCGTGCGATATCATAATATAGACCCGATGCATCCTTGGTTAAGGTTTGTGCTGAGGGATGAACCTGAAGGGGAGACCCTGGTTCTGTGTACATCATCATGTCCACCATGCCAGTTCCTCACTGAGGCTGAGAATTAGCTGAATTTCTGTCTCCAGGGGCTGTGAATGTTGGCACCAGACATTCTTGAGGTACCACTAAAGTTTCCTCATGTAAAGCCTGGCCAAGGGATTATTAGTATGCAAGATGCCATGCAGTCCAGTGTTCTGAGGAATTCACTGGCTGAAAGGCATTGTCTCTGCATAATGGCCTGGAAGTATTGGGTTAGAAAGGCAGCCTTGTCTGGAGGAAGGAATGTCTTTTGGAGGGAGGAATCCAAAAAAAACAAAAGGAAAACTATCCTGGTGGTAGGATATGTGTTGGATTTGTTGAGATTTACAGTGAATCCTAAACCTTTCACTGACTTGTGGCTTGCATTAGACAGTCGTTCAAGTAAGGGTAAATTTGGATGTCTCTCATTCTGTAGAAGGCAATCACAGGGGCCAAACATTTTGTGAAGACCCTGGGAGCAGCAGACTAGCCAAAGGGAAGAGCAGAGAATTTAAAGTAATTTGTACCTGCTCTGAAGCGTAGAAAAACTCTGCAGGATTCTTTTACAGAAATGTGTAGATAGACATCTTTCAGTTCCAGGGTAACCATTAGAGCCTGAGGAGTTATCATGGGGAGCAGCTTTTGAAGAGTAAGCATTCTGAATTTGGGAACTAACAGAGACTGATTGAGGATGGACAGATTCAGGATTCGGTGCCAGGAGCAGTCTTTCCCGGGGACCAGGAAAAACTTGGAGTAAAACCCTTTTCCTAACTGTGGTTCAGTACTGATTCCACAGAGTCCTGTCTGCACAGATTTTGAAACCGAGAAATGGCCTCTGCTCTTTGGTTTTCTGGTACATCGGGAAAATCTGAGAATCTTAATGGCTCTTTAAAATTGAGCCAGCAACCGTTTCAGATAACTTCCAGCACCCACTTGTCAGACATGATAAGGGCCCATTCTCTTTGAATAGGGAAAGTCTTCCTCCTACCTTTCCTGGGGTTGGGTGGGGAATGGGGGAAAGGGCAGAGGATGAGTCATCGCTGATCTCTGCGAGGGCCCTGTGGCCTAAAACTCCCCAGCCTGGGTGTTCCTGATGACCATTGCCTTGCCCTTTGAGATTGCTGCTGCTGTCTATGAGGCCTTTCTCTTCGGGTTTTTCTCTGACTTGGCTTAGATTGTGAGAGAAAGGACCAATGTTTAGTGGGAAAATTCCAACTAAATCTAGGTGGCTGGACTTGGAGGAGGTCTTTAACAGTCATGCATGGATTTACCTTTATCCTCCATCTTTTTAAAGACAGTCTCACCCTTAGGTCCAAAGAGGGAGTCTTTATCCAGGTGTGCACCTAGTAGTGTAGATTGGACCTGTTCTGGTACGGTCAGCTCTTTAAGCCACACATGTCTTCTGATAACAGAACCAGACACAGAAGCTCAAGTAGCTGCCTCCAGGGTATCATACCCTCAATGCAAGGAGTCTCTAGTAACCTGGGCACTGGAGTGGCAGAGATCCAACAGTTCCTTGTATGCATTCTTGTCCTCCATGGAGGACATTTTATTTTTTTCCTCATGTTTTTTAAGACACTCTGCTGGTATTTTATATGGAATTGGCAGTTAAGGACCATCATGGCCAGGGAGAGGAATTGTAAACCTTCTTTCCAAGCCTGTTAAGGGCCCTGCTTTGTCTGTAGGTAGTGGACTTTGAGGCACTAGCCTTAATTGCTTTGGGCCCAGGAGTGACAACCTCTGGGTCAGCAGTGGGATTACTCTAAAGGAATTTATGAGTCCAGTGCCATGTAAAACCAGTCTGGTTTTCGGGGGACTGGGGGGAGTGAGTCTGGTTTGACATATGATTCGATGAAAGCATCCTCTACCACCTACAAAACTGAAGGAGTAGCCAAGGGTTTGCGCTGTGGGAGATCTAGGAACTCCCTGACTCACTTTTTTGATTGGGGGTATTCCTGTACCTACCACTGGAAAAATTCCCCAAAGGTAATGTCCCCAAGGGGGTGAAGCAGAAGGTAAAACCTCTGCTGAATCAGAATCCTCAAAGGAGGTAAGGAGGGGTTCATCTTCCAGGACAGAATCCTCCTGATCCATAGTCCTCATCTGAATCAGGGGGTTCTGAAAGGGGCTCAGGAGTAGGATCTCGCTTCCTTTTTCCTGGTGAAAATTCAGGGGAAAATTGCCTGCCTCTGACTACAGAAATGAGGACCTTGGCCAGCCTAAGTCCTGCTGGTATTCAGGGGACCAAGAGCCAGTAGGCCTAGACACAAGTCCTGAGGTCATGCTCTTCTTGGGTGTAGCTTTTGTCTTGGGCCTGTGTCGCTGCGCTACTCTGATGCTAGTCTCTCAAAAGGAAGAAATGGTTGCTGGCTGACACCCTGGGGAAGCGTCGTCAGTTGTGGATCATTCACTGGAAGCTGCAGCCTGCAAAGCAAGTCAGGACCTGACAGATGAACCATAAGCCAAGGCAGGTGCTGAAGTAGAGGGACCCGACAGAGGCCTGTACCCACTGTCTCACTTGCAGAAGGGGGCTGCAAAAGTGCCTCACCTTCCTCTGCAATGATAAGCCTTGGCGGACGGTGAACTGGTGTTGCCTGAGGCTCTATGTTTTGGTCTTTTTTCCTTCTTACACAGATAGTTCAGTCTCAGGATGACCATCAGAAGCCATCGTACGATGGAACGCAGATTGCTGACTAAGGTGCTTAGACAAAATTTCGGCCCTACGCCTTATAGTTCTGGTATTGAAATGGGTGCACAGACAGCAATTTAGAATATCGTGCTTTGGGTCTATGCACGTGACACACAAAATATGAAAGTCTCTGCGTGGGATTTGTTTTCCACAGTGGGGACAGTTGTTAACTTTATCTGACATGAAAGGAAAAGAGCTCCCCAATGGGGTACTTAGCTTTTAGAAGATTTCTCACTCAGATGTGGACCAACCAAAGCACTCGCTACTGCTTCAGGCTCAGACAGCAAAAAAGGCTGATGTCATGGCATCAGCTGGATCCCTTTATACGTACCAACGTCAGGGTAGAGCATTTACCAGCCTTAGTAGGAGGGAATTTTTTACTCTGGTAGTCAGGCCAACCATGGACTTCCAAAGTAGGAAATCCCATAAGTCAAGACTGTAACAGTGAAACATGAAGAACCTTCTTTTTTTCTTTCTGTTATTCTAATAGTTAATATAGCCCAATGTTATGATACAGTTAATTTGCTAAGGTATTGCAGCATGCTAAGGAAAATACTGCATAATTATTGTATTCAGACTCTGTAAGCCTTACCTTTTAAAAATAGTTACCAAAATCCACTTTAATTAGGACATATACCTGAATGTTTTACAATGGAATATTAAACAAGAAGATGTTATTATTGTAATGTTTACTAAACATTAAATGCTTGGGTAAAACTGACATTTGCAGTGTTACTGAAGTCTGGAGCCACATGTTTAGCTTAAAAATGTATCTATAAAATTAACAGGATCTCAATGTGACATTAATGTAATAATCATTAACATTCTTGACTCATTAGACCACGCAAAGTGTCTTTTGTAGGACAGGTTAGCGATCTTATATAATGCCAATAGCTAAAAATCTCTCCAACTCTGTTCTAAGCCACTAAGACATACGAGGATATCACAAGAAACGTAGACTGACAAAATTCAAAAGCAGAAACTGGTGAAAGAAGAGAAAATGGCAAAAAAAAAAAAGTTCACTATTCAGATCTTAATGAATAAATAACCTCCAGCTAACAATAAGCAATTAATTTTTCAACACTTTATATCACACGATGCCACTGCAGTGTATCCTTTATTTTCAAAACCCAAGCATGAAAACTTTTCTAGATAATTTCCAGCAAATACATACATTTTACTTTCTACCATTAATACTTCTAAGATCACCTTAAGAATGGTCCCAACAAGAGTCCAATTCCAGTCCAAATTGTCTTTGTGATTCAGAACCTGACATTCCCTTACATGTGACATGACAGCGTCCTCTGTATCCTACAACACCAAGGGAATGAAATGCAGATGAAACATACTTGCTGATCTTTACAGAAATCAAAATGAGCGAGAACACACTAAAGACACAAAGTAGGCAGTTAATATACTAGAAATCTTTACAGCCAAGAAGCATGCAATGAGACCTGTGCTTAAATCTATTTAAATATTAACTTTTTAAACTATAAAAAAAAAAAAAAAAAATTTCTACAACAAATGAAAAACATTGTGAACTTAGTATAACTTGACCTTTCGGACCACTATCACATATGAGTACTCATTGGACCCAAGGTATAAATAACAAGAAACCAAAGCAGTGTTGAAGGTCAGCAACTGGCACTATGTGTTTTGCCCGACTGCTAAAAAAGCCTGATGTCAAATCTTACCATTACTGGTTGCCTTCACTGTCCTCAATTTCATCAGCTTCAGAAAAAGAGAGCAAAGAATACTGCAGTTTTAAGAATATTACTAACCAAGGAAATAAACTGCAGAAAAAAAGAACATTATTCATCAAAAAAACTGTGCCAGCAATACAATTAAAAAGTTTTGTACTTTCCATAAAGCTCCATCTATGTTGTCGATCTTCATTTATCCTTGACATATGGGGTTCTGTTCTGATTATCAGAACTGACTCACCTGTTACAACAGCCAGCAAGAACCAAAAAACTCTCAAGCTTAAGTCCTACACAGAGAGCTCCTCTTCAGTTTACCCCAGATCGAGTTTGCAGTAGAGACCATATCTGGTGTCAGGTATGAAAAATTGCATAACTAGGACCATAATTCATTCCACCAGAAAAACTGAATGGAGGGGGGATGGAGGGTGGGCAATCAAGGACAAATGAATGTAGACAGAGCATTATATTAAGTACATAACTTCTTTATCTGATGTTGTCAATCTTTTTTTTCATTATTTATTTATTTTTATTTTATTTGCAGTTCGTTTTCCAGGATAGTCCATTGGGCTACAAGGAACCCATTTTCAACTGAGTCCCGGGGCGAAAAGCTCCAGAGAAATACAAATACACAGTACAGAAAGAGCACAAATCCATAATATACATTTCAATTAAATGTTAAATACATATTTTGTATAGTACAAACCCATACTGCACAATTCAAATAGATGTTACATAATACACAAATAAAAAAAAAAGATTTTCATTAGGAAAATTACATCAGGTTAATTCAGTAAGTAGTAGTTTTTTACAATGAGGAAATTTTTTAGTCATTGGTCGAATATGTCCTGAGGGATGTAAACCTTTAGGAGATAGTGACAGGCAACAACGTTTGGAAAGTTAGGAAGAAAGTGTTTTAGAATTACGTTGGATGAGAGCAAGAACATTTCTAGTGTGAAGTAAGGTGAAGTGCAGTAAAGTTTTAAACAAGGAGAGACTGCTGGTGGTCTGATAGTGATTTATCCTTGACATACAGGACACAGTCCCCAGCTACCTTAAACCTGGAAGGACTCATGGAAGGACATTCCTGAGCACCAGAGACCAAAATGACGATCTTCCCCTACAGACCAAATCCAATTTTTAAAGAGTAATAAAGGTATGTGGGGTAGCCCATGTCGCTGCTGCAAATGTATCATCCATGGAAGGTTTAGAATGAAATACTGCTGAAGTAACTACGGCTTTAGTAGTGTGCGCTCTAACAAGCCCAGGCAATTCAACTTTCGTCTTGTTGTATATGAAGGATATACAATTTTTTAGCCATCTACATAAGGTAACCTCGGAGAATGACTTACCCAATCTAGCACTTAAAAATAAAAAGTACAGTTTTGTACCTGCCATAAATGTAGATGTTAGAGTGTTAACACTGCTGCAGTCATTACACTTGGGTTATCCTGCCATCATGCGGTCCCCGCAGTCGGCCAGAGTTCCAAAGTGTTGGTCCGGCATCTGTTGCTGTCGCTTCCTCCCTGATGTCAGTGCGCCAGAGATATACAAGATGCATCCAACGCCATTTTCTTCAGTCTTTCTTGCCGCCTGGTGCCCGAAGCCAAAGCAGTTCACAAGTGCCGGTCGGCCGACTCCTGAGATTTTCGAAGTCGAATTTCAGATCCGAAGTCTTCAATAAAGCTAAGTACCCCATTGGGGAAACTTTTTTCTTGCCTCAGGCCGATGTCAGAAAAAGTTAATAATTGTATTTCTTGTGGGAAGCAAATACCTCATAAGGACTTCCACTCTTACTGTATTCCATGCCTAGGCCCTGATCATGACGTCACTAGTTGTCGGTTTTGTGCTAGATTTAACAAACGCACTATAAAAGACGTTTTCGAAGTCGAATTTCAGATCCGAAGTCTTCAATAAAGCTAAGTACCCCATTGGGGAAACTTCTTTCTTGCCTCAGACTGATGTCAGAAAAAGTTAATAATTGTATTTCTTGTGGGAAGCAAATACCTTATAAGGACTTCCACTCTTACTGTATTCCATGCCTAGGCCCCGATCACGACGTCACGGGTTATCCTGCCGTCAGGCGGTCCCGCAGTCGGCCAGAGTTCCAAAGTCTTGGTCCGGCGACGGTTGCTGTCACTTTTTCCCTGATGTCAGTGCATCAAGGGTATATAAGATGCATCCAACACTATTTTCTTCAGTTTTTCTTGCCCCAGATGTCAGGTGCCCCAAGTAGGTAGGCAATACATATTGCTAATAAAACATACATAAAAAATAAAAACAATACCTTCAGTTACAAGCAAACACATCACAATCTAGCACTTAAAAATGAAACAAACAGTTGATCAGATTTCCTTATGTCTTTTATTCTATGAAGACAGAATTACAATTGTCTAAGAACATCTAATAATGCAAAGAGTATTCTCCTTTATTTGAGAAGTTGGGAAAGAATACTGGTAATCTCACTGCCTGATTGATATCCATTTCTGACACCACTTTTGGTAAAAAGCAGGGGTTCGTTCTCAAGGAATCCCTGTCTTTGTGAAATATCAAATATAGTGGTTTACAAGATAAAGCTTGAATCTCTGAAATCCTTCTGGCAGAAGCAATCACTACCAGAAATATAGTTTTCCAACACAAGAATTTCAAGTCGCAGTCTGCAGCAGGCTCAAAGGGAGAATGCAATATTGTCTGTAACACTAAGTTTAGATCCCAAGGTGCAAATGGATCCTTATACGGAGGTTGTAACATCAAGGTCCCTTTTAAGAATGCTTTGCAAAGTTTATGAGAAATTAATGAAAATTTGAAATAGCCACTAGTTGATCCCTGATAGTAGAGGAAGAGGCATCTGCTTCAAACAGCAAAGCTAAAACTTCTAACACTTTATTGATAGGAGTGGAGAGGGTCAATGTTATTATCACGAGCCCAGCAAGAAAATCTCTTCAATTTACTAATGTATTACTTTCTGGTGGAAGGCTTATGGGAGGCCAAAAGAATCCTACGAACTGGGGAAGAAAGTTTATTACCTGGCAATCAATGGAAATGGAGAAGCCAAGCAGTGAGCTTGAGGTCTTGAAGGTTTGGGTGAACTAATCCCTCTGGATGGGATAAGTTAATCTGGATCTGGGTCCAGAGTCCATAGTCGCTGAATCAGATACGGTCAAAGAAAGTGGATTCAAATCTGTCGAGGCCAAAAGGGAGTAATGAGAATTACCATACTCTTCAACTTGATTGCTTTCTTTAAGAAATTGGGGAATTAATGGAATTGGGTGAAATCTGCAAAAGCAACAGAGACCTCCAAAGCAGACATCCAAGCAACCTCCACACCCTAACACAAACCACGAAACACATACTTCACAAAACTTGTGTGCCACGCAATCACAGCCCTTAAGGCAAAATAACATACCCAACATACTAGTAATAGGTGACTCTATAGTCAGGCACACTGATGTCCCACTCACTAGGCTGAATAAGGAGAAGGTTACTGTTAGCTGCCTGTCAGGTGCCAGGATCGGCCACATAACACAAGCACTCAAGTCACTCCAGAACAAGTACAAATACGACTCTGTCATTGTCCATGTTGGTGTGAATGACCTGAGACATCCCTCCATGGACTACATGAAAAGAGACATGGAAGATCTCTCTGATCACGTAGCCCAGGCCTGTATGACTCTGACCCTGAGTAGCATCCTGCCCTCACCAAGAATGATACGACGATATAAAGAAAAAATTATCAATTTCAACAAATGCCTAAGTTTCTAGTGTCATTCAAAGGGGATCCAGTGCCTGTCTGCCTGGGATGACATGCTCGACAAGCCACACTGCTTCGCTAGACACAGCTTGCATCTGTCACCCTTAGGCTTTCGAATACTGGCCAAGGCTCTTGCCACCCCCATAGTGCCTTTTTAGGCAAGGCTCAAAAGACAAACCCACCACCGTAAACAGCACAAGTAACAAAACTGAGGGTAATGCTACTCAATGGCAGAAGTCTAAACCTCAGAATGCACACACTCGAGGTACTCCTCAGTATGGAGAAAATTGATATTATGTGCAGTAACAGAAACCTGGTTTAAGGCTCCAGAGAGCACCCCAGCACTACCACGCTACAACTCATACCATACATTTCGGCCACAGAATCCGGGCCGAAATATAAAAGGTGGGGGCGTAGCCATATTCATTAAGGATACCCACACCTCCAGGTTAGTGGCACAGCACGATGAAGAGATCATTCACGTGCAGCTAACAACGGGCAAAACTGCAATTCAAATTGTAGCTTGCTACAGATCACCCACCATGTCCCAGGACCCCCATTCCACGTTTCTGGGTCCTACCAAACACCCTAATATTTGGTGATTTCAATTACCCAAACATTAACGGGGAGAACTACTCAAGTACTAACGCCCTTGTCCAACATTTCCTAGAATTTATAAACTCAAAACACACTGGATCAACTGGTCAACACTCCCAACAGAGGTGACAACATATTGGACCTGGTCATCACCAACATGGGCGACCAGTGTTCCACACTGGAGGTCAACCCCTCGCTGGTTAGATCTGACCATAAACATATCACTTTGAATATCCACATTCCACCCCACCCCCGGACAAGGAAACCACCGTGAAAAACTTTTCAAAAGCAAACTTCACATTACTTAAGACCGAGGTGGAAAGTTTCAAAGCCCCCATGTTGAAGGAAAACGCTGTCCAAGCTGCAAAACCCTTTACTAATTTATTCTACGGGCACGTACAAGAATGCATGGATCGTGCTATCCGAAGCAAAACCAAGACTCACTCCTCCAAGAAAAGGAAACCAGTCTGGTGGACCCTTGCCATAAACAAGCCATACAATAAAAGGAGGAAACTAGTACAGAAAAGATGTCTTCCCACGAAGGGAAGACATCCCTGATTAGTATCAGCAAGAAACTACGATCCCTCATAAAATCATCCAAGGCGAGCTTCGAAAGAAAAATTGCCAAGGACTCCAAAGATAACCACAAGGCATTCTTTAGCTATGTCAAAAATCTAAGTGGCAATGCTCAGATCTGCTCGGATTTGGTGCAGAATGGCACAAAATACAATGACTCGACCGATATCGCCAACATCCTGGCAGATAGGTTCAGGGCAAACTTCACCTCCCCCTCACCCCCAAAAGGGCCCATAACCATACCAGAAGAATTTAGAGCAACTGAAATCACAGACACTGAGGTTAAAACAGCCCTCTCCAAAGCCAAAAACACAGCATCAGTGGGGCTGGACGGTGTCCCAGGCTGCGTCCTACACGAGTTCAAAGACAAACTAACTCCTCACCTAAACACACTGTTCAAACTCAGCCTCTCCACAGGCTACGTACCCATAGAGTTGCGCAAAGCAACGGTTATTCCTCTCCACAAAGGTGGAGCCAAAATAGACCCCGGGAACTATCGCCCTATAAGCCTGACTAGCTTGGTCTGCAAGGCTATGGAGTGCATCATCATGGAACTCATTAACAGAGACATTGGAAACCTCCAAACACTGGACTCTACCCAGTTCGGCTTTAAGGGCAGATCATGCCTCCTAGACCTGGTGGACTTCTTTGAGACAGTTACCAAGGCTATAGACAAGGGAAAGGTGGTACACACAGCCTACCCAGACCTTGCAAAGGCCTTCGACACCATTCCCCATTTTGGTATTATAGACAAGCTCACCAGCCTGAACATAAACCCCTAAGTCACAAGATGGGTTGCCAACAGGCTCACGGACAGAACTCACATGTTGAGAGTTGCGGGAGCTAGGTCCGACTTTAAACCGGAAACAAGTGACTTTCCCCAGGGCTCAGTCCTAGGACCCCTCCTGTTCAGCATATACTTCTCAGAGGTAGAGGCAAGCATAGGAGGACTATGGCCGACCAAGTTTGCAGACGACTGCAAACTAGGGGCTATAACTGACTCTCTGGCTGACACACACATCCTCCAAAAGGGTCTCACTGAAACAGATACCTGGTGTCAAAATCAAGGCCTCAAGCTAAATGCCAAAAACTGCATAGTCATCCCCTTTGGAAAAAACAAAGTACCCGCTAACTAACACATAGGTGGTAGTCCCCTAAATACAGAAGACGTAATACGGGATCAGGGGACCCAAGTAGACAGTAATCTCTCCTTTGATAATCACATTGCCAAAGTGGTTAGAAAATCCTTCTGTGTGGCCCACCTAATCACAAAAGGGTTCGCATCGAGATCAAAAGAGGTCATTGTGCTCCTCTACTCATCAGACCCATCATAGAGTACAATGCCCCATTTGGGATGTACCTTACAAGACACCTGAAACAGCTGGAAAGAACACAGAAGTACCTCACCAAGAGGATCACTGGCCTCAAACAGATGGCCTATGCAGCTCGACTGAAGAAACTCCAGCTGTACTCGGTTGCATACTGCCTACTCAGAGGTGATCTCTGCCTGACATACAAGGCCATGTCCACCCCAGAATTGATGGACATGCTCCACCTAAAGAAAACCATATCCCCTTGAGCCACCCGCTCTAGGGATCTAAACCTCACCACAACAATAAATAGGACACTTCCCATGCTTTGGAACAAGATTCCAATCTACATTAGGCAGAGCCCCTCGCTAACACTCTTCAAGAGAAACCTTGACAAGTGGATGGGAAACAAAGTTTACCCTGGGGATCACTTTAGTGGCTCTGCTGGACAGAGGCACAGGGAACTAATCTAAGGGGGTGGCGAAAGCCAACACATTCTGACTAGGCTTATAAATGCCTAGTACCTACATATGAACTTATAAGGCATATAAAAGTCCAGAAGAGCCAATTGTGCAAGAGACCGTCACTTGGAGACTTCCCCGAACGGGGCCCCCGAGATTAAGTAGCTGCTGCACTTGTTCAAAGGCGATGCAAATAGGTCACAGCAAGGCTGGCCCCGAAACAAAGAATCTTTTACAACACTTTGAGATTGAGACACTACTCAAGGCAAGAGGATCCATCTGCTCGGTTTGTCTGCTATCACACTGGAACTCTCCAGAATACGCGTTTCTATTAGAAAGCAGTTGGAAGAGATCTCCCACTGCCAAACTCTGAGAGCTTCTCAATAAAGGGAGCAAAACGTGGTTCCTCCCTTCTTGTTGATGTACCAAACTACTGACATATTGTCTGCTTGAATCACAATCGTTCCAAAGGGGAGAGCAGTTTGGAAGGCCTGCAATGCTAAAAGCACTGTCCTCAGCTGTACTACACTGATATGCAAGTCGGCCTCCAAAGGGGACCAAGTGCTTTCGACAGTCTTGTCCAGATAATGCCCCCAAGTCCATCTGGGAGACGCCCATGGTCACTATGGCCTGGGGTTGACATGGGACAAAGAGGCAGCCCAAGAGAATTTCCTCTGAATGAATCCACCAAGCTAGGTCTTTCTTGCAACGGTTGGTAATTAAAATCTTATCTGACAGTGGCTGATACAGTATGGAACACTGACATGGTAGAAGCCGCTACAGAATTCTCATGCAAAATCTTGCTAGGGGAACAAACGATATGGCCGCTGTCATCAAACATAAGGCTTGTAAGACTAGTCATGCAGCTACTCTCTTGCTTCTGACAAATTTTCTGCACTTGGGCCTTGATCTTCTGCAATCTTAGATAAGGTAGGAAGGCTATGCAAGTACTGGTATTTAGAACCGCTTCTATAAACTCTAAAGTTTGTGTTGGAGTCAGTTGTGATTTTTCATAATTTACAGTAATCCCCAGGTTGGCGCAATTCTGGAGAATACAATATCTTGCTTGTTCTATAAGATACCTGGTGGAAGCAATAATGAGCCAGTCGTCTAAGTATGGAAACATCCAGAATCCATACAGTCTCAAGTGAACAGCTACTACTGCCATGCATTTAGTGAACACCCTGGGGGCTGTGGTGGGACCAAAGGGCAGAGCCCTGAACTGATAATGACTGGCTCCCAGCTGGAAGTGGAGGAATCTCCTGGAGCGCTTGTCCATTTTTATGTGGTAATACACATCCTGGAGATCTATTAGGCACATCCAATTGTCTTTCCCTGGAAAGATTCAAGACCATCCATAATTTTGTCTGTCGAATGGATTTGTTCAAAACACTTAGATCCAAAACTGGTCTCCAGTCCTCAAGATTCTTTTTATTGGAAAAAAAAAAACAAGAGTAAATCTCTGATTACATCTGGTCTGGTGGGACCGCTTGGATGACTTTTTCTAGCACCTTTTGCATTTCCAATACTGCTGGGTTCACTCCGACTGGGTGGGACATTGGGGATTTTCTTGCGTTTGAGGGGGGGGGGGTGTAGAAAGAAGGGTAAGGTGCAGCCTCTGGTTATGATCCTCTGCAGCCAAACATTGGAAGTTATCTGAAGCCAGGTGCAATGGTGGAGGGACAACCCCCCCCCCCCGAATGCCTCCAAAGGAAGGCAATCAGGCCCTCCTTTCAGGAGCACTGGTAGGGTTTACCAGGAAAAGTATCCATGGAACCCTGATTTTGCGGGCCACCTCTGCCACGTGGATGGTGTCTTCCATTAAAGCTCCCTCCTCTATCCCTGGGGGAGCCACTGCCACATGTATCCTGGAAAGGCCCTTGGGACTTTTTCAACCACATTTTTCCACTCCTCTGGTACCTCGAATAGGACCACTGAGGATTAGAAAAATATACTCCCACAGCAGAAAAGGTCTTTCTATCCTTTTCACACCTGGACAAAGTTTCTCAAAAGTTATAACGGGCCAGAAAGGGATGATCTGTCAAAAAGGGCATGGATGAATGAAGACTTCAATGGCTCCCAAAAATTCACACAACTGCATCCAAGCGTGTCTTCTTATGGCTATGCCTGATCCCGCTGCTCTATTCATCCCTTTGGCTGCATCTGCTACGAGTCTCATGGACAAATTTGAATTCGACTCTACGTTGGCCAACTGAGAAGCAACCTTATCTTGGACTTCATCAGATACGGCTCCTGCCAGGGTATCTGTTAACTCTTTAATCAGATCCCTCTGAAGCCTATTGAAGTGTGCCATTAAATTCAAAGACCATAATGCAAAAGTCAATGTAGTGTAAACCCGCATGCCAAACCTATCCATCGCCAGAGACTCTCTATTAGGAGGACGGATAGTGGAGCTTTCCTCTCCCAGCTCCTTTTTTGTGGTCACTGCTACTACCATGGCATCTACCGCCAATTCCTTTGCCCAAAACTGCTGATCCTCGGGTGCAGTTAGAATTCTGTCTGGTCTCTTGGGGATTGGTTCAATGGCGTCAACAGCCTTCCACGCCTGTTGCAACATCAACTTAATGAGCTCATCAGTGGGCGGAGTTAACCAAGAGGTAGATGGTCGAGAGCTAAAGCTTGCAGCTACACAGAGAACTCCGAAGAGAGCTTTTGGGATGTCCAGCCACCCTTCTGCTTAAGCATCTTAAGGATGTCTCCAAAGGAGACACCTTCCAGGGGGACAGTGGAGAACCCTCCCCTTCATCATAATCAGTGTGCTCCATGATGGATTCCTCTGGGGAATCTAGGAGTTTCCTCTTATACTTCCCCTTCTGAGGATCCTCCTCAGTGGGATGATCTGGGGAAGTGTCAGAAGAGGACAAAACCTCTATAGTTTACTCCTGCAGTTTCAGCGCTCACTGTCCAGGTGCTGGAATTGGTTGAAGCTCTGGATGAGGAGAAGGACCGGGAAAGTGCTCCGACAGGGGTGGAGCTGACTGAATGCTCACAATGAACACAGCCCTCTCCATGGCCTGGAAAGTTGGTCTCCCTAAAGAAGGAAGGAGGCCATTAATCGATAAAGACTGCCTCTGACCCGTGGCCCCCTCTCCACTCCTAAAAAACTGCCCCTGAGGTTGAAGCTGGGGTCAAGCTAACCCATGCCAAAGCTCCACAGTGCATAGGTGGCTCCAAAAAACTGGAGTTAAGTCCTGCCCCCCGAAACCGACAGCATAGCCATGACCCCAAGAGGTCTAGAGACAAAGAAAGTACAGTTGTGTACACTTACCATAAATTAAGATGTTAGAGTGTATTCACTGTTGCAGTCATTACATTTGGGTTACCTGCTTGCAATAGCCCTCAGTCGGCCTGATTATCAAAGTCTTGGGTCCTGCATCGGCTGCTGTCTCATCTTCCGTGACGTAAGGTAGTCAGGGGTATAAAGTATGCAGCTGACGCCATTACATCAGTTTTTCCACTGCAGTCTTGCAGGGCCTTATATATATATATATATATACACACACAAGGTTATACCTCCAACAAAAAAGCAAATACACCAAAAAGCTTTTAAGCATAGTAAAGGAGAGTAGAGGTATAGCCAAAAGAAGTCAGGGGGCTGGAGGGAGGGTAACCAGGACTGCAACAGTGAATACACTCAAACATCTACATTTATGGTAAGTGTACACAACTGCACTATGTTCTTCATGTTTCACTGTTGCAGTCATCACATTTGGGTAGATTCCCATAGCAAACAATGGGAGGAGGAATTTAGATAGCATTAGGACCAGCTATAAGGCCCTGCAAGACTGCAGTGGCAAAACCAGCTCTGTATTTAGAGAAAATTGGCAAATGGTAATGCTTGGTGAAAGTATGTACAGAACTCCAGGTAGCAGCTTCTAGGATGTCCCTGGTAGGGACACCTCTGAGGAAGGCTGTAGAAGTACATACAGCCCTGGTTGAATGGGGTCTAATCCCCTGTGGGACAGGTTTTCCATGGTGCTTATATAGCAGAAATGAATGCAATTGCCTATCCATTTAGAAATGGTTTGCTTTGAAATAGTCTTCTCCTTTGCCTCTGCAGCAAATGCCACCAGCAGTTGTTCAGATTTCCTTTGAGGTTTAGTCCTGTCCAAGTAAAATCTAAGTTGTCTGTGCACATTTACGGAATGCAGTACCCATTCCCCTTTGTTCTGTGGATTAGAAAAGAAGGTTGGCAAATGAATGGATTTAGAGCCACAATGGATACCACCTTGGGCATGAAGGAGGGACTGGTCCTGAGGGACACCCTGTCCGCATGAAAGATGATGAAAGGCTCCAATGCAATAAGGGCCTGTAATTCAGATACCCTTCTTGCTGAAGTGGTTGTTAAAAGGAAGGTTGTTTTCCAAGAAAGGAATTTTAACTCTTTTCTTGCAGATAGTTCAAAAGGAGGAAGAGTGAGTTTTTCCAATACAAAGTTAAGGTCCCAGGCTGGAGTTGGGGCTCTCCTGGGCGGTCTTAAGTTTTTGGCCACTCTGAGGAACTGCTTGAGCAGTGGATGAGAGAAGAGGGGTGGTTCTGTGTTGTAATGAACTGAGACATGAATTTTGATGGAGAAAAAAGAAAGACCCTTGTGAAGCATCTCAGTTAAGTATTGAATAATCTGTGGTAAATTGGGCGCTGCTGAGCCCATCCCTTGAGTTTGGTTCCAGGCACAGAATCTTTTCCATTTTTCAGCATAAGATTTTCTAGTACTAGGCCTCCTTGCCTAAAACATGACAGCCAACACTTGTTTACTGAGGGATGGTAACAGAGAGATTAGGTAATTAGCCAGGCTGCCAGGTTCAGGGTTTGAAGCCGAGGGTGCAGAATCTGGCACTCCTGCTGTGACAACAGGGTAGGGTCTGAGGCAGATGCCATGGAATCAGCACTGACACACTGCGCAAAAGGGGGTACACCAGTGTTGGCCTGGCCAGTCTGGTGCAATCTGTATCGTCCTTGTTTTGTCCTGTTTGATCTTTAGAAGTACTTTGAAGAGGAGAGGCATAAACTGATAGATTTTTCCAGCTGAAGGACAGAGCATCCACTTTGAAATCTTGTTTGTGGGGAGTCCTTGTGCAGAACTTGTCCAATTGGTAGTTCTGGGAGGAGGCAAACAGGTTTATGTACCACATAACAGTGGTGTTGTCCGTCTTTACCATTAATTGTTCTGGAAGAATGTGGTCCTTGAAAGCTGTCAGAGCATTCTGTACAGCTAACATTTCTTTTTGATCGATATGCAGGTGCATTTGACTTGGGTTGCATTTGCTCTGAATGCACTTCCCAGACAGGTGAGCCCCCCCCATGCATAGTCTGATGCATCTGTTGTTAGGGTTTGGGTGACAGAGGGTAGTGTGAATGGTAGTCCCTTGTTTTGGTGGCAGGCCTCTGCCCACCAAAAGAACTCTAGGTGTAGGCAAGCTATGATAGGAATCATTGCTTCTAGATCCTGAGAATGTTGACACCACAGACTTTTTACATACCACTGTAGTTTCCTCATATGCAGTCTTGCATATGGAATTAGAAGAATGCAGAAGGCCATGAACCCCAAGGCGTGAAGTATTTGCTTTGCAGATAGCAGGGTTTTGGTGGCCACTTGTTTGAAGTAGGTAGTCAAATGAATTTGTTTCGCTGGCGTGTGGAAAGCCATCTGGGAAGTTGTTTTCAAGTTGCTCCCAGGAATATAATTTGTTGACAGGGTACCAGATGTAATTTCTTTTTGTTTATGGTGTACCCCAGACAAGTTAGCACCCTTTGTACAAATGCCAGATGATTCAAAAGTATGTCCTGACTTTCGGCCTGAATTAGACAATCATCCAAGTATGGGTATATTTGAATATTTCTTTGCCTGAAAAAAGCAATGACTGGAGCTAGGTACTTTGTGAATACACTGGGAGCAGTAGATAAGCCAAAGGGCAGTGCAGAGAACTGACAGTGCATGTAGCCTGCTTTGAGGCGTAGATATCTTCTGCAAGATTCCCTGATTGGGATGTGCAGGTAGGCTTCCTTTAAATCCAGTGTTGCCAACCAGGCATCTTTGCCTAGCATAGGAAGCAAATGGTGAAGAGTTAGCATCTTGAATTTTGGAATCACCAAAAAGGTGTTTAAGATGGAAGGGTCCAGGATAGGATGCCATGAATTGTCTTTTCTGGGTACCAGGAAAAGTGAAGTAGAAACCTTGTCCCTTTCCTTCTTCTGGTACAGCTTGAATAGCCTTTATGCTTAAGAGAGAAAATACTTGCTTTTGAGCCTCTGCCCATTGATTTGGGGGTAGATCTGGCCAATCGTTTGGGTTTGGTAACGTGTGGAAGTGAAATCTGTATCCTTGGGAAACTATATTTAAAACCCATTTGTCCTGGGTAATGAGTTCCCAGTCTCTGGCCTGCATAGCAATCCTTCCCCCTAAAGGAGCAGTCAGTTGAAAAGTGCTTGGAAGTTTTAAAGTTAAGTTATTGAGACAGCTTACCATGGGGGGGGGGGTGTCTTACTACTCCCTGATTTGGAAGTGGGAGCCCCCCGATGCTTAGTCCTGTGCGTACCCTGGCACTGAAGCCTGGGTGTGCTGCTGGTTCTGGGTTTGGACTGAGAAGGCCTGGAAGAGGCAGGAAAGGACCAATTCTTAGAGGGCCACTGCCTACTAAATCTTGGAGCCTGTACTTGTAGGAAATCTTTAACAGTTTGCATAGATTTAGCTTTTTCCTCCATCTTTTTAAAAACAACTTCTGCCTTGTTGCCAAACAGGCGGTCTTGGTTTAAGGGAGCATCCAGTAATTTCGCTTTAACATGATCTGGCAAGGATTGCTCCGTAAGCCAAGCATGCCTTCTAAGTAAAGACCCAGTTACAGCAGCCTAGCAAGATGCCTCTAGTGAATCAAAACCACATTGCAAAGTATGTTTTCCAACTTGTTCAGCTGAATGCAGTAAATCCTGTAAATCCTTATTTTCAGCACAATCAGGAATCAACATAACTTTCTGTATAAGCAATCCAGTAATATGCTGCTGATACTTTAACATATGAAACTGGCAATTTAAGGGCCTAATTTCCAAAGGTGCAGAAGTTTATACCTTCTTATCCCATCTATCCAGCACCCTGGAGTCTCTAACAGAGGGGCTAGGATTTTTGACAGTAGTAGCTTTAATGCCCTTGGGTCCCTGTGAAATGGGCTCAGGATCCGCAGTAGGATTTTTAAAAAGGAACTTGTGAGAGTCAGGAACCCTGTAATATCTATCAGGTTTCCTGGGAGCAGGAGGTAAAGAATCAGGGGCCAAGATAGATTCTGAAAAGGCATCAACAATGTCTAGTACAGGAGGTATTGCTAAAGGCCTGTGCTGGGGCAGGAGTAAGAAATCCCTAAGCCTCTTTTTAGAATCGGAGAAATCTTGACTTTCCCAACGAAAATACTCCCTGAAAGTATCCAAGGTTTCACCAAAAGAGAAATCCTCTGGAGGGGAAGCAGAGGGAATAGAGTCCTCAGCATCAGAATCCTCATAGGTAGATAAGAGTAAATCCTGATCATCAGAAGAAACAGAAAATTCAGAATCCTGGTCAGAAGTATCATAAGTAAACTCCATCCTAGATATCTTAGAGGGGGAAGGCTGGCTTCCCCTGATTAAAGTAATAAGGTCTTCAGCCATTTTTATAATTTGTTTTTTAGGCATAGAGGCCTGACCATGTGGTCTGGGCGTCGGTTTTCTAGGCATGGTTCGAGTTTTAGGCCTTGAAGAAGAAAATGGTATCGGTTTAATAAGCAAGTCAATAGGCCTGAATACACCCTCAGAAGCCGGTGCCTGCACAGCGGCTCCTGACCCATCCAAGGTAGAGACATCTGCAGGTTCCACAGTTGAAGCATCTCGTGGCATACCGGACTCCGAATAGGTCTCAGTAGAGGCCTGTGAATCAGAAGTAGTGGGTATTAGGGGCTGCAAAAGCACCTCACTGAGTACCGGTGAACTGGCGACTGGCTAAGGACAAGCATCGTCGGCAGCTTTGGACCTAGGCGGTCTGTCTCTGTCTTAATCTTTGTGTTTTTTCAGAATGTCGGTAGTCAGATGGCTTACCGAAGACATATCAGGATAATTGAACCGAGCACCAAAATATTTAGAAGCGCAAATATACCGACGACTGACAGTTCGTGGTTTAAATAAGGCACAAAACCGACAGCGAGGTACGTTGTGGTCAGGGCCTAAGCCAGGAATACAGTACGAATGAAAATCTTTATGAGGTATTTGCTTTCCACAAGTAATGCAATTATTTACTT
This sequence comes from Protopterus annectens, assembly GCF_019279795.1. Lineage (NCBI taxonomy): Eukaryota > Metazoa > Chordata > Ceratodontiformes > Protopteridae > Protopterus > Protopterus annectens. The sequence continues at coordinate 1,852,749,601 of NC_056725.1, read as the reverse complement.
TTACTGACATCAGTTTAGAGCAAGAAAAAGTTTCCCCAATGGGGTACTTAGCTTTTAGTTGAAGACTTCGGTTCTGAAATTCAAAAATGAAAATTTCAGGAGTCGGCCGACTGGCACTTGCAAACTGCTTCTGCTTCGGGCACTGCACGGCAAGAAAGATTGACGTAATGGCGTCGGCTGCATGTTTTATACCCCTGACGTCACGGAAGAAGGGACAGCAACAGACGCCGGACCCAAGACTTTGTTAATCAGGCCGACTGAGGGCTACTGCAAGCAGATAACCCAAATGTGATGACTGCAACAGTGAAACACGAAGAACATCAGTCAGCAGGAATCTCAGAGACAGAATCTCCAAGGCCTCAGAGGAGGTCGGAGGAGGAAGAGTAGTTGAAGTCAAAGAAGGAAGGGCTCCAGCTCCGGAAGGGGCTGGAACAGAGGACATACCTGAAATTCCCCTTGCCACAAGGAGCTGATCCACCAATCGCAACACATCCAATTCTGTTAGACACTTGGTGGAACAAATTGACTGGGTAGAAGGGGATCTTGGCCATTCAAAAAATGGACTAGGTACTTGACCTGCAAAGGGATCTATGGATGGGGAATATCTGGTCCTAGGATGATCAAGAAATAAGTATTCAGTATTTTGCAGTGGCAATGAAGCCATCAGTGTCAAAATGGGAGGAGACACCAAGACTATCTGTGCTGTGGTCTGGTCTTGGGTCTGTGCCGATAACTTCAGCACTAGTGGAGAGAAACTTTTGGTACCAAGGTTGGTGCCAAAGTATCCTTTAAGGTTACTCCCAGTTCTGCAATGGAAGAGGGAACCAAAGTTATAAGTCTTTTGGTCGTCGGAGCAGAGGGAGAAGCTGGAACTGACCGGCCTCTTTTTCTAGATTGTGGAACTGACCGGCCTCTTTTTCTAGATTTGTCAGCATTTGAAGTGGAAGAAGATGAGGATGGGGAAGAAACGTATGTTTTATTTTTACTATCATGACAAGAGATGGCCTTCTCAAAGGCAGATTTTATCATTCCCTTCAATAGCAATTTGTTTTTCCTTTCTACCAGGGCTTGGTCACTGAAACCATGACAAATGGAACAAACTTCAAGTAAGTGCACCAGGCCCAGGTAGTAAACACAGAGAGAGTGCCCATCAGACCTGGGCAATTTATGGCCACATTCAAGACATTTCTTAACTCAAGAGGTGCCTTAGCATTTATCGGACATGATTCACACAAGAATCATGCACACACAGACACACTATAAGGCAAAAACTATATCAACCAAATAGAGCTAGGAGTATAGAAGAAAAAGGGGGGTAAAAAGAAAGACTACTAACTAAGATCAAACAGAGTACCCAAAGGTACTAAAGCTACAAGCAATGGTGGGCAAGAATACACCGAAATGTATAAGGGAAAAATATATACTACCATTTGTTTTTCTTTAGAATACAAGGAAAAAGGGTAAGGAAAAAAACTACAAACAATGGTAGAAAGGTGTACCCACAAAGGTACAGAAAGCTACCAACAATGGTAGGTAAGAATACACCTAAGTGTAAACGGGAAAGCGGAGAAGAGAGGTAAAGAGCTGCTGAAAATAGGGTAGGCTATAGAGAAATTACAATAATACTACAGAAGAAAAATCTTATTTCAATACAAAGTTTAGAAATACAAAGGAAAAAGTAACACTTAGCTCAAGAGCTAGTTGGCAACGCGTCTGTCACAGAAAAGCAGCAAACGAAACCTGAGGTAAATTGGAGAGGAGCATTCTGGGTAGGACTTAAGCTTGACAGGTTTTGGTTCTTACAGGCTGTAGTAACGACAGAGTTGGTTCCGATATTTTGGAACCGAGCCCCATATGTCAAGGACAAATGCAGATTGACATCAGATCACTAATTAGAGGCTACTCACCCAATGAAAATTACGTACTGTTTACACATTTAATTACTGCAAGAAGGTGAAAGGTCTACTTCAGTACTTACAGGTGAGATTTTAAAGCTATTTTCTACATTAATTATTTTAAAAATATCTTTTTTTAAGCAAAAGAGTGCTCACAACCATTAAGATACATGCTCACATGCATTAAGATATATACAAACACATTTCTGTTTAAAAAAATGAAAACTTACGTACTTACCATAATGCTACATCCATGTTGTTATTTTCCATCCATCTCAACTAACGGGTATATCAGATCTGACTGGATCTGAAGCTGACAACACTCAGACTTTGGATTCAAGGCTCAGGCTCAGACTGACATTGCCTGCCTAACCTATACTGAATACTCAACTTGTGCTAAAAAAGCAAAAAGGACTGGAAAAGCAATAACACAGACAAAGACTACGAAAGGCAAGGCTCCAGACAGGTCCATTACAGTCAACCGAGAGCCCACAAAGAAGACAATTTCGATGGTGGAAAGGTTGAGATGGAAAGAAGACAACACTGATCTAGCATTATGGTGAGTGCATAACTTTTGTAACCAATGTTATCTTTTTCATCAATCTCAACTAATGGAACTGAGACCTCAGCTATCACTCCCTGGGTGGACTTATGGAAGGATGTTCCTGAGGATGGTAGAGCCAAACAAAACCTTAGACCTAGACTGCAGGTCCAGCTTGCAGTGAGAGACAAAGGGGTGAACTGTGGATCTACTAGCCACAGCACATATATTATCAATAGAGACTCCACAAAAGAAACCAGAAGACATGGCTGCTCCTCTAGTTGAATGTGCTTTAGGTTTGTTAGGTAGTGAATAGTGAAGGTCCCCCTGTCTTTATAGACAGCAATCAGACAACCACTTGAACAACGTGACCTTGAAGACACTGGTACCTACTCTGGTTTTAGAAAAGGGGACAAAAAGTTGGTCAGGTTTCCTGAAGTCCTTGGTATGATGCAAAGAAAAATGCAACTAACGAATGCAGGATATTCGCCTTTGTTCAAGAAGTAAGGGAAAAACAGTGAGATAAATAGTCTGATTCATGGTGGACTCAAAAGCAACCTTTGGGAGGAAGTTCAGACTCATTTGCATTGATCTCACTCATTTGCATTGAACTCTATCTTTATAAAAAGACAAAATGTGGAGGTTTACCTGACAAAGCATACAGTTCTGAAATTCTCCTTGCAAAAGTAATAAGTCACCAAGAAAAGTTTTCCTCCAAGACTGGAATTTCAAATCCATAGTAGCTGCAGGTTCACAGGGGTTATTATACACAGAGGCCTGAAGTAAAACATTAACATCCTAAGGTGGAACAATATCCCTTAGAGGAGGCCACAAGAGAACAGTATCCCTCAAAAAAATACTTTGAAAGTTTAAAAGATGCAATAGGTATCTGACCTTTACTAACATTAAAATTCGAAATATCTGCTAGTTAAACTTTAATCATGGACTAGCATGCTCCTGCCTGAAAAAGAACAGAAAAAATCTAGAATTGACTAAGGGAGCAAAAAAAAAAAAAAAAAAAAAAAAAAAGATCTAGGCTATCAGCATAAGCCGAGAGAGAGAATCTCTTCCACTTAACTCTATAAAATTTCCTGAAACGTTTCTGAAATGTTAAGTTGGGAACAACAGTGGATAAAAGCCTGCAGCTTCTAGTCATCATTGGAAAAGCAGAAAAGTACAGCTGTGTGCACTTACCATAAATGTAGATGTTTGAGTGTATTCACTGTTGCAGTCATTACATTTGGGTTATCTGCTTGCAGATAGCCCTCAGTTGGCCTGATTTACAAAGTTATGGGTCCTGCGGTGGTTGTTGTCCCTTCTTCCATAACGTCAGGTCATCAGGGGTATAAAACATACAGCCGACACCATTAAATCAGTTTTTCTTGCCCCAGATGTCAGGTGACCCCCTAATGGGAAGCAATTAAACATAAAAGCACAAAGATATACCTCCAACAAAAAAGCAAATGCACCAAAAAGGCTTTTAAGCATAGTAAAAAAAAGTAGAGGTGTAGCCAAAAGACGTTAGGGGGCTGGAGAGAGGGTAAAGTACAGTTGTGTACACTTACCATAAATGTAGATGTTCGAGTGTATTCACTGTTGCAGTCATTACATTTGGGTAATCTTCTGGCAGGTTGCCCTCAGTCGGCCTGAATTCCAAAGTCTTGGGTCTTGCGTCAGTTGCTGTCTTCTTTTCCATGACGTCAGGTCGTCAGGGGTATAAAACATGCAGCTGATGTCATTTTATTTAGTTTTTCTTGGCCCCGATGTCAGGTGTCCCCAAAAAGGTAGAAATATTCTAAATATATATATATATATATATATATATATATATATATATATATATATATACATATACATGCATCAAAATAAGCTTTACCTTCATCTACAAGTAAATACACCACATAGGTTGTAGAAGATAGAGAAGGAAAGATAAACTGTAGAATGACAGGGGGATGGGCGGGAGGGTAACCTGGAGTGCAACAGTGAAAACACTCGAACATCTACATTTATGGTAAGTGTACACAACTGTACTATATTCTTCGTGTTTCACTGTTGCAGAATCCTAAAGCTATGGTTGGAAGTCTGGAGCTAAACAGCATTAGGTGACGCTAAAAGGCCGTGCAGCACTGCAGTGGCAAAGCCTGCTCTGGACTTGGAGTAGAGTGGCAAATGGTAATGCTTTGTAAAGGTGTGAACAGAACTCCAAGTAGCAGCCTCTAGAATGCCCTTGGTTGGTACTCCTCTGAAAAAGGCTGCTGAAGTAGCTGCAGCCCTGGCGGAGTGAGACCTAATGCCCTTGGACACAGGTTTGCCATGGTGTAAGTAGAAGAAATGGATGCAGTGGCTTATCCACTTTGAAACTGTCTGCTTTGTAATAGCCTTTCCTTCTGATCCTGCAGCATATGACAATAGTAATTGCTCAGTTTTTCTTAGAGCTTTAGTCTTGCTCGAGTAGAATCTTAGCTGTCTGTGTACGTCCATGGAATGCAGAATTCTCTCCCCTTTGTTCTGCGGATTTAGATAAAAAGTTGGCAGATGAATTGTTTGGTTAAGAGCCACACTGGAAACGACCTTAGGCATAAAAAATAGGATTTGTCCTCAGAGACACCCTGTCTGGGTAAAATATGATAAAAGGCTCTACAGCCATGAGGGCCTGTAGCTCTGAAACTCTTCTTGCTGAAGTAATTGCTAGTAGCAGAGCGGTCTTCCATGATAAGAACTTTATGTCAGCGGTAGCAGCTGGTTCAAATGGAGGCAGGGTGAGCTTTTCCAACACATAATTGAGGTCCTATGCAGGTAATGGTGATCTTCTAGGAGGCCTTAAATTTTTGGCTCCTCTAAGATACTGCTTTAGTAAAGGATGAGAAAAGATTGGTGGCTCTGTATTGTAATGAGCTGAAATAGCAGCGACATGGATTTTGACTGATGAGAAAGATTGGCCTTTGTCCAGCATCTCAATTAAGTATTGTAATATCTGAAGAATATGCGGTTCTGCGGTATCAGATCCTTGTGCTTGATTCCAAGCACAGAATCTCTTCCATTTGTCAGCATAAGATTTTCTAGTACTAGGCCTTCTGGCTTCCAAAATGACATCCACTACTGCTTTACTGAGAGGTGTTGTGTGTATGATTACAGGAGTAGCCATGCTGCCAGGTTCAGAGTCTGTAGTTGGTTGTGCAGGATTTGATTGTTTTGCTGGGACAGTAGTTGTGGTTTTTGAGGCAAGGTCCAAGCTGGGTATTGAGACAAGTTCCTTAGGATTGGGTACCAGTATTGGCAGGGCCAGTCTGGGACAATTAATATCATCTTTGGCTTCTCTTGTCTGACTTTTAGAAGGACCTTGGGTAGAAGAGGCAGAGGAGGAAAGGCGTAAACTGATAGGTTTTTCCAACTGAAGGATAGGGCTTCCACTTTCCATGCTTTTTTGTGGTAAGTCCTTGTGCAGAATCTCTTCAGTTGATAATTTTGAGGAGAGGCAAATAGGTCTATGCCTGGGCTCCCCCATTTCTCTGCTATCATGCTGAAGACTTGTGGATTTAGTTTCCACTCGTAAGGATCCATAAGGTTTCTGCTTAAATCGTCTGCCAGAGTGTTTTGTTTTCCTGGCAAGAATTGAGCTTGAAGATTTACTTGGTAGGTCAAAGCTGTGTCCCACAGTGCCATGGCTAATCTGCAAAGGGGGTATGAGTGTGTGCCCCCTTGCTTGTTTATATACCACATGACTGTGGTGTTGTCCGTCTTTATCAGTAGTTGTCCTGAATGAAGTAAGTCCTTGAAGGCTGTTAGGGCATTTTCAACAGCTAGCATCTCTTTCTGGTTGATATGTAAATGCATTTGATTTGGTGCCCATATGCCCTGAATGCATCTTCCTGCCATGTGGGCCCCCCAGGCATAAATCTGATGCGTCTGTTAAGATTTGGCTGGCAGGGGGTAGAGTGAAGGGCCGTCCCATGTTTTGGTAACAGGCCTTTGCCCACCATAGAAACTCCTGTTGCAGTCAGGGGATTAGAGGAATCATTGTTTCCAGACTGTGTGAATGTTGACTCCATAAACTTTTTAGGTACCACTGAAGTTTCCTCATATGCAGCCTTGCATATGGAATTAGTAGGATGCAGGATACCATGAAGCCCAGAGCCTGTAGAATTTGTCTTGCAGAAGACTGGGTTTTTGTTGACATCAGTTTGAAGTAAGTAGTCAATTGCCTTTGTCTGGCATGAGGTAAGCCATCTGGGCAGTTGTATCCAAGCTAGCACCCAGGAATGTTATATTCTGAGAGGGTACCAGTTGTGATTTCTTTTCGTTTATTGTGTACCCTAGGCATGTTAGAAGCCTTTTCACAAACGCAAGGTGTCGTAGAAAAAGTGTCCTTATTCTCTGCTTGAATGAGACAGTCATTCAAGTAAGGATATATCTGAATACTTCTTTGTCTGCAAAATGCAATTACTGGTGCCAGGCACTTTGTAAAGACCCTGGGCGCAGTAGATAAGCCAAAGGGCAGTGCAGAGAATTGGTAATGCATTAAGCCAACCTTGAATCTGAGCTATCTTCTGCACAACTGTCTTATTGGAACATGCAGGTATGCCTTTTTTAGGTCTAAAGTCACCAGCCAAGCATTCTTGCCTAGCATGGGCAGAAGCTGCTGCAAAGTGAGCATTTTGAATTTTGGAATGTCCAGGTATGTGTTCAAAATCGATAAATCCAGTATTGGCCGCCAGGCCTTGACCTTTCTGGGTACCAAGAACAGTCCTGAGTAAAAGCCTTGTCCTTTTTCCTGTTCTGGTACTGTCTGAATACCCCCATATCCATGAGGGATGTAACCTGTTTCTGTGCCTCTGCCCATTGATTTTTTGGCAGATCTGGCCAACCCTTTGACATTGGCAGAATATGGAAATGGAATCTGTATCCCTGTGATACGATGTTTAGTACCCAGTTGTCCTGGGTTAACTGCCAATTTTGAGCAAAAAGTGCTAATTTTCCCCCTATGGGTGCTGCCAAAAGATAAGTGCTTGGTGTAGGCAGAGGGAAATCATTGGGATTGCTTTCTGTAGGTTTGCGCTTTATCTCCTCAGATTTGGAGGTGGATGTGCCCCATTGCTTTGACCTACATGAGTCTTGAGCCTGGTACCTGGAACCCTTAGGGAGTCTGGATTTGCCCCTTAGAGCTCTGTCTGACACAGGAAAGGACCAATATTTTGTAGGCCAGTGTCTACTGAATCTTGGTGGCTGCACTTGTAAGAAATCTTTAACAGTTTGCAAAGACTTAGCTTTGTCTTCCATTTTCTTTAAAACCTCTTCTGCCTTAATACCAAACAGAGAATCATGCTGTAAAGGTGCATCTAGCAATTTAGCATTAACATGATCATGCAAATGTTGTTCCTTTAACTAGGCATGCCTCCTAATCACAGATCCAGTAACTGCAGCCCTGCAAGAGGCCTCTACAGAATCAAAACCACATTGCAAAGTAAGCTTGCCAACTTGTTCAGCTGCATGCAATAATTCCTGCAATTCTTTATTTTCTGCACATTCTGAAATCAATATCATCTTCTGTTTCAGCAATCCCATTGCATGTTGTTGGTACTTAAGCATATGAAATTGACAATTTAAGGCCCTGATTGCCAAGGTTGCAGATGTATAAACCTTTTCTCCCCATCTGTCCAGTGCCCTAGAATCTCTGTCACCGGGGGTAAGGTTTTTTGCTGTTGAGGTCTTAACTCCCTTTGGACCCTATGAAATAGTTTCAGGATCAGCAGCAGGGTTTTTAAATAAAAATTTATGTGAGTTGGGGACTCTGTAATATCTGTCAGGCTTACTGGGAGCCGGAGGTAAGGAGTCAGGGGTCAAGCTTGACTCTGAAAACACATCATCCACAATGTCTAAAACAGGGGGAATGGCTAAAGGCTTGTGCTGAGGGAGAAGATGGAAATTCCTGAGCCTCTTTTTTGATTCTGAGAAGTCTTGACTCTCCCAGTGAAAATGCTTCCTCAAAGTATGCAAGGTTTCTCCAAATGAATAATCCTCAGGAGGAGATGCAGATGGAAGAGACTCCTCAGCATCAGAATCCTCATAAGGTAGGATAAATAATTCCTGATCAGAAAAGGAATCAGAAGAAATAGAAACCTGACCTGAAGATTCATAATCAGTGTCTTGCCTAGGCCTCTTATCTGGAGGGGGATGGGTACCCCTGATCAAGGTAATAAGGTCTTCAGCCATTTTGATCATCTGTTTTTTTAGGCATAGAGGCCTGTGCACGTGGCTCATGCGTCATTTTTTTAGGTTTAGAAGTTGCTTTTGTCTTTGGTTTTGCAGCTGTCGTCGGTTTGATGTACAATTGTTGAGGTCTGAATACACCCTCAGAAGCCGGTGCCTGCTCAGCATCTCCGGACCCATCCGAGGGAGATACATCTGTCGGTCCAATACCTTGAGTATCTTGCAGCATGCCGGACTCCACATGGGTGTCGGTAGAGGCCTGCGACTCGAAGGTAGCGGGTATTAGGGGCTGCGAAGGCGCCTCACTGAGTACCAGCGAAATGGCGACTGGCTTAGGAGAAGCTTCGTCGTCAGTTCTGGATCTCGACTGCCTTTCTCTGTCCTTTTCTTTGCGTTTTTTTATGTACTCCGGTAGTCGGACTGCTATCCGATGACATTTCTGGGTAGTTAAATCTGTTTCCAAATACTTTGATGCAAAAATATACTGACGCTTAAAAGTGCATTGGTTAAATCTAGCACAAAACCGACATCCTTATGAGGTATTTGCTTCCCAAAAGTAATACAATTACTAACTTTTTCTGACATCGGTAAAAAGCAAGAAAAAAGTTTCCCCAATAGGGTACTTAGCTTTAGTGAAGACTTTGCTTCTGAAACTCAAACTCGAATATTTCAGTAGTCGGCCGACCGGCATTTGCGAAATGCTTCTTCTTCGGGCACAGCGCGGCAAGAAAGACTAAAGAAAATGGCGTTGGCTGCATATTTTATACCCTTGACGTCATGGAAGAGGAGACAGCAACCGACGCAGGACCCAAGACTTTGGAATTCAGGCCGACTGAGGGCAACCTGCCAGCAGATTACCCAAATGTAATGACTGCAACAGTGAAACACGAAGAACATCTGATATTTATGTGTCAGTGCTGGATTTAAAAAGCAAGGGCATTTTATAGGTCAGTACAGTGCATGTTCCTGTTTTAATACTGATCTAATGTTTTGCTAAAAAAATCAAGTCTACACACGAGAGATGAAGTGGGGCACTGAACATCTCTGCTTCACTTCTGACAAAGTCATGTTGACAGATGGGCACAATAGCACTTATCTGAAATGTTCATTCCATTTACATGTACTCTACAGGTAGAATGAAAGTGAGTGCCTTGTGAGATCTGAAAAACAATAGCATTTTCTTTTTACAGCACTCAATATGAAATTAGAAGTTATGTACTCACCATAACGTTCCATCTGAGTAGGTGTATTCATTTGTCTGCAACCTGTGGGTTATGGATCCGATATCGGATCCGAACCGGCATGGTTTTCCAGCTATGGATCCAAGCTCTCAGCTCCTCCCCTCACCCATAATGCCCTGCTCTACCCTCATGACCTCAGATCGAGTTTGCCAACAGCAACAACACCCTGAAAAGGGTAACAGATAATATGCAGGAAACTGAAAAGGCCAGGGGGATAGGAGGGCGGGATGGTTGCAGACAAATGAATACACCTACTCAGATGGAACGTTATGGTGAGTACATAACTTCTAAATCTGAAGTAGGAGATTCATTTGTCTGCAACCTGTGGGACAGAGTCCCCAGCTACCTGAATCTTGGGCGCCATCATGGAAGGATATTCCGAGCACCGCGGAGCCAAAGGATGCTCTACCCCTAGATGCAAGATCCAACTTATAGTGGGAGATAAAAGTATGAGATGAAGCCCACGTGGCTGCTGCACAAATATCATCTAGAGGAATCCTAGCCTTGAAGGCTGCCGAGGTAGATACTGACCGGGTTGAATGGGCATGAACACCCTCCGTGCAGGCCTTCCTGAAGCTTGATAAGCCAATAAGATGCACTGTGAAATCCAGCGGGACAGAGAAACTTTAGAAATTGGCTTGCCCAAATTAAATTTTGCAAAGGAAATAAACAACTGGTCGGATTGCCTATGACCAGTCGTCCTGTTTAGATAAAATCTAAGTTGCCTGTGGACATCTAATGAGTGAAGCTTATATTCACCTTTGTTTTCATATTTAGGGAAGAAAACAGGGAGGTTAATGGACTGATTAATGTTTGCTTCAGAAGCGACTTTAGGAAGAAAGGACGGGTTGGTCCTGAGGTAGACACGGTCCGGATGAAATACCAAGTAAGGAGGTTTAGCTGATAATGCTTGAAGTTCTGAAACTCTCTTGGCCGATGTAATGGCTACCAAAAAGGCTGTCTTGTAAGACAAGAATTTGAGATCCACCGTAGCCGCTGGTTCGAAGGGGGCGGTCAAGGCCTGGAGAACCAAAGAGAGGTCCCAAGGAGGAACCGCTTGTTTTACAGGGGGCCTGAGAAGAAAAGTACCTTTAAGGAAAATTTTACACAACTTGGCTGACATAAGAGGGTTAGAGTCATGGCCAATGTGATAATGAGAAATTGCCGCCAGTTGTACTTTGACTGTGGAACTGCTGGCACCATCGTTAAAAAGAGTGGTTAGAAAGTCAAGCACTAAGCGGAGAGGAACCGTGAAGGGATTCCGGCCTTGCCGCCCACAAAGAAAACCGCTTCCACTTGCTGCGGTAGACCTTCCTAGTGGACGGTTTATGAGCAGCCACCAGAATTGCCTTAACAGGTGACGAAATACCGTGAGTCCTGATCAAGAGTGGAACTGGAGCAGCCAAGCGGTCAGCTTCAGGTTGTCCAGATTCGGAGGAGGTATGCAGGATGGATGGGATATCAGATCCGGAATGGGATCTAGAATCCAAGGAGGATTCACCGAGTGAGACCTTAGAAAGGGGAACCAGATCTGTCGAGGCCAAAACGGAGCAATGAGAATCATTCTGCAACCCACCAGAGAGGCTTTCTGAAGAACTTGGGGCATCAGAGGCAAGGGTGGATAAGCATACAGAAGACCAGGTGGCCAAGCATGCACCAGAGCTCTCTTGGGAACCTCCGGGAGGTATCAGAGCGAAAAACTGTCGCACTTGGTGTTTGAGGGAGAGGCAAAAGATCGCATGGAGTTCCCCACGTGCGAATATGCGTTCGCTACTTGACAATTGAGAGACCACTCGTAAGGGGTCAGAATGGTGCGACTGAGCTTGTCCGCCAGGATGTTGGACCGACCCGGAATGTGCGATGCTAATAGAAAGCGGTTGGTGGAGATTGCCCATTCCCAAACTCTCATGGCTTCTCGACAAAGAGGGTAAGACCTTGTTCCCCCTTGCTTGTTGATGTACCAGACCACAGACATGTTGTCCGATTGAATCGCAATTGTTCCCAAGGGAAGAAAGTCCTGAAGTGCTAGCAACGCTAAGAGCACTGCTCTCATCTCTAGAACGTTGATATGCAGTAAGGTCTCTGAATCGTTCCACGTGCCTTGGACGGTCCGGCCTCAAAATGCCCCCACCCGAGGCGGGAGGTGTCCGTGGTCACCGTGGCGAGAGGGGAGAAGCACAAAATGGGCGGCCCCGTGGAGATCTGGAGAGTGAAGCCACCACAAGAGGGACCGCTTGCAAGCCTTGCTGATCACAATGGGATGATGCATAGGAGAGCAAGGTATGACCACTGTACTAAGAGAGTCCACTGTAGGATGCATATTGAGCCTGGCAAGAGGAAGAAGTGCTATAGCAGACGCCATGGACCCTAGAGCCCTCAGGACCAACTCCGCTGAACAGAACTTGAGTGGAGAATGGCCCGCACCTGGAGTTGCAGATTTTGAACTCTGTCCGCAGTGAGGAAGGCTCAAACTCCTTGTGTCTAGCCTGGCCCCTATAAAATCTAAGAGCTGTGTGGGCCAGGTTGGATTTCTTTGTATTTATTGTGATGCCCAGAAAAGGAGCAAGATAGAGAAAGGAGTCTCGCGCCAATAAAAGTAGATGCCTTGTTGGGGCGGTAAGAAGCCAGTCGTCCAGGTAGGAAAGACCTGCACCCCTGAAGCCTCAGGTGGGCCGCTACCACTGCTAATACTTTGGTGAACACCCTGGGGCTGTGGTGAGACCAAAGGAAGGACCCGAACTGGTAGTGACTGGCTCCCAGCCGGAAGCGGAGGAACCTCCTGAGCGCCTGTCCATCAGGATGTGGTAGTACGCGTCTTTGAGGTCTATCGAGCACATCCAGTGATTTTCTCCCAGAAGGGGGAGAATAGATTGCAGAGTGACCATTCGGAATTTTTCCTTGGGACTGCCAGATTCAGGAGAGAAAGGTCTAGAATTGGTCTTAGTTCCCCGTCTTTTGGCACTAAAAGAACCTGGAGTAGAACCCTGATCCGATCTGGTCTGGGGACGGGCTGGATGGCTCTTTCTTTAGCAGATGGCCAATTTCTGCCAAAGCGGCCTCCCGCTGACCGGGTGGAACGTCTGGGAGGGACTTCAACTTTGGTAGGTGAAGAAAAGGGATGCGGTATCCTCTGGATATGATTTGGAGAACCCAGCGGTCTGATGTTATGGACTCCCATGCTGCTAGGTGCCCCGAACGTCCCCGACTGCCTCCAGAGTGGAGCAGCCGGGCAACCCTCAGGGTTGCTGCGGGCCATTCAGAGAAAGGTTCCCTGGACCCGAAGTTTCTGGGAGCCCCTCTGCCTCTAGGGCGTCCTCCCTGTCCTCCTCTGCCACGGAAGGACTGGTTGTCCGGAGCAGGCTGGGACTGCTGCGACTTCGGAACCACATCTTCTTCTGACCCTTTTGGTTCCTAGAGTAGGGCCTCTGGGGTGCAGAGAAGCGGATTCCGACGGCAGACAGCGTCTTCCCGTCCTTCTCGCTCTGGGTCAACGTTTCGCGAACGGTTTTGCCAAAGAGAGCAGAACCATCAAAGGGGACGTTCGCAAATGACGCTTTGAAGGGCTCAGAAAAATCGCAGTGACGGAGCCAGGCCTGACGTCTAGTGACTAGGCCTGCCCCTGCGGCTCTAGCGGCACCTTCCGTAGCGTGGGAGAGTAGCCGCATAGAGGTATTAGTAACTGACCTAAGAGTGGCCATGCGGGTGGAGTGCAGCACCCTGTCCTCCTCCGACATGGACTCTGGGGGAGATGCAGCGTATTCTTTAATGAGATCTCACTGCATCCTAATGACGTGTGCCAAGTACTTCAGCGCTCTTACCGAGAAGGTCGCTGAAGCGGTCCATCATCCGAGACTCCTTGCTCGGGGGATGGACTGAGGGACTCTCCTGAGCAAGTTCCCTCTTGGTGGCCGCCATCAACATGGCATCTACCGGAGGCCCCTTACTCCAATGGGCACGGTCGGACGGTGGGCTAAGGATCCTATCGGGCCTCTTAGGAATTGGTTCCACGGTGTCCGGTTCCTTCCACGCCCTGGTGGTAATGAGGTCCACCAGGGGGTCGGCAGGAGGGGACACCCAAGAGGTAGACGGGCCCGCTTCAAATGCCTCCAAGAACACGGACTCGTCCGAGGAAGACTTGGGGCAGACCACCCCTTATACGGAGCATTTCCATGATGTCTCCAAATGAGACATCCTCGGGGTGACCGTGGGGAGCCTTCCCTTCCTCCAAGTCCGTGTCTTCCGTGAGAGACTCGGGGAGTCAATGTGCCTCCTTTGCACGTATGCTTGCGAGGACATCCTCTGGGGGCTGTCAGAGGACTCTCGCAGCAGCAACTTGTTCCATTGGAGCAACTTGGGGCACAGAAGCGGGCTGTCCCAAGGGCGGATGGTGGAAGCCTGGCCCAATGCAGAGGGAGCTGACGGAGCCGAAGGGTCCGGAGACCCTCAACAGGGCCCTCTCCACTACATCAAACGCCAAGGGAGCAGACCTCGACCAAAGGATCCGACAATGGCTCCCCTCGGATCCGAAGAGTGGATCGGAGCGGCGAAGCGCCGGATCCGGGACAGTGCGCCGACACAGACAGTGCCGAAGGAGCACTGATCCCCGGATCCGAGCTCGGATCCAGGCTCGAGGTCGGATCCGATGCACTCGAGGGCAGGGTCGGATCCGGTACAAAGTACTATCGGCGCCGACCCACCCCGCTCGGCTGCTCGGCTCCAGCTGCTCCGAACCCGGATAGCGGGTCGGAGAAGGAGCAATCGGTTTGAAAAGGTGTTGAGCTCCCCAGAGAGGGAGGCAAACTCCCATCTGCATCTGGGCCTGGATGAACCTTCGCATCATCCGTCCAGATCAGCATCCGTAAGGCTATACGTGGATCTCGACGAGGCTACCGAGGTAGGCCTGGAGTGCCTCCTCGATAGCCTCGGAGATCGGGTCTCCTCCTCCTCAGGTCCCGTGAAAACACACAGGAGACCGGAGCCGAGAAGGAGGAGACCGAGCCGACAACGGAGCCGGGAGAAGCCGCTTGGCTGGCGGGGCGAAACAGAGGTCTCGGCCCGCCGCTTATGGTGCTTCTCCTCCGTCCCTTTTAGCATCCCTCTCCTCGAACCAGAAACGGGAGGTTGAGTCCCAGGAGGAGGAGGGGTGCCAGAGAGGAGTAACCGCAGGCACGGTTACTCCGGAAGGAGCGGAGGTCGGAGCCGAGTCCGGCGGTAAAAGGCCCGCCAAAACAAGCTTGGACCTCCGCTCCTTCAATGCCCTGGGGTTGAACCCTGCACAAATGGAACATCCAGATGTGAGGTGTTCAACCCCCAGGCATCTAACACAGAGTGTGGCCATCAGCTGGGGAAAGCTTATGGCCACACTCGGAGCATTTAGAAAATATAGACTTAGGTTGGTCTGCCATCCCAGTCTAACAAAGAAGTTACCAAATTAAAGTAACTAAACAACCAATACACACACAGGCCCAACACACACACTCTACGCCAACAGCGAGGGGAGGGATAAAACTTTTAGATTAACTCTAAAAAGAAAAAATATCAAAGGGGAAACCTACACTTTCACACAAAAATTCAATACAAACTTCAAATTTCTGAAATTTAACAATAAAACTACCACTTAGCTTGAGAAACAAATCCAGTCACCATGCGCGGCAAACGAGATCTGAGGTCATGAGGGTAGAGCAGGGCATTATGGGTGAGGGGAGGAGCTGAGAGCTTGGATCCATAGCTGGAAAACCATGCCGGTTCGGATCCGATATCGGATCCATAACCCACAGGTTGCAGACAAATGAATCTCCTACTTCAGATGCTTGCTTAGGAAAGCTTTACATACATAGTGTGTTTGAGCTGACAACTGAAGATGTAAAATGAAATTGTTTAGTGTGCACTGAACATCTGTGTTTTATTTCTGTATTTAATAACAATAATGTGTGTTAAAAGAAAGTGGTGAGGCTCTTACACAGGGCACAGACATTCCATTTTTTCTGTGTATCCTAACAGTAGGTTAAATGAATGTTTATCAGTATGAGTGCCTTGTAATACCGATTTGATGACATGCAGAAACACTAATTCTTTTGAGAGTGTTGTTCAATGTACATAGGAAAAGCAAAGTACAGTTGTGTACACTTACCATAAATGTAGATGTTCGAGTGTATTCACTGTTGCAGTCATTACATTTGGGTAATCTGCTTGCAGGTTGCCCTCAGTCGGCCTGATTAACAAAGTCTTGGGTCCTGCGTCGGTTGCTGCCCCTTCTTCCATGACGTCAGGTGGTCAGGTGGTCAGGGGTATAAAATATACAGCTGACGCCATTATATAAGTTTTTCTTACCCCAGATGTCAGGTGCCCCCCTAATGGGGAGCAATTAAACATAAAAACAAAAAGGTAATACCTCCAACAAAAAAGCAAATACACCAAAAAGGCTTTTAAACATAGTAAAGGAAAGTAGAGGAATAGCCAAAAGAAGTTAGAGGGAGGGTAACCAGGACTGCAACACAGTGAATACACTCGAACATCTACACTTATGGTAAGGGTACACAACTGTACTATGTTCTTTGTGTTTCACTGCTGCAGTCATTACATTTGGGTAGATTCCCAAAGCTATGGTTGGGAGGAAGAGCTTAGATAGCATTAGGACCAGCTATAAGGCCCTACAAGATTGCAGTGGCAAAGGCAGCTCTGGATTTAGAGAAAATTGGCAAATGGTAATGCTTGGTGATAGTATGTACAGAACTCCAGGTAGCAGCTTCTAGTATGTCCCTGGTAGGAACGCCTCTGAGAAAGGCTGCAAAAGTAGATGCAGCCCTGGTGGAGTGAGGTCTGATCCCGGGGGGGGGGGGTTAGGTTTTCCATGGTGCTTATAGCAGAAATGAATGCAATGGCTTATCCATTTAGAAATGGTTTGTTTTGAAACAGCCTTCCCCTTTGCCCCTGCAGAAAATGCTACCAGCAGTTGTTCAGATTCTCTTTGAGGTTTAGTCCTGTCCAAGTAGAATCTAAGTTGTCTGTGCACACACAAGGAATGCAGAATCTGTTCCCCTTTGTTCTGTGGACTGGGAAAGAAGGTTAGCAAATGAATGGACTGATTTAGAGCCACACTGGATACTACCTTGAGCATGAAGGATGAATTGGTTTTTAATGTTGCCTTAAGATATTACAAGTTTGGCTTGTAGTTTGGTTATGTTGATGTATTTGGTTTAACTTTGACAGCATTGTAAAACAACTTTTTAAGTCTCTAACATAACCTGGTGGTTTGCTAGTTTCAATGTCTAATTAGCATATTTTATTAATTGGAGTTCTAGTCACATGATTTGGACTAGAAGGTACTTAAGCATTGAATTTTTAATGATGGTTTATCTTGATAAAGCCTGGTACGACTCCAGGCGAAAGCACTTGATGCAATGTTCTACTTTTTATTTGTTCTTCATTAGTCAATTTTGATGCAAGATACGTTGGACTGTTCCGTTCCTTTCAAGCCTTTGGATATTTTACTTTGTTCATGAATTGGTCCTGAGTGATACCCTGTCCAGATGAAAGGCTTCACTGCCATAAGGGCCTGTAATTCAGATACCCTTCTAGCTGAAGTGTTTGCTAAAAGGAAAGTTGTTTTCCAAGAAAGAAATTTTAAGTCTGCTGTAGCAGCTAGCTCGAAAGGAGGGAGAGTGAGTTTCTCCAATACAAAGTTAAGGTCCCAGGCTGGGGTTGGAGCTCTCCTGGGTGGTCTCAAATTTTTGGCCCCTCTGAGGTACTGCTTGAGCAGTGGATGAGAGAAGAGGGGAGGTTCTGTGTTATAATGAGCTGAAATGGCTGAGGCGTGGATTTTAATGGAGGAAAAAGACAGGCCCTTGTGAAGCATCTCAGTTAAGTACTGTAAAATCTGAGGTAAATTGGGCATTGCTGTGCTCATCCCCTTGAGACAGGTTCCAGGTACAGAATCTTTTCCATTTTTCAGCATAAGATTTTCTAGTACTAGGCCTCCTTGCCTCTAAGATGACATCCATCACAGGTTTGCTGAGGGATGGTAAAGGAGAATTTAAGTAATTAGCCAGGCTGCAAGGTTCAGTGTTGGAAGTTGAGGGTGCAGAATCTGGTTCTCCTGCTGAGACAGCAGGGAAGGAGTCAGGCAGGTGCCATGGAGATAACCGTGACACACTGCGCAGGAGGGGGTACCAGTGTTGGCGTAGCGAGTCTGGAGCAATCAAAATCATCCTTGGTTTGTCCTGTTTAACTTTTAGTAGTACTTTGGACAGCACAGGCAGTGGGGGGAAGGCACAGACTGATAGGTTTTGTCCAGCAGAAGGACAGAGCATCCACTTTCCAGGCTTGATTGTGGGGAGTCCTTGCGCAAAATTTGTCCAATTGGTAGTTCTGGGGGGAGGCACACAAGTCTGTGTCTGGGCTCCCCCATTTGCTTGTCAACATGTTGAAAATCCTTAGTTCCAGTTTCCACTCATGTGGGTCCATGAGGTTTCTGCTTAGTCCGTCTGCCAGTGTATTTAATTTTCCTGTCAGGAATTGAGCTTGTAGATGCACTTGGTAGCTCAAGGCTGTGTTCCACAACGCCATGGCTAGTCTGCAGAGGGGGTAGGAATGCGTACCCCACTGATTGTTTATGTACCACATAACCGTGGTGTTGGTCCGTCTTTACCATTAGTTGTCTTGGAAGAATGTAGTCCTTGAAGGCTGTCAGAGCATTCTGTACAGCTAACGTTTCTTTTTGATTGATATGTAGGTGAATTTGACTTGGGCTCCATTTGCCCTAAATGCACTTCCCAGTCAGGTGAGCCCCCCATGCATAGTCTGATGCATCTGTTGTTAGGGTTTGGGCAGCAGGGGGTAGTGTGAATGGTAGTCCCTTGTTTTGGTGGCAGGCCTTTGTCCACCAGAGGAACTCTAGGCATAGGCAAGATATGATAGGAATCATTGTTTCTAGGCTGTAAGAATGTTGATTCCATAGGCTTTTTAGATACCACTGTAGTTTCCTCATATGCAGTCTTGCATATGGAATTAGAAGAAAGCAGGAGGCCATGAACCCCAAAGCTTGCAGTATTTGTCTTGCAGATAGCAGGGTTTTTGTGGCCAAATGTTTGAAATAGGTTGTCAAATGAATTTGTTTCTCTGGCGTGAGGTAAGCCATCTGAGAAGTAGTATTCAAGCTTGCTCCCAGGAATATAATTTGTTGACAGGGTACCAGGTGTGATTTCTTTTCGTTTATGGTGTACCCAGAGACAAGTTAGAACCCTTTGTACAAAGGCCAGATTATTCAAAAGTATGTCCTAGTTTTCTGCCTGAATTAGACAATTGCCCAGGTATGGGTATATTTGAATATTTTTTTGCCTGCAAAATGCAACAGCACTTTGTGAATACCCTGGGCACAGTAGATAAGCCAAAGGGCAGTGCAGAGAACTGATAGTGCGTGTAAGCCTGCTTTGATGCGTAGGCATCTTCTGCAAGATTCCCTGATTGGGATGTGCAGGTATGCTTCTTTTAAATCTAGTGTTGCCAACCAGGCATCCTTGCCTAGCAAAGGAAGTAATTGGTGAAGAGTCAGCATCTTGAATATTGGAATTTCCAAAAAGGTGTTTAGATTAGACAGGTCCAGAATAGGACACCATGAATTGCCTTTTCTGGGTACCAAGAAAAGTCTCGAGTAGAAACCTTGTCCCTTTTACTCTTCCGTACCAGTTGAATAGCCCCCATGCTTAAGAGAGAAAGTACTTGTTTTTAAGCCTCTGCCCACTGATTTGGGGGTAGATCCGGCCACCCACTTGGCGTTGGCAACGTATGGAAGTGAAATCTGTATCCCTGGGACACTGTATTTAAAACCCATTTGTCCTGGGTAACGAGTTCCCAGTTCTTTGCATGAAGAGCAATCTTTCCCCCAAAGGGGCAGTCAGTTGATAAGTGCTTGGAGATTTTAAACGGAAGTCACTGAGACAGTTTACCATAGGGGGGTGTCTTATTACTCCCAGATTTGGAAGTGGAGGCCCTCCACTGCTTAGTCCTGTGTGTCCCCTGGGACTGAAACCTGGGGCTTTTGCTGTGTTTGGTTTGGCTTGAGAAGACCTGCAAGGGGCTGGAAAGGACCAATTCTTAGAGGGCCAGTGCCTACTAAATCTAGGAGGCTGAACTTGTAAGAAATCTAACAGTTTGCATAGATTTATCTTTATCTTCCATCTTTTTAAGAACTTCCTCAGCCTTGTTGCCAAACAGGCGGTCCTGATTTAAGGGAGCATCCAACAATTTAGCTTTAACATGATCAGGCAAAGATTGCTCCTTTAACCAAGCATGCCTTCTGAGCAGAGACCCAGTAACAGCAGCCCTGCAAGAGGCCTCTAATGAATCAAAACCACATTGCAAAGTATGTTTTCCAACTTGTTCAGCAGAATGCATTAAATCCTGTAATTCTTTATTTTCCACAGTCAGAAATCAACATCATTTTCTGTTTAAGCAATTCAATAACATGTTGCTGATACTTAAACATATGAAAATGGCAGTTTAAAGCCCTAATGGCCAAGGTTGCAGAAGTGTAAACCTTCTTACCCAATCTATCCAGCGCCCTGGAGTCTCTATCAGAAGGGGTAGGATTTTTAGCAGTAGAAGCCTTAATGCCCTTGGGCCCCTGTGAAATAGATCCGCAATAGAATTTTTAAAAAGGAACTTGTGTGACTCAGGGACCCTGAAGTATCTGTCAGGTTTCTGGGAGCAAGAGGCAAGGAATCAGGGGCCAAACTAGATTCCGAAAAAGCATCATCAACAATGTCTAGTACAGGAGGAATAGCTAAAGGCCTATGCTGAGGTAGGAGTAAGAAATCCCTAAGCCTCTTTTTTGAATCAGAAAAATCCTGGCTTTCCCAGTGGAAATGCTCCCTTAGAGTATGCAAAGTTTCCCCAAAAGAAAAATCCTCTGGAGGGTAAGCAGAGGGAATGGGGTCCTCTGCATGAGAATCCTTATAAGTAGATAAGGGCAAATCCAGATCATCAGAAGAATCAGAAAAAACAGTATCCTGGTCAAAAGATACATAAACAACTTCAGTCCTAGGCCTCTTAGAAGGGGGGGGGTTGGCTACCCCTGATTAGAGTTATTAAACCTTTAAGCCATTCTTATCATTTGTTTTTTAGGCAAAGAGGCCTAAGCATGTGGCCTGGGTGTCGTTTTTGTAGGCATGGTTCAAGATTTAGGCCTAAGTGAAGAAGGAGGCATCGGTTTAATATGCAAGTCCGTAGGCCTGAATACACCCACAGAAGCCAGTGCCTGCACAGCGGCTCCGAACCCATCCAAGGTAGAGACATCTGTGGGTTCCATAGTTGAAGCATCTCGCGGCATACCGGACTCCAAATGGGTCTCAGTAGAGGCCTGCGAATCAGAAGCAGTGGGTATCAGGGGCTGTGAAAGCGCCTCACTGAGTACCGGCGAAATGGCGACTGGCTTAGGAGAAGCGTCGTCGGCAGTTTTGGACCTTGGCGGCCTGTCTCTGTCTTTATCTTTGCGTTTTTTTTGGAATACCGGTAGTCGGATGGCTAACTGATGACATTTCTGGATAATTAAACCGAGAAATGAAATATTTAGAGGCGAAAATATACAGACGACGGATAGTGCGTTGATTAAATAAAGCACAAAACTGACAGCAAGGTACGTCGTGGTCAAGGCCTAGGCAAGGAATACAGTACGAATGAAAATCTTTATGAGGTATTTGCTTTCCACAAGTAATGCAATTATTAACTTTTACTGACATCAGTAAGGAGCAAGAAAAAGTTTCTCCAACAGCGTACTTAGCTTTAGTTTAAGACTTCGGTTCTGAAACTCGAAAACAAAAATTTCAGGAGTCGGCCGACCGGCACTTGTGAACTACTTCTGCTTCGAGCACCGCACAGCAAGTAAGACTGATGCAATGGCGTCGGCTGCATGTTTTATACCCCTGACAACCTGACGTCATGGAAGAAGGGACAGCAACCGATGCAGGACCCAAGACTTTGTTAATCTGGCCGACTGAGGGCTACTTGCAAGCAGATCACCTCAAATGTAATAACTGCAACAGTTAAACACGAAGAACATCTGAAAGTGTTGCGAGCCTGGTCTGAAGCGCAGGAATTTCCTGCAAGATTTCTTTATGGGGATGTGGAGCTAGGCATCTTTTAGGTCTAGGGTCACTAGCCAGGCATTTTTTGTCAGCATAGGCAGCGACTTCTGCAAAGTTAGTATTTTGAATTTGGGGACAACCAGGGAGGTGTTCAGAATGGATAGATCCAGGATGGGGTGCCAAGTGCCCTCTTTTCTGGGAACAAGGAATAGTCTGGAATAAAAGCCTTTCCCTGTTTTATCTGGGAGAACAGTCGTACTAACCCCTGGGATATGAGAGTTTGGACTTGTTTCAATGCCTCTGCCCAAGTCTGGGTACCATCTTGGAATTGGGAGCTCGTTGAAAGAGAATTTGTACCCCTGAAAAATGATCTTTAAGACCCACTGTTCTTTTGTTACTGAAAGCCAATTTTCTTTGCAGAGGGAGAGCCTTCCTCCTAGCTTTTGATGAGTGAAAGAGGGGCAGAGGGCAGACAGGGAGTCATTGAGAGTTTTTGCCATAGAAGGATGGCTTAGAACTCCCTGCCTTTAAGGAGGAGGTGGTCCACTGTTTGGTTCTCTGTTGTCCCTGGGACAGGGGCCTGGATGGTCTGTCCCTGCAGGGCTTACCTTGCCCCTGTCTGCTAGGTGCAGGAAAGACCAAGTGTTTAGAGGGAAATTTCATGCTGAATCTGGGAGGTTGAACCTGAAATAAATCTTTTACTGTTCATATGTTCATAGATTAGTACTAAGCTAACTGCTCTTGCGAGCCATTTTAAGCCTAGCCAATTATTCCTTGTGAGACTCAAACCCTGCACCTTGTGTTTGTAAGGCAAACACCTTAACCATTAGGCCACCCTCCCAACCCTGTTTGCATAGATCTTGCTTTGTCTTCCATCTTTTTAAGCATTTCTTCTGCTTTTACTCAAAACAAACGGTCCTTATCCAAGGATGCATCAATTAATTTAGACTTGACATGATCAGGGAGAGGTTATTCCTTCAACCATGCATGTCTCCTAATGACAGATCCTGACACTACTGCCCTGCTTGAGGCTTCTAGGGCATTATGTTTGCAGTGTAATGAGTGTTTGGCCACTTGACAAGTAGAGTGCAGTAAATCTGCTAACTCCTTCAAATTGGCACAGTCAGGAAAAGTTGAAATCTTTTGCTTTAATAGTTCCAAAGTGTGTGGTTGATATTTTAACATATGGAACCGACAGTTGAGTGCTCTGATAGCTAAAGTTGCAGAGGTGTATATTTCTTTACCCCATCTGTCCAGAGCTCTGGCATCCTTGTCAGAAGGAATAGGATTCTTTGTCGAAGTAGACTTCGCTCCTTTAGGTCCCTGTGTAATGACCTCCAGGTCTGCAGCAGGATTTCTGTACAGGTATTTGTGAGAATCCAGTACTCTGTAATACCTGCCAGGTTTACTGGGAGTAGGTGGGAGGGCATCAGGAGCTAAGCTGGATTTATGGAAAACATCATCCACCACTTCTAAGATGGGGGGGTGGCTAGAGGTCTGTGCTGGGGCAGATCTAGAAACTCTCTTAGTCTTTTCTTAGACTGGGGGAAGGTCCTGAGATTCCCAGTGGAAATTTTCCCTGAGGGTGTGAAGAGGTTCTCCAAAGGAAAGGCCTTATGGTGGGGGAGGCAGAAGGGATAGATTCCTCTGCATCTGAGTCCTCATAAGCAGTCAGAGGTTGTTGTTCCTCTTAAAAATCTGAATAATCATATTCCTCAGAATCCTGCTCTGTCATTACTTCAGGAGAATGGAGTCTTTTCCTTTTTGAAGTTCTAGCCTGACTACCTATGATAAGGGAGATAAGAACCTCTGCCAATTTAAGCATTTGGGCTTGGGGTGGTGGAGCAGGAGTAAGATGGTGGCTAGAGGTGGATTTTCTAGGAGTGGCCTGGCTTCTAGGCCGAAGCCCTAAGATTATCCATTGATCTGAGAAAAATGGTAATCGGGTAAGAAGACATAGTTTTTTTTCTAGAATCGGTAGTGCAAAAGGCCTCCTCGGAAGCCGGTGCCTGCATTACGGCTCCGGACCCAACCAGGGGCAGAGACAACCAAAGACTCGGAAGGCGAAGAAGATTTCTGCGGCATACCGGACTCCGAAAGGGTCTCAGTAGAGGCCTGCACAGATATCATATCGGGCACCAGGGGCTGTAAAAGTGCTTCATTGAATTCCAGAGAATTGACGACCTGCTTAGCGGTAGTGTCGTCAGATGGCTTAGCCTTGTGTGGTCTGTCTCTATCTTTATCTCTACCTTTTTTAGGAAAGTCGGAATGCAAAGACTGAAGGCGAAAATACCTGTCTACAATAAGAGCTGTACGATGAATGGTTCTCACGTTAAAGAGGGCACAGAACCGGCAACAGAGGACGTCGTGGTCTGGGCCTAAACAAGTCATGCAGTATGACTGGAAGTCTCTGTGTGGGATCTGCTTTCTACAGGCGAGACAATTGTTAACTTTTTCGGACATCGGTTAGTGCAAGAAAAAAGGATCCCCAATGGGGTACTTAGCTTTAGAAGTTTCCAACTGTAATTCAAACTCTGGTAGCGGCCAACCTGCCCACTTGCAAACTGCTTCTGCTACGGGCTCCATGGCAAGAAAGACTGATGTAATGGCGTCGGCTGCCTTGCTTTACAGCACTGACACCCTGACATCAGTCAGCAAGCAACAGCAGCTGACGCAGAAAAAATAGAAGTTATGTTCTTACCATAACGTTCCATGTTAGTTGTCTTCTTCTCGCCTTCTTCTTGCTGGATGGGTTCGGAGCCGACCTCGGTTCCGACTCGGCCACTCTAAAAGCTCGAGAGTTGGTTCCACCGGCTCGAGGCTCCCCTTATATCCCACAATGCTAGGCGAGAGTTACCTCAGATCTCGTTTGTAAGCTAACCCCAGCTTATAATAGTAACAGAATAACTCTAAACAGAGTCCACCTCTAACAACAGGAAGAAAGAAGGGTGACCTACATCCTGATCCAGGAAATATGCACAACAGCATATGCCTAAGAAAGAGGTGGTAGAAAGAGAGGTCACAATCACAACTCCTCTAGGTCTGTCCAGGCCAGGGGGAGGAGGGTGGGACGCAAGAAGAAGGCGAGAAGAAGACAACTAACATGGAACGTTATGGTAAGAACATAACTTCTATATGTTAAGTTGTCTATCTCGCCTTCATTCTTGCTGGATGGGACCGCGTCCTAGCACCTTGTCCCGGTGGCCTAACGGAACAGACTCCTGAGAACAGTGGAACCAAAGTTAGCTCTATGCCTAGAAGCTAAATCCAACTTATAATGAGAAATGAAAGTGTGAGGAGTAGCCCAAGTAGCCGCTGCACAAATGGTGTCAATAGGCAGTCTGTCTTGGAAGGCTAAGGAAGTAGCCAAAGCTCTGGTAGAATGGGCCCTAGGTTTATTAGGCAGCTTTTGGTGTCTAATCTCATAAACAAGGGTAATCAGAGATGTAAGCCATCTAGATAATGATACCTTTGAAACTGAAAGTCCCTTTCTGCCTTCTGCATAGGAGATAAACAGTTGATCAGATTTTCTGAATTGTTTTGTTCTATCCAAATAGTACCTCAACTGACGATGAACATCTAGCCAGTGTAATTTTTGTTCAGACCTATTGGAATATTCTGGAAAAAAGACAGGGAGGTCAATGCTTTGATTTAGATTTGACGTCGAGACTACCTTAGGCAAAAAGGACGGGTTGGTTCGTAAGGATACCCTGTCCTTATGGAACAATAGATAAGGAGGTCGACAGCTGAGTGCATGAAGTTCTGAGACTCTTCTAGCTGAAGTAATAGCTACCAGAAAGAGAGTCTTCCATGATAGCAATTTTAAAGAACAGGAGGCTACAGGTTCGAAAGGGGGTAGAATCAGAGAAGTAAGAACTAAATTTAGGTCCCAAGGAGAAGGAAGATTTCTTATAGGAGGTCTGAGAAGAAAAACTCCTTTCAAAAAGGCTTTGCAAAGCTTGTGGGACATTAAGGCAGACTCAGAAATACCCACATGAAAGTTAGAGATAGCTGCCAATTGAACTTTAAGAGTAGAAGGGGATGAACCTGCATGGAAGAGTTCAGCTAGAAAATCAAGGACTATTTGGATGGAAGCAGTGAAAGGATCTATGTCCCTTCCTTGAGCCCAATATGTGAAATGTTTCCACTTACTCAAATAAATCTTCCTAGTGGAAGATTTATGGGAAGCTATCAAAATATCTCGAACAGAGTGAGATAATTGAGGAAGCCTGGCTAAGGTTGGAACTGGAGGAACCAAGCAGTGAGGTTCAGAGAGGGGAGGGAGCGATGTAACTGACCCGATTGATGGATCAAAAGGTCTGGAACTAGGTCCAGATGCCAAGGGCCGCCCAGTAGAAATTGATGTAGAAAGGGGAACCACACCTGTCGAGGCCAGTAAGGAGCAATGAGGATCAACGAGGCCTTCTGAGCGATAGCTTTCTGTATCACTTGAGAGATTAGTGGGAAGGAGGAAATGCATACAGAAGTCCCCGGGCCAAACTTGGACTAGAGCGTCCTCTGCTGGGTTGGCCTGGTAAAGGGAATAGAGTGAAATAATGTCTGCACTTGCTGTTTTGGGGAGTAGCAAAAGATCGCAGCAAGGCTGACCCCACTTGAGAAAAATCTCTCACAACAGAGTCTTTCAGAGACCACTCGTGAGGCATGAGGATAGCTCTGCTCAATTTGTCCGCTATTTGATTGGACTTCCGGGATGTGCATTGCTATCAGAAAACGCTGAGAAGAAATCGCCCATTGCCACAATCTGAGTGCTTCTCGACACAGGGGTAGGACCTGGTTCCGCCTTGTTTGTTGATGTACCACACTACAGACATATTGTCTGTCTGGATTGCAATCGTTCCCAAGGGAGAGAGTCTTGAAGGGCTTGCAACGCTAAAAGCACTGCTCTCATCTCCAGAACATTTATGTGCAAGTGGCATTCGTCTGGTTGCCATGTGCCCTGGACTGTCCTGCCCTGATAATGCCCCCCCCCACCCGATCAGGGAGGCGTCCGTTGTCAGAGTAGCAACCGGAGGGGGGGGGAACAAAGGGTCTTCCCAACCAGAGCTGAGGGGAAGACATCCACCACATGAGATGATTTCTGCACGCCTGCGTAATCATAATGGTGTGGGACATTGGAAGTTGCTGGTATGACCATTGTGTAAAGAGCATCCATTGAAGGATTCGCATGTGGAATCTGGCTAATGGAAGCAGAGGAATGGCAGCCGCCATAATTCCCAACACTTTCAGAACTAACCTGGCTTTGATTCTGTTGTTGTTGAAAAGGAGTGAGACCAGTCTGTGTATGTCTGTTATTCTCTGATCTGTTAGCCTCGCAGACATGTCTACTGTATCTAAATTTGCGCCTATGTAAGTAATAGTACGACAAGGCGACAAAACAGACTTTTCGCAATTTATTGAAATGCCTAACTTTTGACAAATGCGAAAAGTGTAATCCCTGGCCATCAGAAGGAGATGCTTGGTGGGAGCTGTGAGGAGCCAGTCGTCCAAATATGGAAACACCTGGAATCCTTGTCGTCTCAGGTGAGAAGCTACCACTGCCATGCATTTGGTAAACACCCGGGGGGCAGTGGTGAGACCAAAGGGCAGGGCCCTGAATTGAAAATGACTGGTTCCCAGCCTGAAGCGGAGGAATCTTCTGAAGCGTCTGTTCATTTTATGTGATAGCACGCATCCTGAAGGTCTATAGAGCACATCCAGTTTCCTTTTCCCAATAGGGGAAGGATAGACTGCAGCGTGACCATCCGAAATCTTGTTTTCTTGACTGATCTGTTCAAGATACTGAGATCCAAAATTGGTCTCCAGTCCCTGTTTTCTTTGGAACTAAAAGAACCTTGAGTAGATTCGGATCCTTGCTGGTCTGCTGGAACTGGCTGAATTGCTCTTTTGCAAGCAGTTTTGAAATTTCCAAAACCGCTAGATCCCTTTGTGCGGTGGAACATCTGGAAGGGATTTTTGATTGTTTCGTATGCGAAGAAAGGGGATAGAATAGCCTTCGAAATGACGGACTGTACCCATTTGTCTTGAGTCAGGGATAGCCAGGCTTTTGGGTACAGTGACAACCTTCCCGACTGCCTCCGAAGGTGGGCAGCTGGGCAACACCTCAGGGATGCTGAAAGGGCTTATCAGAGAAGGCTTCTCGATTGCCCTGGTTCTGCGGAGCCCCCTGCCTCGAGGGCGTCTACCATTGTTATTCCCCTCTGCCTCTGGCGGGTAACGACTTTGTGCGTCAGGCGAAGTCCCTTGATTTTGTTTACGGAACCACATTTTCCCACTTTTCTGGCCTTTGGGGTAAGGCCTAGAAGGAGTAGAAAAACGGACTCCGACGGCAGAAAGAGTCTTGCCATCAGTCTCGCACCTAGTCAAGGTTTCTTTCACTTGAGGACCAAAGAGATGATCCATCAAACGGGAGTTAGTGAAAGACGCCTTGAAGGGGTCCGCAAAATTGCATAGCCGCATCCAGGCATGCCTACGTAAGGCCACACCTGTCCCTGCGGACCTACTCGCTCCATCAGCTGCATAAGAAAGGAGGCGCATGGAGGAGTTGGCTATGGAGTTAAGGGTAGCCAGCTGAGTGTTCATTTTATCTTGAAA
This sequence comes from Protopterus annectens, assembly GCF_019279795.1. Taxonomy (NCBI): domain Eukaryota; kingdom Metazoa; phylum Chordata; order Ceratodontiformes; family Protopteridae; genus Protopterus; species Protopterus annectens. Next base: position 1,852,721,025 of record NC_056725.1, on the reverse strand, counting down.
CCCCGCAGCTGTAGGATCCTTCAACATGTCACTCGCTTCTTTAATCAAGTCCCTTTGAAGACGAGTGAAATGGCATAGGTAGTTCAGCGAACGCATAGTAAATGTCGCTGACGAAAACATCCGCTTCCGCACCTGTCCATGGACATAGATTCCTTGTTAGGTGGATGGACAGGTACTGAAGGATCAGCTAGTTCCTTCTTAGTGGCAGCAGCTACCACCATAGCATCCACAGAAACTCCTTTTGTTAAGAACTGCTTGTCTGCTGGTGCCGTTATGAATTTGGAGGGTCTCCTGGGAGTGGGGTCCACTGAATCAGGAGCCGTCCATGCCTTTTTAGCAACCACCTGCATGAGGGGGTCAAAGGGGGGGACACCCAGGAGGTGGAAGGGCGAGAGCCAAACGCCTCAAGATATACAGATTCATCCTCCGAAGGGTTAAGGGCTGGCCAATTTCCCTCTGCTTCAGGATCTCTAGAATGTCTGCAAAAGAGACATCTTCAGAAGGGGAACGGGGGGAACCCTCGGAATCATCTAAATCTGTATCAGATGTGATTGACTCAGGTGAGTCAATGTGTTTCCTCTTACACTTCCTCTTCCGAGGGGGCTCTTCTGCCAAATCAGGAGAGGCCTCGGAAGAGGATGAGATCCCCACAGGGGGTTCCTGAGGAGCTGGCTCTCTGCGGTCCGGGATGAGGGAGTGAGTCGACTTGACCTGAGGCACCGTAGAGGGAGGGGCGGACGGCGCCGACTGTGGAGTAGAGCCAGGCTCTAACACACTCCGCATGACCTCGAAAGCACCCCTGTCAGGCAAAGCCAGAGGTCCCCGCTCCGAGAAGCTGAGAACCCCCCTCGGCACCGACAGTGATGGCTCGAGGTCGATGTCGGAGCCGAACTCACCAGCGCGAAGCTCCGAGGAAGAGGGGGGTCGGACAAGGGTCCGATGCCACTCACCCCCTCGGCGCCGACGAGGGAAGTTCGGCGCCGAGATTCTTCCAAGGAAGAAATCGGAGCCGACGGAGCTGAAGACAATTGTATCGGCTCCGACACTATCACAGTCTCGGTTCCGACGACCCGGCCCGAGCTCAAGAGAGTCGAAGGAGGAATATATTGATGGACAGGGGCAGGCATCGACTGATGAGTCGGGCTCTGAAGCATCTGGGCCAGTGCCTCGGACTTAAGAAGTCGACTCACTACCCTCTGAAGGTCATGATCCGACAGCCTCGATGACCTAGAGGAGTGAGATCTTTGGCTCCGTTCAGACAGCAGGGGAGATCCTGGAGCCGAATGAATGGAGCCAAGGGATGGTGACCTGGACCTCTTCCTAGTTGTCGGCTCCGAAGGTCTGGTCGGAGCCGACATCGGAATTTCTAATACCTCGGCTCCAGTCGGAGCCGAGGGAACCACAGAAACTGTGGACTGAGACTCATCGGCTCCAGCCGGAGCCGATGTAGGCAGAGGTTTAGAAGCCTTAGGTCTCGGCTCAGTTGTCGGAGCCAAGACCTAGATGCCTTGGAGGGCTTCCCTGAAGACACAGTAAGGGAATCCTCTGGCTTGAGTAAGCCTCTTAAAATTAACTTATTTTTTCTTTCCTGCAGGACCCTGGGGCTGAAGCCATGGCAAACAGCACAGGAGTCCTGCAGGTGCAAAGGTCCCAGACAGTAGACACAAGAAGTGTGAGCGTCTGTCAGAGACATTTTCTGAACAGCACGCATCACACTTCTTGAATCCGGAGACCTTTGCTTCTTTAGACATCTCAAAGGTGTAATCCCACACACAGTCACAAACACACTGATTACACCCTGTCTAGTTTAACTTAAAATAAAACAAGTAGCTAGGTTTTTAAATTAAGAAAACACACACACACTCCACTAGGGAAGAAAAAGGCCTGTAGGCCCAGGGAAGAACTTAAAGTTCTTGTGGGGAAAAAACAGGAATTTTTAAGAAAGGGGATAAGAATTCCTCTAAACTAAGGGAAATAAGTATAAATATTAAAATTAAAGGGGTTTTAATACACTAACTTTACAATAAAGTTACTTACCAAGAACCGGTAGAAAACCAACACCTCGATCGCTGTAGCGGCAAACGAGATCTGAGGTAACTTTCGCCTAGCATTGTGGGATATAAGGGGAGCCTCGAGCCGGTGGAACCAACTCTCGAGCTTTTAGAGTGGCCAAGTCGGAGCCGAGGTCGGCTCCGAACCCATCCAGCAAGAATGAAGGCGAGATAGACAACTTAACATCATTGACTCTGGTATTCGGGCCAACCGAGGGCTACCACAGCAGGGTTAACCCACAGTTTATGACTGCAAGAGTGAAACACGAAGAACATCAAAAACTTATTTCAGTCACCTCTTCAGGCCACTTAGTGTTGACCAAAACATTAATGACAGTATTATTTACGCTTTACAGTTTTCCATCAGTTTAACAGTCAACAAACATCCAGTCTTACATCCACTTCTAGCAAAACAATAGTTTGTGTGTCTAAACTACTTTTAGTGGGTCTGATGCTTCACAGTTCTTCAACTTATTCACTAAATTTATTTTGTACTAGTCTTCTTCATGATCACTGCACTCTTGCAACATCAGCTTCTTTTTGAATCTAATGTACGCATGATTTTTTTCTGGTCAGCTCCTGGACTTCATTCTTTCACTCAAGTGTTCATGTTCTTTTGAAACAATGGAAAAGGTTTCACTGACAGAAGTTTTTCTCTGGACTGTCTTACTGACACAAGACTGAGAAACAGGTTTCCCCTCATCTTGCTGGTTCATTCTTTGCTCACTATAGTCTTTTTTTCTGTCTTCATAGCCTGTTTTTCATTCAAAAATGTATTAAATCTTCTATGAAATAAGTACTCCAAAGACAAATGGATACGGTAACTTGGATCTCACACCCACCTCTTGGCATCTCCTGATTACCAGGAAGAGCTTGACTTTTTTTTCCCTTTAAGTTACTGGAAACCATCTCATGTCCTACAGCAGCAAAGTGAGATGCTTTTTGCTGAACAACCGAGAGGATCTTCCAGGAAAGAGTTTCTTTCTGCTGCTTCTTTTCTAGTGCACTGTACCTTACTTTTTACAAAGTTGTTCTTTGCTGGCATCCATGCAGTGTAATTACTAGGCATTAACAGCATTTTTCCAAAATTTAGGACTTTTGGTGGCTATTTTCACAACAGCTCAATCTCCATACTAGAAGAGGTTTCAACGTGCTGCTCGGTCAGCAGCCATTGTAGAAAAAACTTGTAGCAGTGCTCCTGGATATAAAGACTGCAGCACTGAATCACGATGAACACAGTAGTATTTAAAGATGGAAGATCTTGCTTTAGGTATTTTAAAAAGAGCAGTGACCCCTGTGAAAAAAGGAAGAACTAGAGTAGGCTGTTCCTCTGGAATTAAAAGCCTATTGGCTTCCAGCCTGCCTGACTCTTGCCGAAGGGGGAATGAATGGGCTAATTAGGATTCCCAAGCAGGAATGAATGCATCATAAGGCTCTCACCTAGCCTGGAGATTGCTCAAGTCTTGTCAAATACAGAATGAATGGGCTAAGTGAGTGAAGACAGAGGAACCATGGGCAGGTCTCAGAGGTGGATAAAAAATAAAAAAAAAATAGAAAAGAAGTTCCTTTCTCAATTAAGAGAGATTTTTACACAAAGTTTATTCTAGTCTGGAATAAATCTGGAAATGTGTGTCCATTAAGCCATAATTAAAATTCAAGATATTTTCTTCAGTCGTTGAACAACAGGTAACTGATCTCTACCTAGAGCTTATATAAAAAAAATAATTCCAGAAGAAACATGTGAAAAGGAGGGAAGAAAATTAGTTCAAAAGAATTGTATTTCTCCAGCAAAAGTATGGCTAAACTTGCCCAGACCACCTCCTAGACCAGTGTGTAGTAGAATAATGTCTCAAACACCCTGCAAAGCTTGGGACTGTTGCTGTGCATGTGAACCACTCTGTGATTTTGGCTACCCCCAAGGCTTAAAGGGCAACCTCCTCTTTTAAAACAATTTCCAAGCAGATTGGCCACTGGTATCTTCACTTCATGCAAATAGACGAGAAAGATAACCATCTGAATTTTCTGCTCAAGGTCAGGCAATATATTACAATATTATATGCTGAACAAATCAAGTCCAGTTAAAAGAAATACTCAGTAGATTCTAAAGACATGCAAACGAAAGCCCAGCTTACACAATGTCAGTGACACAACAGGTAGCACACAGGTATAAAACTGTGGCTTCTATTTCTATACCAAATAGCGTGACTGCTGACATTGCTGAACAGCATAAGGGGATGCTGCACTCCTGAGTAAGCTGCCATTCATACGAGATATTAAACCAAGGCCCCATATGCTTAAGTTGGTGGTAGTTCAGGTGGATGTAAATCCCACACCATCTATCAAAAAGAGTATGGGTCCTCTCTCTTTCCCTCTCTCTCTCTGTGTATGTATGTGTATATATATATATATATATATATATATATATATATATATATATATATATATATATATATATATATAAATATATATATATATATAAACACACAAAAAATGACTCTTACTTAAAAAATATTTATATTATTTTACATATTTACATATATTTACACTCACAAATATACAAATCTGTTTACACATATTCATAATTTCCTTTACAGTCAAGCTAAATTTATCTCTACTAGACCCCCCGCTCCTTTTCCCATAACCACCATTTGATTTTAACTACTGCTAAAATCCATTTACCTTTAAACGTAATATCATTTACTCTTTCATTCCATATAACCCATATAACATAAGATATCTTTTTATCTAGTTTTTTAAACATATTTCTTAATTCTACTCTTCTAATATCCATACTTAATCATATCCATGTTTATTATATCCACTTCTTTTTTTCTTTTACAATTCAAAAACACGTGTTCCACAGTTTCCTGTTCTTGACAAAGTAAACATATTCTATCACTTTTGTTCTACATGGCATAATTCATTTTACTAGCAATTTATCTCACTAGTCTCCAAAAAATGTTGGCATTCTCCTTTCTGATTACACCATTCGCTTCTTATTTTTATACCTTTAACTTTCATCTATTAGATTTTCCCATTGTTTTACACAGCAATGTTTTATCATTATATTCTTATACCACACTTTTCTAGCTTCTTCTATAACATCAATTTTTACAATCCACAAAAATACTTTTTTCTTGGTAACATTTTATTTCTTCATTTATGCATTCTTTTTCTCTTTTACACCATATCCCAAAATTTATTATACTTATATTTACACAGTTTTACTCCAATCAAGACTAAATTTATGAAATAAGCGTTTTTCTGAAATGTTTATATGTTCTCCAGAAAAGACGTTTGCTTCATTTCTTCTATTGCTTTTTTTCATTGAATTCTACTTACATCTTTACACTCAAATTTTAAACCCAACACAGAAATTTTATTCACTTTTAAATAAATACCCCTGGTCTTTACTATATTACCTAAACCTTTACATTTCTCTTTATTTAAAGCCACCCTGTCATCTCTAGATACTCATTTGTGCAAATTATTACTTCTTTTATCCAAATTCTGTTTTTTACAATTATTACAATATCATCTGCATATGTTAACAGAACTGGATTTCTTAACCCTTCAGGTGTTATATACCCCACCTCCTTCATTTTGCAATTTATTTCACATACATAACTAGTGCAAAGAGTATACAACTCATTGGACATCCCTGCCTTACACCACTCTTCACATGTACCTCTTGCCTTAACCAGCCATTGACAAGGATTTTTACATTATTATTATATTACGTTGACATACATAATGTTCTATCTTTCTCACTTATATTACATTATTTCATTATTACCTGTAAGATTTAATGTCCAATTGTGTCAAATGCCTTATTAAGGTCTCCTTTCATGATTTTTGCTTCTTCTTTTCTGCTCATATCATCCACAGTTTCTCGATCATTAGAAATTCTTGACAACCCTTCCCCTTTATACTACAGACATCTTCCACAACATTTTCTTTTAGTTCCAAATCTCTTCCATATTACTTTCATAAATATTATGTCTTACCATAATGTTCCATCAGTGTTGTGGATCTTCATTCATTACTGTTGAGACTTCAGTTCCGTTCTCAGAACCGACACGGCCGTTTCCAAGCTCGCTCTAGCCAAAAACCCTCAGCTAAGACCTGCCCATAATGCCCCTCTCATAGTCACTTCAGATCGAGTTTGCCCACTCTTATATTATAGAGATAATAAAAGAGACAGTAGGAGCCTCTGTCTGAGCACATACCTTAACTAGGAAATCCTAAAGTCCACCAGGAGTCCAGGCAGAGGGAAGGAGGGCAAGAAGTAATGAATGAAGATCTACTTCACAGATGGAATGTTATGGTAAGACATAACTTCTTTTATTGCTAGGAGAAGAGCCATTTTCCATGATAAGTATTTTATCTCAGTTGTATTGGCTGGCTCAAAAGGAGGCCGTGTGAGTTTTTTCAAGACAAAATTGAGGTCCCATGCAGGTACTGGAGCTCTACTTGGAGGTCTTATGTTTTGTAATGTGTGACAAAAGTTATGAGGTCTTGTCCAAGTGGCTGCTGCGCAGATATCATCCACAGAAGCTCTGGAATGAAAAGCCACAGAAGTAGCCATCGAGCTACTCGAATGAGCCTTTACTCCGGAAGGTAAAGACAGTTTATTCTAGTGCTAGATAAAGGTAATGATGTTTCTAAGCCAGGAAGATAGAGTCACTTTGGAGACAGGTCTACCCAATCTGGGTCTCAAAGGCCACAAACAACTGGTCCATTTTTCTGAAAGAACTAGTTCTGTGCAAGTAAAAGCGAAGTTGCCTATGAACACCAAGGGTATGCAAAAGATATTCCCCTCTATCTGAATGTTGAGGGAAGAAAACCGGCAGGTCAACAGATTGGTTAATTGAAAACCCAGAAATGACCTTGGGCAAGAAGGATGGGTCAGTACATAGGGACACTCTTTCCCTGTGGAAAATCAAGTAAGGTTTCTTGACACTCAAGGCCTGCAACTCAGATACTCTTCTCGTTGAGGTAAGGGGCTACTAGAAGTAGAATCTTCCAAGACAAAAATTTTATATCACATGAATTAGAAGGTTCGAAAGGAGGGCTTGTTAAAGACTGAAGCACCAAAGTCAAGTCCCAAGGCTCTATGGGGGGCTTGACAGGAGGTTTAAAATGTAATACTCCTTTCAAGAAGGTTTTGCACAGACGGTGTGACATAACAGAAGCATTATCAAATCCACTGTGAAAATTTGCGATAGCTGCTAAATGTACAGTAATTGTCGATGCTGAACCTCCTGCATGTAGAAGGGTAGTCAGACATTGTAGGATCTGCTGAATAAGCATAGAGAAAGGGTCTATGTCATGATCTCTGGCCCATGTAGAGAACCTAGCCACTTACTAGAATACATTTTCCTGGTGGAGGACTTGTGTAAAGCCAGAGGAATCTCATGGACAGGAGATGAAATATCAGGAAGCCCGGCAATAATCGGATGTGGAGAAACCAAGCTGTGAGCTTGAGGCTGTGGAGACTGGGGTGAATCAGTCCCTGAGGGTGAGATAGCAGACCTTGGGATTGATCCAGGATCCACGGACTGTGAATGAGATGAGGCCATAGGAAAGGGAACCAGACTTGACGGGGCCAATACGGGGCAATGATGATCACTTTGCTTCTCAACCTTTGAGCTTTCTGGTGGAATTTCGGGATGAGGGGAAAGGCATACATCAGACCAGGGGGGCCAATCGTGCATCAGAACATCCCTCGGTGACTCCCCCCTGAGGGGGGGATAAGGGCAAAGTAGCTTCTGCATTTGTTGTTTAGAGGGGAAGCAAACAGGTCGCAGCAAGGCCTCCTCCAACGGCGGAAGATCTTATCCACTATTTTAGGACTGAGGGACTACTCGTGAGGCATCAGGATGTTCCTGCTCAGATGTCCGCAATAAGGCTGGAATTCCCAGGAATGTGCGTTGCTATAAGAAAGCTGTTGGAAGCTATCGCTCAGTGCCAAATTCTCATGGCTTCAGACACAAAGGGTAAGAACTGGTTCCGCCTTGTTCGTTTATATACCAGATGACTGACAAGTTGTCCGATTGAATTGTAATGGGCCTGGAAGGGAGGGGATGTATGAAACTCTTGCAATGCTGAGCGAAATGCCCTCAATTCCAGGACATTTATGTGGAAATTGGCCATCATGGGGGACCAGGTGCCTTGGACTGTCTTTCCCCGGAAATGCCCCCCCCCCCCCAACCTAGCAGGAAAGCATCTGTGATCACTACGGCCCTGGGCTGGAGAAGGCAGAATGGCAGACATCAAAGATTTGATTCTGGCTTCATCCAAAGCATTTCTTTCATGTAAAGACTTGTAAGGCGTATCAAGTGCTCCAGAGGATGGGTTAAGCTCGACCATCGTGAAGAAAGGAGCCACTGTACTAATCTCATGTGCAACTTTGCTAGTGGAACTAAGGTAATGGTTGCTGCCATAGATCCCAGTAATTGCAGTACAAGGTGTGCTGGTACAAAAGTCTGTTGGAGGAGGATTTGAATCAGTCTTCTTATTTTTGAGAGCCTCTGCAGAGGAAGGGAAGCTTGACAGGTTGTTGCATCGAAGATCGCTCCAATAAATTCCAGTGTTTTTGATGGGGACATTTGAGATTTTTCCTTGTTGATCATAATCCCCACGCGAAGATCAAGGCCTTGAGTGTAAGAGAGGCTGTGGATGACAAGATTCTTGGTCGTGTCGGTAAGGAGCCAATCGTCTAGATACGGAAACACCTGGAGTCCTTGTAGTCAAAGATGAGCTACTACAACTACCATACAGTTGGGTGAACAATCTGGGGGCTGTCGAGAGATCGAATGGCAGTACCCTGAACTGGTAGTGATTGGCTCCCAGCCGGAAGCGGAGAAATTTCTGGAAGCGCTTGTCCATCTTTATGCGGTAATACGCATCCTGGAGATCTATAGAGCACATCCAGCTGTCCTTCCCTAGAAAGGGAAGGGTGGAGTGTACTGTAACCATCCAGAATTTTTAGGGTTTTATGAATTTGTTTAGTAAGCTGAGATCCAGGATTTGTCTCCAGTCCCCGGTCTTCTTTGGCACTAAAAAGAACCTACAGTAAAAACCGGATCCTCTCTGGTCTGGTGGGACTGGCTAGATGACTCTTTTTCTTAGCAGCTTTTCAATTTCTAAGGCTGCTACCTCCCTCTGACTGGGTGGAACATCCGGGATTCGTTTGACGGGTCTGGGAGTAAGATCGAATGGGATATGGTAGCCTTTGGATATTATTCTCTGCACCGATGCCTCGGTAGTGATAAGTTGCCAAGCTTGTAGGTGCAGGGAAACACGACCCCCAACTGCTTCCAGAGGAAAGCAATCGGGCCAATGCTCAGGAGCGCTGGTAGGGTCGGCCGGAGAAGGAATCTCTAGCGCCCTGGTTGTGCGGACCATCTCTGCCCTGAAAGGGGCATCTTCCGGATGAGTTGCCCCCTCTGCCCCGGGGGATTGCTCACCACGACTGTCACGAAAAGATCCTTGGGACTTCATGAACCACAATTTTCCTCCCCTCTGGTTCCTGGAATAGGATCTCTGGGGGGATGGAAAAATTTATGCCCACAGCAGACAAGGTCTTTCCGCCTTTCTCACTTCGTGATAGTGTGTCTCTTACAAAAAAGGGGAAGACAGGCGCGTTGATGAAGGCAGATTTAAAGGGGTCTGCGAAATCACACAAACGCATTCAAGCATGCTGTCTCATGACGATGCCTGATGCGGCGGTTCAAGCTGCCCCCTCAGTGGTGCGAGATATCAAGCGCATCGAGGAGATCGAGATAGATTCCAGGGTAGCCAGCTGCGAGGCGACAGTGTCACGCACCTCATCAGGCATTACCCCTGCCAAAGAGGTAGACATTTCTGAAATTAAGTCTCTTTAGAGGTGAGTCAAATGTACCAAATAGTTCAGCGATCGAATAGCAAAGGTTGCTTAAGTGTAGGTCTTCTTCCCCAGATTATCCATAGCCCAGGACTCCCTGTTCGGGGGATGAACAATGGAACTATTTTCTGCCAGTTCCTTCTTGGTGGCCGCTGCCACGACCATGGAATCAACTACCAACTGCTTGGACCAATTGGGCTGGTCTTCGGGGCTGGATAAAATTTTGTCTGGCCTCCGGGGAACTGGTTCTACGTTGTCCGGGGCCTTCCAGGCATGCTGCACGATCAGTTTTACAAGCTCATCTGCAGGTGGGGTCATCCAGGAAGTAGATGGCCGAGCACGGAAGGCCTGCAAGAACACCAATTCCTCCAAAGAAGGGTTAGAGGACTTCTAGTCTCCCCTCTGCTTGAGGATCTCGAGAATGTCTCCAAATGTGACGTCTTCCAGGGGAGACCATGGGGACCCTTTTCTCCCTCATCGCAATCAGTGTCCTCAGTGATAGATTCCTCAGGTGAATCAAGGTGCTTCCTTTTGCACCGTTTCCTTCTGGGGTGGCTCCCCAGTGGGAGCTTCTGAGGACGACTCCGGAGAAAGGGTTCCCTTCAAGGGAAGGTCTTGCAGCTCCTGTGTTCGGGATCCCAGAGTAGAGGGTTGGGACAGCTGCATGCTACAGGGGGGTTCTGGTGTTGATGCCACTGGTGCTGAGTGCGAGCCTGTTGAGGCAAGGACCCTCTCCATCACCTGGAAAGCAAGCCCGCCCAAGGAAGGATGGGAGCCCGTAACAGAGAAGGATAACCTTGAAACCGTGGTCACACCCCGTCCTGAGAATCCCACCTCCAGGTGAGGAGCTCCAAGAGGACTAGTAGCTGTCAGTAGAGCCGTGGCCATAGACGATGCCAGTGAAAAAATAGGCGCCAAACTAGGAACCACAGTGTCGACAGCCCAATCACTGCTCAGAGAGTGCACCGGTTCCAACGGAGTCATTGCGCCAAGAGTAATCAGTGCCAACAGGGGAACCTGCACAGTCGGAGCAGAGACAGTATGCACCGGGGTGGTCATTGGTACTGAAGTCTCCAGGGCCTGGGAAGAGGCCAAAGAGGATATACTGATGAGTATGCTGTGAAAGTTTCCGTTCCAAAGGGGATAGAAGACCCTAGCAGGGGTGGGCAGTCCTCTAGCTGCCAGAAGCTGGTCCACAACCCTCACTACATCTTCTTCTGAAAGGCTCCTGGTGGATCTGTAGGAGGCTGCTGTAGGAGAGTCAGGTTTTTCAAGAAAAAGGCTAAATGAGTGCCCCAAAAAAAGGTATTAAGTTGGGGAATATCTGGTTCTGGGGAGGTGTTCAACCTTTGAAACAGACGGGGTCATAGTCTGTGGAGCCGTATAAGCTATCGGCACTGTAGCCGGGGAATGTGCCGATGTAGGTACGGTAGTCAAAGCCGGTGTCAAGACCAAGGATGATACCGAAGCTAGTACAGTAATAGAAGTCAAAATTAGAGGCGGCACCGAGGGGGAAGACGTAAGCCTGCCTGGTGCCGAGGTTGTCTGCGCCGATAGTGCTGGAGAAGCTCGGTGTCAAATAGGTTCCGAAATGGATGGAGATGTAGGAACCAAGTGACTCCATTTCTCTTTGTGTTTTTTAGTCTTTGGAGGTGGTGAGACCTCCGTCCCAGAGTGAGCCTCTGAAAAAGGAGTTTTCATCATGCCCTTTAATATCACCTTGTTTTTACACACAGCCAAAGTGTGATTGCTGAAGCTGGAACAGATATCACATGAAGCATCAACATGGTCAATGCCCAAATAAACGCACAGAACATGACAGCCTGAGTTGGGCATCTTACGCCCACATTTATCACACTGCTTAAAACCCAATTTGGCTTTTTCAGACATAATGACAAACACAATACTACTTCAGCGACAAGGTAAAACAGTCAAAAAATGACAACAGCAGCAAAGTCAAAGAGGAAAGGGATTTTTTTTTTTTTTTTTAAATCCAGAAAGAAAGAAAAGAAGAGTACCAACAATGGTACTTAGAAATACCACAAGTGGTAGGAAAGAGGGCCTACCCAAGGCAGGAGAGAGGGACAGTACCAATGATGGTATAAAAGGAACTACCAAAGGTAGAGGGTAGGGAATAAAACAAGTAGAGGAGTCTATAGACGAAAGATGAAAAATAGCAAAATACTGACTAAAAGGTAAGGTACTGATAGGAATTTACACAAAAACTCTACACTTAGCTTTGACAGAGAAGGCTTGGCACGTCTGACGAACGCAACAAATGAGATCTGAAGAGACTATGAGAGGAGCATTATGGGTAGGTCTTAGCTGAGAGTTTTTGACTGGCGCGAGCTTGGAAATGGCCGTGTCGGTTCCGGGGATGGAATCGAAGTCCTAACCGTAAGGAATGAATAAAGATTTACATCAGATTCATTATTCAATACTACTGGTCTTCATTTTTTTAAAATATGTTCTATCTTCCTTCTTCCATATGAATTTAAGTATTCCACTACATCATTCTTTATACATAAAACTTTCATTTAACCATTCATGCAAAATCTCAATTTTTTTTGCCAATCCCTTAAATTTTTATACACTTCATACCCTATTCCATCTGGGCCTGCAGCCAAATCTATATTTACTTGTCCTAACACCTCATCTAGCTCATTTACATAAATCTCATTTTCCAACTCTTTATTCTCTTTTTCCATTAACTTTTTAACTTTTCATTTTTTTTCCCACTATTTTCTTTTTTCTTTAAAAATTTCTTGCACACAATGTACTACACTATTCATAATCTTTTCCCAGAGTTCTTTTAATTCTCCTTTTACATTTTTATTTCTCTCACTGCACTACCATCTTTTACAAATCTGCTCAAGTAACTCAATATTTCTTCTCCTTTTCCTTGTAAAAATAACTTTGTTTATATAACAATTCTTGTAATTTTTTCTTGAATTCTTTCATATAATTCTTCTACTTTATCAAAGTACTTTTTATCACTATACATACAGACATACAAATATTACAAGCACTGGCATTAATGTCCTTCTAGCTTGCCAATATACCAAAAGACTTGTTCCCATAATGAGTGTCCAGGCTGTTAGTACTTGCTTTAATGTAATTTGGTAGACTGTTTCATGCATAAGCTGCTCTCTTAGAGAACCAATTAGTACACTTCTCATTCCTATAGAATCTTCTTATCAAGTTGTTTGATGATTCTCTACTACTTTTTGAAAACTCCAAACATTCCCAAAGGTAGATGTCTCTAAATGCCCTATATACCTGAATAAGATATATTAGATATCTATAAGAGACACTGTACAAGTTCAGATATCTTAGTCTTTCATAATAACTTAAATTTTCACATACATGGATGCCACTGGTATATTTCCACTGTACTTTTTCCAGTTCATACATGCTTGTTTTCTTATAAAGGTTTCCATATTGTTATTCCATACTCATGTTTGGGTGGGTCTTATATAACTAACAAACAATGACTTCATCAGTATTGATTTTCTAGCCTTTATACATCTTTTCATACTACCTATAGTTCTATAACTATCATTAACCAACTGGTTGATATGATTATAAAACTTCAAAGCTGGATCTACTCATATACCCAGGTCCTTAAACGAGTCTACAGTTTCAATCACTGTGTGCTGTATTAAATAATCACCTTTCGATTTATGTCTCCCAAATCTCATATGCTTAGTTTTTGAAGTATTTTATCAGCAGGGTCACCCAGGAAGTAGATGGTAGAGCTTGCAAGTACATGGATTCCTCTGAGGTCAGGTCTTGGGGCTTCCAGTTACCCTCTGCTTGAGTATCTCAATGATGTCTCCAAAGGAGCCTTTCCCTTCATCGAAGTCCATGGCCTAGGTGATGGATTACTCTGGGGAATCCAAACGTTTCCTCTTGCACATCTTCTTACGGAGTGGTTCCTCAGTGGGAATCTCTGAAGAAGACTACAAAGAAGAGGGGGCCCTGTGCAGGGGTAACTTGCAGCTTCAGTGCTCACTGTCATGTTGTGTCGATTGATGGCAGCTCTGGACCAGAAAGTGCAGATGCAGGAGGGACCAGCTGAGTGCCTGCAGAGGCGAAAGCTCTCCCCATAACCTAGAAGGCAGAACCCCCTCCCCCCCCGAAGAGGGATAGGAGCCCAAAACAGAGAAGGACAACCTCGGAACTGAGGTCACAACCCGCTCAGAGAGTCCACCCTTCGAAGCAGGATCCGGGGTCAGACTTGCAACTGTCAACTCCCTGACAGCTAAGGTCAACTCCAAAAAAAGCAGGAGCCAATCCAGGACCCACGGAACTGACAGCCGAGTCATGGCCCCGAGAAACTATTTGTCCCAATGGAACAGAGCGCAATGTCTGGTGCCAAGGTAGGGATACCGAACGGCACCAAAACAGATGGTACCGGGGGAATGTAAGTGCTGGGCTCCAAAGCTCCGGTGGAAGTCAGAGAAGGAGATACTGAAGGAATCCTTGGAAAAGATACCCCAACTCCAAAAGGAAGAGGAGCCTGAGAATGAGCAGGGATACCTCTGGCCGCCAACAACTGATCCACCAATCTCATGACGTCTACCTCAGAGAGACTCCTGGAGGATCGAGTGGATAACCCTGAGGGAAACTGATCTTTCCAGAAAAGGGCTCGGAAGTTGGCCCACAAAGGGGTCTAGAGAAAGGGGGTACTTCATCCTGGGAAACTGAAGCAGTTCAGATTTCGGCACTGAGGGTGAGGGCAGAGTCTTCTGAGGTGCAGCTGGAGAAGTTGGCACAGAGCCGGAAACCTAAGATGCCAGTGCTGAAGGCGCTGTAGTTATAGAAGTTGGCGCCAATTCTTGTACCTGCAGTTTTGGTACCTTGGCTTTCAGTTCCGATGAGACAGTAGGAATCGGAGTCTTATGTTCCTTGGCCACTGGGTGCAGAGGGGGAAACTAGCACAGAGTGGCTCTTCTTTCTGACAGGATCTGAACTGGGAGAATCAGACCTGGACAGAGCTTCGCTGAAAGAAGATTTTAACATGCCTTTTAAAATAAGCTTGTTACGACGTTCTACTAAAGCCCGGTTTATAAAGGCCTGGCAGATGTCACACTTTTGATCAAGCTGTGAAGCACCTAAACAATAAATATACGAAAGATGCCAGGAGTTGGGCATATTTCTACCACAATCTTGGCATTGTTTAAACCCTCAAGTGCCTTTATGCTTTTCTGCCATTATAAGACACTAAAATATAACCAACAAGAAAGGCAAAAAATATCTTGACAGGTGCATACACCATACACTCACCAGAGATAGACAGAAAGATCTACCAATGATGGTAGTGAAAAGAAATACCACAATGGTACACAAAGAAAAGAAGTACCAAAAATGGAACTAAGAAATACCGAAAGGGTAAGAAAAGGGTAGAGGGAGTTACCAACAATGGTAACAAAAAATACCGAAGTAGTGGGTAGATAGGACACACGCAGACCAAGAAAATAAATATAACAACAATAATGACTAAAAAGGAGTAGCACTAATTAGACAGATATAAAGAACTCAGCTGAGAGAAACGGCTGAATCATCTTGCTGACATAGCGATAAACAAAATCTGGGGTAATGGAGAGAGGGGCATAGTGGGTACAGTCGTAGTTCAAGAGTTTTTTGGCTGGCGCGAGCTGTACAACAGCCGAGCTGATTCGACAAGAATGAATGAAGTCTGACATCAGATAACATGCTTTGGGTTCTTCCCAGTATTTTACAACACCCCTATTCCCCTCCACATTTACCATGCTTGGTATAAGTTTTTCTCTAATTTTAACATATATTACAATCCCAGCCACCAGTCTATAAACCCCTTTTGTCATAACCTTTTACAATGTGCAGTATTTCTTTACATAAAGCTTTCAAATGTCCTTTCAGTCTCTCTTTCTACATCTGTTCGAAATGGGACATAAATCTTCTTTTTGTTTCCTGTTAAATGCTTTATTCACAAATATTCCATAAGTTATAGTCTTTCTATTTTTCCATATTCTCCAAAAAAAGTGCCATTGAAAAACAGTCTCAAATATAATGTCACAAAATATTTTTTTGTTAATGAGAATAAATGCTCTTACCTCGTGTGTTTTTACACCCAACGAACTATTAAATTGTCCCACTTCTTTGTCTTCTTTATTTTAAATCCTTACCACATACTTCCATTTTTCATTTCTCTCTCCCTTCTTTTCTGCTTCTCCATTTTAACCTTCTTTTACTTTCTCTGTGTAGGTCTTCTTTTCCATCTCACCTCTATTTTTCAGGATTGTCTCTTTTGTATTTACTCGATTATGTCCCCCCAGGAAACATCTCCTTCATTTTCTGTCTCACTCAGCACAGCCATTTCTTTAAGTAAATAATCCCAAAACCCTCCTGACTAGAGGGCTGTAATTATGCATCCTTCACTTACTGACACATCGCCATCAAGCAGGTTTATTTGAAAGATTTCTTCAGAATCCTGCAAACATTCTCGAGTCTCTGTATTTGCTTTCTCCTTCATTTTTTTCACCAATCCATCATCACCTTCTCTGGCCATCTGCCTCCCTGTTTCTACGGGCCACCTCTGCACCTAGAATGGAAACAGGAAGTGTTCCTCCACAATGGGTCACACTCACATCAATGAAGAGTAGAGAAAGTTCCCCGATACCCTGGCTAAA
The DNA here is from genome assembly GCF_019279795.1 of Protopterus annectens. Lineage (NCBI taxonomy): Eukaryota > Metazoa > Chordata > Ceratodontiformes > Protopteridae > Protopterus > Protopterus annectens. The sequence continues at coordinate 1,852,704,412 of NC_056725.1, read as the reverse complement.
TTTTCTCCAGTAGTATAAATGCCATTTCAGGTCTCCCATGAAACGAGGCTATAACGCTAGTGGGACTGAGTCAACAAATGATAAGGAAATAAAATAAATAAAAATTATTATGTGAAACAGAGTGTCTTTCCATAGCACTATCTCAAATGCAGCACAGCTGGTCTTTTATTCACGAAAACAAAGACTTCATTAAAGCATCCACCTAAATGTCCACCACAGGTGAAGAGATGAAACCTTACTTCCGGGCTAAGAATGTTCTCACTTAGCTCTCCCACTGCTTCTTCTGAAGTGGTATACAGAAAGTACAGTTGTGTACACTTACCATAAATGTAGATGTTCGAGTGTATTCACTGTTGCAGTCATCACATTTGGGTTATATCTGCTTGCAGTAACCCTCAGTCCGCCTGATTAACAAAGTCTTGGGTCCTGCGTCGGTTGCTCTCTCTCCTTCTGTGACATCAGGTTGTTAGGGGTATAAAACATGCAGCCAACGTCATTACATCAGTTTTTCTTGCCCCAGATGTCAGATGCCCCCCTAATGGGAAGCAATTAAATATATAAAAATACAAGGTTATACCTCCAACAAAAAAGCAAATACACCAAAAAGCTTTTAAGTATAGTAAAGGACAGTAGAGGTATAGCCAAAAGAAGTCAGAGGGCTGGAGAGAGGGTAACCAGGACTGCAACAGTGAATACACTCGAACATCTACATTTATGGTAAGTGTACACAACTGTACTATGTTCTTCGTGTTTCACTGCTGCAGTCATTACATTTGGATAGATTCCCAAAGCTAAGGATGGGAGGAGGAATTTAGATAGCATTAGGACCAGCTATAAAGCCCTGCAAGACTGCAGTGGCAAAGCCAGCTCTGGACTTAGAGAAAATTGGCAAATGGCAATGCTTGGTGAAAGTATGTACAGAACTCCAGGTAGCAGCTTCTAGGATGTCCCTGGTATGAACGCCTCTAAGAAAGGCTGTAGAGGTAGATGCAGCCCTGGTTGAGTGGGGTCTCATCCCCTGTGGGATAGGTTTTCCATGGTGCTTATAGCAGAAATGAATGCAATGGCCTATCCATTCAGAAATTGTTTGCTTTGAAATAGCCTTCCCCTCTCTGTCCCTGCAGCAAATGTCACCAGCAGTTGTTCAGATTTCCTTTGAGGTTTAGTCCTGCCCAAGTAGAATCTAAGTTGTCTGTGCACATCTAAGGAGTGTAGTATCTATTCCCCTTTGTTCTGTAGATTAGGAAAGAAGATTGGCAAATGGATGGACTGATTAACAGCCACATTGGATACCACCTTGGGCATGAAGGAGGGATTGGTTCTGAGGAACACCCTATCCGCATGAAAGATGATGAAAGGTTCCACTGCCATAAGGGCCTGCAATTCAGATACCCTTCTAGCTGAAGTCGTTGCTAAAAGGAAAGCTGTTTTCCAAGAAAGAAATTTTAAATCTGCAGTAGCAGCTGGCTCGAAAGGAGGGAGAGTGAGTTTCTCCAATACAAAGTGAAGATCCCAGGCTGGAGTTGGTGCTTCCTGGGTTGTCTTAAATTTTTGGCCCCTCTGAGGAACTGCTTGAGCAGTGGATGAGAGAAGAGGGGAGGTTCTGTGTTATAATGAGCTGAAATTGGCTGAGGCGTGAATTTTGATGGAGGAAAAAGACAGGCCCTTGTGAAGCATCTCAGTTAAGTATTGTAAAACCTGAGGTAAATTGGGCGCTGCTGTGCTCGTCCATTGAGACTGGTTCCAGGCACAGAATCTTTTTCATTTTTCAGCATAAGATTTTATAGTACTAGGCCTCCTTGCCTCTAAAAGGATATCCATCACTGGTTTACTGAGGGATGGTAAAGGAGAGATTAGGAAATTAGCCAGGCTGCTAGGTTCAGAGTTTGAAGATCAGGGTGCAAAATCTGGTTCTCCTGCTGAGAAAACAGGGTAGGAGTCTGAGGCAGATGCCATGGGGCCAACAGTGACACTGCGCAAGAGGGGGTACCAGTGTTGGCGTGGCCAGTCTGGTGCAATCAAAATCGTCCTTGGTTTGTCTTGTTTGATCTTTAGTAGTACTTTGGAGAGCAGAGCAGAGGAGGAAAGGCATAAATTGATATGTTTTTCCAGCTGAAGGACACAGCATTCACTTTCCATGCTTGATTGTGGAGAGTCCTTGTGCAAATTTTGTCCAATTGATAGTTCTGGGGGGAGGCAAACAGGTCTATATCTGGACTCCCCCATTTGCTTGTCAACATGTTGAAAATCCTTGGTTCCAGTTTCCACTCGTGTGGGTCCATGAGGTTTCTGCTTAGAACATCTGCTAGTGTATTTAGTTTTCCTGGCAGGAATTGAGCTTGTAGATGCACCTGGTAGCTCAAGGCTGTGTTTCACAATGCCATGGCTAGTCTGCAGAGGGGGCTAAGAATGGGTACCCCCCCCCGCTTGTTTATGTACCACATAACCGTGGTGTTGTCTGTCTTTACCATTAATTGTCCTGGAAGAATGTGGCCCTTGAAGGCTGTCAGAGCATTCTGTACAGCTAACAGTTCTTTTTGATTGATATGCAGGTGCATTTGACTTGGGTTCCATTTGCCCTGAATTCACTTCCCTGCCAGGTGAGCCCCCCCCCCCCATGCATAGTCTGATATGTCTGTTGTTATAGTTTGGGCGGCAGGGGGTAGTGTGTAGGGTAGTCCCTTGTTTTGGTGGCAGGCCTCTGCCCACCAAAGGAACTCTAGGCGTAGGCAAGGTATGACAAGAATCATTGCTTCTAGATCCTGAGAATGTTGACACCATAGGCGTTTTAGATACCGTTGTAGTTTCCTCATATGCAGTTTTGCATATGGAATTAGAAGAATGCAGGAGGCCATGAACCCCAAGGCTTGTAGTATTTGCCTTGCAGATAGCAGGGTTTTTGTGGCCACTTGTTTGAAGTAAGTTGTCAAATGAATTTGTTTCTCCGGCATGAGGAAAGCCATCTGGGAAGTTGTATTCAAGCTTGCTCACAGGAATATAATTTGTTGACAGGGTACCAGGTGTGATTTCTTTTCATCTATGGTGTATCCCAAACAAGTTAGTACCCTTTGTACAAAGGCCGGATGATTCAAAAGTATGTCCTGGCTTTCTGCCTGAATTAGACAATCGTCCAGGTATGGGTATATTTGAATATTTCTTTGCCTGAAAATTGCAATGACTGGAGCCAGGCACTTTGTGAATACCCTGGGCGCAGTAGATAAGCCAAAGGGCAGTGCAGAGAACTGACAGTGCATGCAGCCTGCTTTGAAGCGTATGTATCTTCTTCAAGATTCCCTGATTGGGATGTGCAGGTATGCTTCCTTTAACTCTAGTGTTGCCAACCAGGCATCTTTGCCTAGCATAGGGAGCAACTGGTGAAGAGTCAGCATCCTGAATTTTGAAATCACCAAAAAGGTGTTTAGAGTAGACAGGTTCAGGATAGGACGCCATGAATTGTCTTTTCTGGTTACCAGGAAAAGTCTCGAGTAGAAACCTTGTCCCTTTTCCTCTTCTGGTACAAACTGAATAGCCCTCATGCTTAAGAGAGAAAGTACTTGCTTTTGGATCTCTGTCCACTGATTTGGGGGTAGATCTGGCCACCCGCTTGGTGTTGGTAAAGTGTGGACTTGAAATCTGTATATCCCTGGGACAATATTTAAAACACATTTGTCCTGGGTAATGAGTTCCCAGTTCTTGGCATGAAGAGCAACCTTTCATCCCAAAGGGGCAGTCAGTTAAGAAGTGCTTGGAAGTTTTAAAAAGAAGTTATTGAGACAGTTTACCATAGGGGGGAGTTTTATTACTCTCAGATTTGGAAGTGGAGGCCCCCCACTGCTTAGTCCTTTGCGTACCCTGGGACTGAAGCCTGGGAGCTCTGCTGGGCCTGGGTTTGGACTGAGATGGTCTGGAAGAGGCAGGAAAGGACCAATTCTTGGAAGGCCAATGCCTACTAAACCTTGGAGGTTGTACTTGTAAGAAATCTTTAACAGTTTGCATGGATTTAGCTTTTTCCTCCATCTTTTTAAGAACAACTTCTGCCTTGTTGCCGAACAGGCAGTCCTGGTTTAAGGGAGCATCCAGTAATTTCGATTTAACATGATCTGGCAAGGATTGCTCCTTAAGCCAAGCGTGCCTTCTAAGTACAGACCCAGTTACAGCAGCCCTGCAAGATGCCTCTAGTGAATCAAAACCACATTGCAAAGTATGTTTTCCAACCTGCTCAGCTGAATGCAGTAATTCCTGTAAATCCTTATCAGCACAATCAGGAATCAACATCATTTTCTGTTTAAGCAATCCAATAATATAAAGCTGATACTTTAACATATGAAACTGGCAGTTTAAGGCCCTAATGGCCAAAGTTGCAGAAGTGTATACCTTCTTACCCCATCTATCCAGCGCCCTGGAGTTTCTATCAGAGGGGGTAGGATTTTTGGCAGTAGTAGCTTTAATGCCCTTGGGTCCCTGTGAAATGGTTTCAGGATCCGCAGTAGGACTTTTGAAAAGGAACTTGTAAGAGTCAAAAACCCTGTAATATCGATCAAGTTTTCTGGAAGCAGGAGGTAAAGAGTCAGGGGCCTAGCTAGATTCGAAAAGGCATCATCAACAATGTCTAGTACAGGAGGTATGGCTAAAGGCCTGTGCTGGGGCAAGAGTAAGAAATCCCTAAGCCTCTTATTAGAATCAGAGAAATCCTGACTTTCCCAACGAAAATGATCCCTGAGAGTATGCAAGGTTTCACCTAAAGAGAAATCCGCTGGGGAGAAGCAGAGGGAATAGAGTCCTCAGCATCAGAATACTCATATGTAGATAAGGGTAAATCCTTGTCATCAGAGGAAACAAAAAATGCAGAATCCTGGTCAGAAGTATCATAAGCAAACTCAGTCCTAGGTCTCAGAGAGGGGAAGGTTTTCTTCCCCTAATTAAACTAATAAGGTCTTCAGCCATTCTTATTTGTTTTTTTTAGGCATAGAGCCCTGACCATGTGGTCTGGGCATCAGTTTTCTAGGCATGGTTCGAGATTTAGGCCTTGAAGAAGAAGATGGCGTTGGTTTAATATGCAAGTCAGTAGGTCTGAATACACCCTCAGAAGCCAGTGCATGCACAGCGGCTCCGGACCCATCCAAGGTAGAGACATCCGCAGGTTCCACAGTTGAAGCATCTCGCGGCATACCGGACTCCGAATGGGTCTCTGTAGAGACCTGCGAATCTGAAGTAGCGGGTATCAGGGGCTGCGAAAGCGCCTCACTGAGTACCAGCAAACTGCCAATTGGCTTAGGAGAAATGTCGTCGGCAGCTTTGGACCTAGGTGGCCTGTCTCTGTCTTTATCTTTGAGTTTTTTTTTTTTGAATGTAGGTAGTCGAATGGCTTGCAGAAGACATATCAGGATAATTGAACTGAGCACCAAAATATTTAGAAGCGAAAATATACCGACGACAGATAGTTCGAGGTTTAAATAAGGCAAAAAACGACAGTGAGGTACGTTGTGGTCAGGGCCTAGACAAGGAATACAGTGCGAATGAAAATCTTTATGAGGTATTTGCTTTCCACAAGTAATGCAATTATTTACTTTTACTGACATCGGTTAAGAGCAAGAAAAAGTTACCCCAACGGGATACTTCGCTTTTAGTTGAAGACTTCGGTTTTGAAACTCAAAAACGAAAATTTCAGGAGTCTGTCGACTGGCACTTGCAAATTGCTTCTGCTTTGGGCACTGCACGGCAAGAAAGAATGATGTAATGACGTCGGCTGCATGTTTTATACCCCTGACGACCTGATGTCATGGAATTAGAGACTACAACCAACGCAGGACCCAAGACTTTGTTAATCAGGCCGACTGAGGGCTACTGCAAGCATATAACCCAAATGTGATGAGTGGAACAGTGAAACACGAAGAACATCCTGGTGAAGTGAACAATGTTCCTGGTAAAGCTCAAGACCAGTGCTGATGCAGCATAAATCTTTCTGACTCACAGATCAGTCCCTGCCATGAGGCAGATCACAAAACTAGCAAGGTAAATGCATTTCAGCATAGCAGTCAGCATGAATGGATACTAGGTGCTGGCACAAAGACGAGTATATCAAAGTCGTGGGACTTTTTTTTTTTAATTCACTGAGCAAAACTTGGTCTTAATTCTGTCAGGGAAATCTAGGTAAATGTTATGAATGATAGAAGAGGTTGCAGAACCTCAGGAGGAGATCTCTACCTTATGCACATCCACTACTAAATCCAGAAATCCCAAAGCAGACCGACAGTCAGGAACATCTCCTCAAAATTGGGCTCTCCAGCTGAGAAGAGAATTTCCAACTCTACTGGCTCAGAACAGAAGGATGACTTCATCGTGAGTGCAGTGATAATCTCTTAGAAAAAAGCTGAAATACAGCTCCCAAAGCATCCTTAAGTAAGAGGACTTCACAATCCCCAGATAGTACCTCAGAGTGTTGTCTACTAGTGTACATAAACACAATAGCACATCTGTGGAGATGAGGGCAGCCAATGCCTTAGTGAGTGCCTAAAACTGAGATATGGACAGAGGTAGAGACATGGTGCAGTCTGAGAAGCAATCCAACTAGTGGAAGGCTTTTCCTTTGTGGGCAGCACCATCTGCACTGGGGGTACCATCAACAATGAGCATTTCCAGGAAACCTTTGATAAAACCAGCACGGATGAGTTCTCTTAAGAAATGTGCATCAACACTTTTGAGACTGGCTCTAGTGTCAGCTGTTCCATCACAAGAAAAGGGAAAAAAATGAGGTCTTACTATTTACTCAAATGGAAGCTCATCAGAACTAAAGCAAAGGGTGAACAAACGATTTACCAAATACACCCTTGCAGGAGTCTGGGATTTTTTTTCTCAGTGTACAGAGAAGCATGTCCTATCAAACCACCAATCACCTACTTACTGATCGATGAATAGTGGAAAAAAACTTACCTTAAATCAGAAAAATGATTGCTGGGTCCCCCTTTTGAGATGTCTGTAGCATATGTCTTTTGATGAAGATCAGGAGTGAAACCGCTTTATTTTTTTTCTTCTGATTATGCTCATAAGACCAACTCTTCTCAGCCTCATTATTTTGATAAAGCATGCTTTGGTCAAACACAACCTATACAACTTTGCTCATTCTGTAATAAAACAAAGGCTGTGCTCATTTGTTATGGTGCACTTTTAGATTTTACCTCCATTTATGGAACAGAGGTTTTTTTTTTTTGTGTCAAACATTTGAACTTACACACAAAGAAGAGTATGCAGGAAAAAAAAAAGTTGGGGGGGGGTATTTGAGAAAGAAATTCACACACACGCTGTAAGAGATTTACCCAGTCAACCTGTGGCAAAGAATGTGAGGGGAGAGTCTAATTCGACTTTTAAAGACATCCCACAGTCAATGTCATTAAGACCGTGGCTATTTCTTGAAACAAGCAAATTTTATTTTATTTTACATTTGTTGACCGGGCTAGTCTAACAGGATATATGTCCATTTTCAGTAGAGGCCCGGGGAGAAAAGCTCCACGCATGAAAAGTGACAAAGTTAACAATATATAAAAAGACATGTACAATCACAATACAGAGGCCACATTGGTCAAAAGAAAAAAAATTACAATAATAAAATTATAAACTTTAAAAATTATACTAAAAATTATACTAAAAAATTATACTAAACACAATAGTAGGTATGAGCAAGACCCAATAAAGAGAGAAAAGCCCTTATATTTTATCCTCTTACTAAGAATAAAAGAGTAGTAACTAGATTTGGAGGAATAAGTTAGAGGAGTAGGGAAAGGGGGTAAGAGCAGGAAAGTGAAGAAGATATCCATTACTAACTATATGAATATAGTAACAATACTACACAGGCAATCACAGGGACCATAAGGTGCCTAGACAAATCCACCTTTAATGAAATTACACTTCAAAATCATTGCCACCCTTTTCAAGCACTTAATAGTGCTTAACTCCCAAATCATGCAAGCAAGGCTGAACATGATAACACTAGTGTAAATTTATATCTACCTGCCTAATCAAGACTAGCCTTAAATGTTGCCATAATAGTACTTTGACTTGTAGTGGAAATTTATACCATAAGCTACGAATATACTGACTTGGGATCCTATACCTCCAAAGAGTCTTGTTTATTAGTCAGTACAGGTGTTTGTACAGACACTGGTTTTGCAAAGAATAAGAGGTCAAACAGAACTGGGTTTTTCATCTTCTGAATACAAGACACAGGTTACCTTGCAGCAGCCGTGAGGCTACTGAATATAAACAGAGCTGTGCTAATCTTACTGGGATAGCTGAAGGACTTAAGGCCTTTAATTTTCTTGGCCAGAACACTCCGGGGCCCTTCCAGATGAGTGACATAATCTATACATATTCACAGGGGCACTATATTTGATGTTAACGTATGATTCAGATTTAACCAGGGATCAGATGGGATGTGCTGGGATATGGGGGATGGGTCATGTTGATAAGGATCGGGTCAATGACATTACAGTATCTAGTGGGTAGTTTTACAATTTGCACAAGTGCACTATTACTAACAAAGTCTAGTAAAAGCGGATCACATCCATTTTTACAGATGTAAGCGTGCCACTCAATGTTTGGATATCTCCCCAAGTGAGAAAGTATTTGGTGTGATATTTAATGTCTCAGTGAAGTTAAAATAATTTCCATGATTTTCTGAGGACAGTGATGTAGATCTACAGCTAATAATGAAGTACTAGTTGGACTTAATTGTGATCTAGATCTGCAAGCTACATTGTGGAAAATCTAATATAAGGCGATGATATTGCTGACAAATACAGGTACTTCCCCCACTGTTAACGTGTGATGAGCACAAGCACAGGTACAGAGGGAGTGGTTACTGCACTGAAATGCATCTCTGTAATACACAAATATAAATGTGTTCAAGTTGCAGGAGGACATCAAGTTCTGGCATCTTTCTGTTTAGACTCTTAGCATTAAGTAAAACACCTTGATGTTGTCCACATTTGTGTTTAACTTTGCTATGATGGAATGTTTAGCAGAGGGTATTTACCTAAAAAGGCATTATATGGGGCAGCAAAGGCTTTAGCCACTATGTGGAATGCCTGGTAGAAGAGGAGTAAGTCATCCTTGGAGAAAAAGAAAATCTTATCTGCTATCTCATCCCAGGTGGTCTCATACTACTGGATCCTCTTGGAATGACACCAACTACTAACCCAACTGTCAAAGCTAAACATCTTGCCTTGATACCTACACATCACTCTTGGTGAAGGCAAGACACTACATAAGACCCACATATTTTCCTGCCTATAGCACATGCATAGCAGGTTCCATCATATCTCATGCAAGTCCCTATGGGTGGACTATCTCAATTCATTCATGCCTACATGGGCAACCGCTACATCATAGTCATAATAAAACTTTGTATTTTTGCCAAGTGTGCTGTCTGCAGATGGAAGAACCGGAGAAGAAACCTTCTCATTTCTAATCCATGTAAGACCTGTGATATCCTCTTGGCAATGTTGAAGGTACGACACAAATAAGATAATCTGGTCCCTTTAAAAAAAAAAAAAAAAAAAAAAAACTTTGCAGGATGTCATAAGACAGATAGACAGATAAAAGACCATGGCCATAATAGTACATATCACATCTGGCACCTGCACCAGTGGTCAAACATTTAATGTGTTACATAGTCATAACAACCTCAACTTCAAAAGGATGATGGTGTTCACAAAAATAATGTGCAGTGCACTGGAAAATGTCTTCCAAAGCTCTAATTACTGACTACCAGGCTTTGGACTAATGACCAATAATCAGCAGTTAACACACTGCTGTTCTTTATATCTTTCAGGGGTGTACAATCACAAAAAATGTAGACAATATAAATGAGTACTGCCTGTAAGAGTCAGCATTTTCTCATACTCCCAGTTAAGCACACTAAAAAAGGAAGGCCAAGGTTAAATGCAGCATAATTGTGCTGCCATTTTTCTGTAGTAAGAACACTTCATTATCAGTTTAACATAGAAGGGTTTAAGTCCTCCCTGCGGTCGAGTGGCCTCCGAACGACATGCGTGAATGGGCGTACCTTCTCTTAAGGTTGGGCGTTGGGCTAGCAATTCGGCACCATAAAAAATCTACTGCCAATCATTAGCGGACCAGAGTTCCGCTGTGGCGACCCCTAACCTGGAAAAGCCGAAAAGACAAAACATTAATTCTAATGTATTTTAAAAGAAAATCAGCAACTGCAAATTCATAGCTAAAAACCAAATTCAAATTACAGACAGATGACATTTCTAAGAGGAGAAAATTCAAAAGGATGCCTGTTATAATTACCTTAAGTACAAAGATATCTTTCTGTACCCGAGTATGTTGATCTCGTTTTTGGTTTGCTGTTATGGCCTTCTGCATAATCTGACTCAAGTACAAACTACAGGGTTTGGGACCTCTTTTTTTCATCTCATGGAAGCGTTTTAAACAATTCACCGCTGCACTGGCCCGACTAGGAGAAAAAAAAGCTGTATTGGTAAATCTAATGCTCTAAATCAAAACACATTTTAGGTACACTTTCAAAGGGCATACTTATAAGATACTTACCATAAAAACATCTTACAGAAGAGGTCATTTTAACAAAGAGCCATAACAACTGGAGTTTTTTCCCCGATTGACATCTGAATGGATTTGTCTCAGTAGTGACACAGCCATGTGGCTTTGAATGTACTGAAAAAGGGGGCACAAGATTCTTGTATATGGCTTATGGCTCTTGGGTAGTTACTAAGCATTCTATCTGTAAGATCACCAAGGGGTCTAACTCAATGTTCCAATTGTCCTAAAGCACTGTCTGGTTAAGAACCTTGCTCAAAGTCATACAGTAAAAGCAAACTGAGGTTGAGGGATTCATAACTTGGAAAAGCACAGCTGTATCAGGAACTTACCTTAACAGTAGATGCTAAAGTATATTCATTGCTGCAGTCATCATTTCTGGAATTCCTGTCTGCAGGAACACAACAGCTATTAGACTTCCACAACTCTACCTTCCACATACTGGCTTCAACAAACACCTCCCACTCGGACATCAGGATGCCAGTAGCATAATGGTTGCTGACCAATACCACCTTCAGATCTTTCCAACCCTGACTGGAAGAAAAGCTTGACCTAGACACCAAAGCACTACTGGACATAGAGAATACAAGCAGAGGGGTAAATGACCAACCCATAGTCACCACGCTTTCTCTTCAGACTGTGGGCAGGGTCACAGAAAGAAGGTATCTTCATAAGAGAAGAGCGGGAGAGTAGGGAGAAAAGCTGATGAAAGTATTCAATCCTAGGAAATCTCAAACAAAAAAGCAGTGGGGATGGTGGGATGGAATTAACTATTGCAACACAGAATACACCTGAATATGTACAACTACTGGGGCATGATGAGTAGGTACTCTGTCCTGATTAACGTTACAAGGATGTTTATGCTGTGTTTAGAATCAGCTATACTATGTCCAGTTGTAATTAATAATTTTGGTGATCAAAGCTATGTTATGAAGATTACTAAAGGTCATCAAATGTTATTCGGTGTGGTGTGTTTATTGAAGGGGACCTGGACAACTATATCATATATTTTTATTGCACTGTATGTTTGATGTGCACTGCATTTGTTCTATATAACTAAATCAGTGTATGTTTAGATCTCTACTTTTATTAATTTGCTTTATTTTCAGTTTTTGCATGCAAGTTGCCTTTTGTTAATGCCTGTTAAATTTTTATAGTCTTTCACATTTTCTTTCCTTGTGGCCACAGGATATGCTTGAAAAGTATCCTTAAACCAGTTTGCTTTCCCATTCAAAAAATGTAATGTCAAAAATAAAAGCATTAAATACTGAATACTTTAAAATCATTGGTTAAGGAGTGGTATTTTATGAAGACAATTTTATTATGCTGTTTTCTACTGGTATATATGTTTATAGTTGGCTAGGCTTGTAAGGGCCTCAGGGCCAATAGACTAGTAACTTCCTATGGTAAGTTCAAAACTGTACTATAGTCAATACAACATTTACCGGTGCAGTTATCACTACTGGGAAGTCTTCCAGAGCATAAGGACCAGAGAGAGCCTCGTCCTGATTAGGTTACAGGTCAGAAGACCCTGTAGGATGGTCACAGCAAAAAGTGCCCTAATCATGGATGTGACATCTAGATAGTAATGTTTTCATAAGGTGTGTAATTGGATACTGACATTGCCTAAGAAAAGCTGTGGTGGCTGCAATGGCTCTAATGGAATGGGCCTTGACATGGCTTGCCACAGGTTTAAAAGCAGACTTGGGAAAGGAAGAAGCTATGTGGACAACCAGCCAAAAGAATGATGGATTACATGACAGAAAACCTGTGACAGTTACAGAAGGCTGTTGAAAAAGGCAGAAGGGTGGTCTTGGATTGAGGGAGGTGGCAACAGTTGACACAGTACCCCCCCTTCCCAACCACATGCAGAAATGGGGAAAATGGGGTTGATGTTGAAGATGATGTTAACCAAAACCAAATACAGCAAGAAAGACATTTTGATAAGGTCTGTTTATTAACAGCCTTTCCTCCCTGCCACTTGAAAAAAACAGTCAAACAACTTATTTGACTTGCTGATCCCCTTAGCACTGCTGAAATAAAACCTCAACTGCCTACGTACACAGCCAGAGAAAGTATTCCCCCCTTTGTTTTTGATGCTCTGGGGGGGGGGGGGTGAAAAGTCTGAGTAAAGATAGTTCTAGCATAACCTATGGTATGAGATTAGGGTTGGTATGTACAGTAACCCTGTTTTTGTAAAAGTAATGTCTTTCGGCTTTTCCTGGTTAGGGTCACCATAGCAGGACTCCGGTCCGCTGTTTCTGTGAGAAATTAAAAAAGGATTCTTGAAGCATTAAGGCTTCTAATACAGATTTCTTTTTTTTTAGTAGATGTCACAACCTCCAAAAACCCATCTTCCAAGAAAGAAACGTGGTAGGGGTTGGTAAGATGCTAGGATTACTTTTTTTAATATCTAACTTCGGTCCCAAGGTAGAGCAATGCGCCATTTGGGTGGTCTGAAATGAAGTACTACCTTTACTAACTGCTTAATTATAAGTAAGAAAACAATGAGGGATTAGAGGTAAGCAAGCTGAGTAGCCAAAACATGTAACGTCAAAAAGGCATAAGACAGCCCTATTTTGTAAAGATCTGACATCTGGCTTAAATTCACAGACATCTGAGCTGAATCTGGGTCCTGGTCTTAAGTATAGCGCTGGAGGTAGAATTCCATTTTGCTGTGTGTGGCTTCCTTATTGCATGGTTTTCCTAGGCTCCCTCGCAATACTTAGCACATCTTCTGAAAACATGCCTGAAAGAGATGAGCACTAGATAACCCAAGCTGTCAGCAGAGTACTCAGGTTAGGGTACAGCAAGGACCATTTTTTTTTTTACTTTTCTCTGAGGTAGTGGCTTTGATTCCAATCTACCTGCACTGAGCAGGAGGAAGAATCAGTGGTGCTTGGGCCAAAAAGGGGCTATAAGAAGCATTTTTTGGACTCTACACTCCTTGACCTTTTGGTGATCAATGACATTGAATGGAACACATACTGAAATAAGCCTATCCATCTATGGAGAAGGAATCCATTTTACAAGCACCTGGAGTTGTTCCTCTGTAGAAACACTTTCCATACTGCTTGCCTTCTCGAAAAGCTAAAAGATCTTCTGGCACATACCACCTGTGGGTCAAATCCAGAAACACTTTCCTCTGTTTAACATCAATTCATAAGGGTCTGACTATGACTAAGCCTGTGAGCTTAGATGTTCTGCAGAGACAGAATGAAGGAGGTCCATTTTCCTTCAAATTGATACAACTGGAGCCTGCACACTATAACCTTGGATGCAACGGAAAAGCAGAAGAGCAAGGAGGTGAACTTAACAGCTTTCCTTGTTTTGAGTTTCAAATACCCTTTGTGCGTCCTTGCAATGAGGTGGAGATGTAGGCATCCTTTAGTTCCAAGGTGTCCATAAAGCCAAGTGAGAATTAAAAAAATAAAAAAAAAATAAAAAAGTAGCAGTACTGGAATGAGTCAAACTGACTTGGGAAGAGACCAACTTTCAGAAGAAACCCAAGGTACACACTAAAGCCCTCTTTAGCTTCTCACAGAACTGCGCCTGAATTAGGCAGTCATCCAGATAGAGATGCATGAGAATACCCTTGGTTCTGAAGTGTAACTGGAGCCAGGCATGTGGTAAAACCCTGGGTAGCCTAACAAAAGGACATGTACCCCAAGGTTCTGAGTACTTTCCTTGTTATGATGATGTGCTTTTTCTAAGCCTGTCTGTAGAAAAGAAGACAAGCAGAGTACCTTGTCTTAAGCAAAAAATATATTCCGTTACCTTGATTCCAATAATGCGCCAAGGAACAACACTCTTTTGGAAAGGTTAAGATGGGATTCAAATAAGTTGAGAGAGAGAGAGAGACATGGAACCATGTCATGGTAAACTCCAAGGGCTTCTGAATTCCTTTGACTGAATTCACCTGAATCTGGCATGCTCTTATTCCTAAAAATTGCTAGAACTGTAGCCACCACATTGTGACCACAGTGAAGTACACAAGCAAAACAGCAAGGAGGTCAAACAAAGTGAGCTTCCCATGCTTTGAATCTTAAATATCTTCTGTGCATCAATGCAATGAGGATATGGAGAAAGGTATCCTTTAGATACAAGGACACTACAAAGGCTAGTGGAAATAGAAGAGGTAGAAGCACTGAAATTAGTAAAACTGGCTTTGGAATGTTGTGACAAATAGAGGGAGGGGGAGAGACCTCTATGTGTTCTGGCCTTGGATGTGAAAGACTATAAAAATTTAGCAGGCATTAACAAAAGGGTACACACTAATGCCTTCTCTTGCTTCTCATGGGGCTCCACCTCAGACAGACACTCATCCAGATAAAGATAAATGAGTAAGCCTTTGGTTCTGATCTGTAACTGGGACCATAAGTTGGTAAAACCCAGGATCAGTAGCTAAAACAAACTGCAAAAAGTAATAGAATCCCTGCCGCTTTAAAAATATGAAAGGACCTGTTGTCCCTGTGTATGGGATTATGCAATAGGCAACATTTAGACTTGGGATAACCATAAGCACTTGCAGAAACAGGAAGGGCAGAAGGACTTTAAGTGCCAGCATTTTGAAAGTGGGCACTTTTAAGAATGCATTAACTCTGCAATCTTTAGGGAAGGCCTCCAAGATCCATTTTTTCCTTACACCAGAAACAGTGTTGCATAGAAGAAACCTATAGGCCAAATTAATTAATTAACTGATGCTATCATACACAGCAAGGTACAACACAAGCACTGTGGCAAAAACGAAGTACAGATCGCATAGGCTAATACCTCCTTTATATTGGGAGCATGCTGATGTCCAAAGGAATGTGGAGTGAACCTGGCTTGGGGTAAGGGGTATAAAGCTCTGTAAGTTGGGCTGGGCATCAGACTTCTGACTGTAGCATAGATTCTTATGATGATTACTGTATCAGGTAAGACATATAATAAGAAGTTATGTACCTACCATAACGTTCCATGTTAGTTGTCTTCTTCTTGCCTTCTTTCTTGCTGGATGGGTTCGGAGCCGATCCTCGGCTCCGACTCGGCCTATACTATAGCTCGAGAGCTATTTTTTACCGGCTCGAGGCAGCCCTATATCCCACAATACCATGTATATATATATATATATATATATATATATATATATATATATATATATATATAAACAGTCTCCCTGGCAATAGTAGTCATGATATGGGAACCCTGGAAAAAGGGGCAACATCATGAAATAGAAGGATCTCAGAACCTTCAAGTCTGTCTAGGTTAGGTGGCAGGAGGGAGGGACGCAAGAAAGAAGGCAAGAAGAAGACAACTAACATGGAACGTTATGGTAAGTACATAACTTCTTAATGTTAAGTTGTCATTCTCGCCTTCATTCTTGCTGGATGGGACAGCGTCCCTAGCACCTTGGTCCTGGGTGGCTCAACGGAACAGACTCCTGAGTACAGTGGAACCAAAGTCAGCTCTATTTCTGGAGGCTATATCCAGTTTGTAATGGGTAATAAAGGTATGTTGAGAAGCCCAAGTAGCTGCTGCACAAATGGCATCTAAAGGTAACCTTGCTTGAAAGGCTGTTGAAGTCGATAGCGCCCTGGCTGAATGAGCCTTAGGTTTTGAAGGAAGTTGTTTATGTCTCAACTCGTAGACAAAGGTAATGATGGAAGCTAACCATCTGGAAAGGGTTACCTTTGAAACTGGAAGTCCTTTCCTCCCGTCAGCATAAGAAAGGAAGAGTTGTTCTGACTTCCTGAATTGTTTTGTTCTGTCTAGATAATACCGCAATTGGCGATGAACATCCAAGGAATGTAGTTTCTGTTCAGCCCGGTTTGAATAATTTGGGAAGAAAACCGGCAAGTGAATAGTGTGATTCAGATTTGATTCAGAAGAAACTTTAGGTAGAAAGGAAGGGTTTGTTCTGAGAGCTACTCTGTCTTTATGAAAGACCAAATAAGGGGAATGGGTGGGACAAAGCTTGAAGCTCCGACACTCTGCCGGCAGAAGTTATAGCCACTAGAAACAGAGTCTTCCAAGAGAGGAGCTTGAGAGAACAAGAAGCTGCAGGCTCAAAGGGAGGAAGAATTAGTGAAGATAACACTAAATTCAGGTTCCATTGTGGAGGAGGATCCTTAATGGGAGGTCTGAGTAAGAAAATGCCCTTGAGGAAGGCTTTGCAGAGTTTATGAGACATAATACTGGTTTCCGAAAGTCCTACATGGAAATTGGCAATGGCCGCTAGTTGAACTCTGACAGTGGCTGCCGATGAACCTGCATGAAAAAGCTCTGCCAGAAAATCAAGAACTTTGTGAATTGGAGCATTAAAAGGGTCTAAGGACCTAGCTTGTGCCCAAATGGAAAAACGCTTCCATTTGCTGGCATAAGTCTTCCTGGTATTAGACTTATGGGAGGCAAGAATAATGTCACGGACAGGAAGAGAAATTAGGGGAAGCCTGGCTATGGTTGGAAGTGGAGCAACCAAGCTGTGAGGTTGAGGGACTGAAGAGACTGGTGCAACTTGCCCGTCAGATGGGTCAAAAGATCTGGAAATGGTTCCAGATGCCAAGGCTGTTCCAGAAGGTATCGGTGCAGGAACGGAAACCATACTTGTCGAGGCCAGTAAGGAGCAATGAGGATCATTTTGGATCTCAATGCGGTTGCTTTCTGAATTAACTTTGGAATCAATGGAAAAGGGGGAAAAGCATATAGAAGACCCCGAGGCCAATCGTGGACTAGAGCGTCTCTGGGGGGGGTGGCCTGGTAGGGGAAGAGGAAGTCAAGGCACTTGCTGTTTTGAGGTGTTGCAAAAAGGTCGCAGCAAGGCTGGCCCCACTTCTGGAAAATTCTCTCTACTACTGCTTGATTTAGAGACCACTCGTGAGGCATGAGAATTGTTCTGCTCAATCTGTCCGCTATGACGTTGGATCTCCTGGGGATGTGCGTTGCTATCAGAAACCGTTGAGAGGAGATCGCCCACTGCCAAAGTCTGAGTGCTTCTCGGCATAGGGGGTAGGACTTTGTTCTGCTCTGCTTGTTTATGTACCACACTACGGACATATTGTCCGTTTGAACTGCTATAGTGCCCGTGGGAAGAGAGTCCTGAAGGGCTCGCAACGATAAAAACACTGCTCTCATCTCTAGGGCATATATGTGCAGGTGGCATTATAATTGTTGCCACGTGCCCTGGACAGTCCTGCCCTGATAATGCCCCCCCCACCCGATCAGGGAGGCATCCGTTGTCACCGTGGCAACTGGAGGGGGAATAACAAACGGTCTGCCCAGAAGAAGTTGAGGGGAGACTATCCACCAGGCGAGGTGTTTCTTGTAAGTCGGGGTTATCAATATTTTGTGTGTCATAGGAAGTTGTTGGTAGGACCACTGAGAAAAAAGCATCCACTGAAGAATTCTCATATGGAAGCGGGCTAAGGGAAGAAGGGGAATCGCCGCTGCCATGAGGCCCAATGTTTTCAGTACTAGCTTGGCTTGAACTTTGTTGGACTGAATCAGAAGGTGGACATTCTGCCGTATATCTATCACTCTCTGAGGTGTTAAAGTTGCAGACATTTCTGTGGTGTTTAACACGGCGCCTATGAAGTTTATACATTGACACGGTGACAAGAAGGATTTTGCAAAATTTATGGAAATACCTAACCTGTTGCAAATGTGAATGGTGTAATCTCTGGTTATGATAAGATGCTGCTTGGTGGTAGCGGTGATGAGCCAGTCATCTAAATATGGAAACACCTGGAATCCTTTTTGTCTCAGGTGAGCCGTGACCACTGCCAAACATTTGGTGAACACCCGGGGGGCTGTGGTGAGACCAAAGGGCAGGGCTCTGAATTGGTAATGACTGGCTCCCAGCCGAAAGCGGAGAAACCTCCTGGAGCGCCTGTGTATCTTTATGTGATAGTACGCATCCTGTAGGTCTAACGAGCACATCCAGTTGTCTCTGCCCAAGAAGGGCAGAATGGACTGCAGCGTTACCATCCAAAATTTTGTCTTCTGTACAGATTTGTTCAGTCTGCTGAGATCCAAAATGGTTCTCCAGTCTCCTGTCTTTTTTGGTACCAAAAAGAACCTGGAGTAGATTCCGGATCCTAGCTGGTCTGCTGGGACTGCCTGGATGACTCTTTTTTTTTTTTAACAGCTTTTCTATTTCCAGCTGTGCCTGACCCCTTTGTCTGGGTGGTACGTCTGGGAGGGGTCTTGGCAATTGGTTTGGAGGGGAAAAGAAGGGGATTTTGTAACCCTCGGATATAATCAACTGTACCCATTTGTCTTGAGAGAGAGAGATTGCCAGGCTTCCGGGTACAGAGATAATCTTCCCCCGACTGCCTCCGAAGGTGGACAGTCGGGCAGCTTCTCAGGGATGCTGAAAAGGTTGGTCAGGGAAGGACTCCCTGGAACCCTGGTTCTGTGGACCCCCTCTGCCCCTGGGGCGGCATCTATTGTTGTCCCCCCCCCTGCCTCTAGGGGGAATTTCACCACGTGCGGCGGGCACGACTCCCTGTGGTTTACGGAACCACATCTTTCCACCCTTTTGACCTTTGGGGTATGGTCTAGATGGTGTGGAAAAATGGACTCCCACGGCAGAGAGAGTCTTACCATCTTGCTCGCACCTGGTGAGAGTATTCTTCACCTGAGGTCCAAACAATTCTGAACCATCAAAGGGGGTGTTGGTGAAGGACGCCTTGAAGGGATCAGCAAAATTACAGAGTCGCATCCAGGCATGACATCTCAATGCAACACCTGTGCCTGCGGCCCTACTCGCTCCATCGGCTCCATAAGAGATAAGCCGCATGGAAGAATTGGCAATAGAATTCAGGTTAGCCAGCTGGGAGTTAATCTTGTCCTGATACCCCGCAGCAGAAGGATCCTGTACAGTTTCACCCAGTTCTTTGAGCAAATCTCTCTGAAGGCAGGTGAAATGACAAACAGTTCAGCGATCTCACAGCAAAGGTCGCTGAAGCAAATGTCCACTTATCGTACCTGTCCATGGTCCTAGACTCTGTTAGGAGGATGAACAGGTACAGAAGGATCAGCTAATTCCTTCTTAGTGGCAGCTGCTACCACCATAGCATCTACCGAGACACCTTTGGTGAGAAATGTCTTGTCCACCGGAGCAGAAATAAATTTTGAAGGCCTCCTAGGGGTAGGTTCCATGGAGTCAGGAGCTGCCCATGCCTTTCTGGCCACCACTTCCATCAGTATATCGAAAGGAGGGGACACCCAGGAGGTGGAAGGGCACGATCCAAAGGCATCAAGGTAAACCGACTCGTCCTCGGAGGGTTTGAGTGTGGACCAATTCCCCCTCTGTTTCAGGATCTCTAGTATGTCTGAAAAGGAGACATCTTCAGAGGGGGATCTGGGGGAGCCCTCCGACTCATCCAAGTCGGTGTCCCAGGTTACAGACTCAGGGGAGTCTACGTGCTTCCTCTTGCACTTTTCCTAGGTGGCTCTCCTGAAGCTTCAGGAGAGGCCTTGAAGGAGAATGAGACACCCAAAGTGGGTACCCTATGCGTTGGATCTCTGCTTTCAGTTGCAAGAGGATGGCCAGAGACCGTAACAGGCACTGTGAAGGGAGGAGCTGAAGAACCCAACCTTGGTGTGGACACTGGATCCAGCACGCTCCTCATCACCTCGAAAGCCCCCCTATCAGGCACCAAAGACAGTCCTGGCTCCGAAGACACCAGAACCGCCCCCGGCACCGACAGAGAAGGCTCCGAGAATGATGTTGGGGCCGAACTAACCAGAGCCGACGCTCCGAGAGGGAGAGCGGGGTTGGAAAAGGGTCTGATGCCACTCGCCCCCTCAGAGCCGACAATGGAGTCTCGGCGACCGGACTTCTCCACGGACGGTACCAATGAAGAAGTCGGAGCCAACGACGCCGGAGCCGAAGGTGGAAGTATCGGCTCCGACGTGGGCAAGGTTACGGTTCCGACAAACTCCGGCTCCGAACTTGACTGGAGAGTCGGAGGAGGAATCGAAGGCGGCACCGAGGGAGCCACAGTCTGGTGAGATGGGCTTTGGAGTATTTGGGCCAGTGCCTGAGATTTTATGAGTCTACTGACCACCCTCTCAATATCGTGGTCGGAAAGCCTAGACGACCTGGAGGAATGAGTCCTATGACTCCGCTCCGATAGAAGGGGGTGATCATAGAGCCGATCGGACGGACTCTAATGAAGGGGATCTAGATCGCTTGCGCACTGTCGGCTCTGATACAGGTTTCGGAGCAGGTACGATCTTGGTCACATCGGCTCCGACTGGAGCCGATGTCGGAGCAATCTCAGTTTCGCCAGCCCTCGACTCAGAAGCTGGAGCTGAGGGCTTGGCGCGCTTAGACGACTTCCCCGAGCCAGACTTGGACGGGGAGTCATCGGGCTTCAATAAGCCCCTCAAAATAAGTTTATTACGACGCTCCTGCAGGACTCTTGAACTAAATCCATGGCAGACGGAAGAAGAGCCCTGCAGGTGCAAAGGCCCCAAGCAGTAGACGCAAGAAGTGTGACAGTCTGTCAGAGACATTTTCTGACAGCACGAGTCACACTTCTTGAATCCCGAGACCTTAGCTTCTTTAGACATAGTTACCCTAAAAAACAGTAACACAGTCAGCACAACCACTCACTCAACTTTCACACCAAGGGGAAGTTAAGGGGCTGACTAAAACAACAACTCGCACACACAATAATGGGGAAGAGAAAACAAAAACTAAGCCTGTAGGCCCGATTAGAAAGTTTAACTAAGGGGTGGGTAGGGCTTAACGAAAAAATTACTAATAGGTAATTTAGGTAAAACTATATCAATGGGAACTAATCTGACAAAAACTAACCTCAAGTTTAGAAGTATTTGCTAAAATTTCTTTTACTGACCTGAGCCGGCAAAAAAAGGCAACCTCGCAGCGAAGCGGCAAACGAAATCTGGGGAGTTAGCACATGGTATTGTGGGATATAGGGCTGCCTCAAGCCAGTAAAAAATAGCTCTCGAGCTATAATATAGGCCGAGTCGGAGCCGAGGATCGGCTCCGAACCCATCCAGCAAGAATGAAGGCGAGAATGACAACTTAACATAGAATATTACACAGATCCTCAGCTGTGCAGAGGAAAGTCAAAAGTATACTATCCTGAGATGTACCTCTCACCAGTTAAGACAAAACATATAAATCAGTGACAACCCTTGGACACTAGTATGTAAAGATAAGCTTCCTGCAAATCCAAGGCCAGAACACATAATACCTGTGTAAAAGGAGCAAAACTGACTGAATACCAGCATTTTGAAAGGTCTGGACTGCAAAAAGAGACCAAACTGCTTTAGATTATGTAAGGAGCAAGGCTAGTCTCCAACCAGGAAAAAAATAGAAGTAGAACCTCTTTACCTCCTGCATAAAAACTAGTTTAAGTCCTAGCATGCACAAAAGGGACTGAACCGACTGATGGAGTACCATGTCTGGAAAGGGAATGACTGTGTAGTGTTAGCAAATTTAAAGAGGAGTCATCAGCTGGAGTTTATGCCTCTGTTTAAGAAAGTGGAGGATCCATGTTCAGCGAAATTGCTCTCCAGGATGGTACATGGAAGGAAATCCCCACCTCAAATGCCTTCTGCTAAATGAACAGGTGATGATCCTGCAAACAGTTAATGCTACTGCAAGGAACTGGGGAGCAAGTCCTGCCCTGCTTTTATTTCCTGGCTGGAAGACCTCCGCCTAGCTGCTGGATTTGGGCCTGACTTTTTGGGAGGCCGCACTTCTCTTTACCTGTCTCAAAATGTCTATGCAATGGTTGTACCTAGGGTACTGACGCCTTGTACAGCTCATGAAGGAAGGTCAGTTCCTCCCTTCCACAAATCCCCCAATCTTTCATAACAGAAATAAAATGAAGAATGCCATTACTGAAAATGAGGCTCAGAGAAATGGGACTTCACAACATATTGTTTTAAACAACTGTATTAAATTATCACTTAAGACACAGGCAAACATACATTAACAGAAAACAAACCTAATCAATATGTGTTCATTTACATATATTACACATCACATATATTTTCTTTTTTGATAACTTGCATCCTCTTTCCCTTACAGCTCACCCCTCCTGAACATTAATCAGCATGTCTTGTTCCAGCAATTACCATTTATTTCTACATAACTTGCTCCTTTCTTTCTAAAGATCCCTCTTCCAATTATTGTGTCTCTTTTATAATATTCAATACTTCAAATACAGTCAGTTTAGACTTGGATTTCCATTTTCTAGCAATTGTGTTTTTTTCTTCAGCAAACAGAATTAAACTTAATAAGACTTTATCATGTCTAGGCAATTCAAATGGTGTTCCACCTCAAAAGAATAATTTTCTTAGTTACAGACATTTGCTTACACAATATTTCTGACACAGTACTCTGCAGGAAATTTTTAAAATCTGCCAGTTCATTAAATCCCAAAACATATGCTTCCACCCACTTATTTCTTCTCCATCGCACCTCGAACATTTGCTATCTACTTGCGGAAAAATTCTTTCAAGTCTGTTTGGGGTATAAAAAATACCTATGCAAACACATTCATGCAAAGATCCTAAACCTTCTCGACTTTGTTGTATTATTAGGATCCATATTTATAGCCTCCTATTGCTCTCTTGTAAATTGCTTTTCCAGTTTCTCTTCACAATCTTTTCTAACCTCCTCTGATTGATTCTTACAATTACCATGCGATATATGCCCCACTAATTATCCCTTGTTAACAACAGCTTCTGTTTTAGATTGTACTAAAAACTCTACCAGAGGTCTTTCACTTGAGATTCTTTTACCCTTTCTCTCTAGTTATACTCAAATATCAATCCCTGGTAGGGAAGGTAGTTTCTAGCCTACAGTTCAAACATCATCTTGGCCTCAGCCCACTCTATTGCGTTTCCCTCTCTAGTTATTTGCTCCCAATACCTTGGTTCCTTTCGCACTTATCTTCAGCAAATTCAGGCCATCTTGCCGATTTTCTGCATCTCTACTTGCAGTCATCCCTGTTGGCAAAATCTTCTTTCACCATTTTCGTGTTGATTTAGTTCGGAGAATGCTTTCTGCTACTTTATGAATATGATCGTTTGTAAGGTTATAATCATTCTCCTTAAGGATGTGCATCCAAATTCCCTCCCTCTCTATTTCTTGAACTTCCCCATGCTTCATTATCCCTTTCCATTTTGAATTACAACTATCTGATTGTGTTATGTATATATGCCTTAACTCTGCGGCTTTAAAATAACCCTTCAAATCAGGAAATCTCAAATGACTTTGTTCTATTGGAAGGATAAGCTTACTCCACTTAGCTCTTGCATGCTTTCCCTCTCAAATAAATTCCCCCAAATGTTTATTAATTATTTTTCTCAACTTTGCCTCTGGTTGATAAACATATGCCCGACTTGTATATAAAATTAAAGGGACTACAAATATTTGCACTGGTTGTATCTTACTACCCAAGGTCATTAACAAGAGCTTCCAGTTTCTCAGTTTTTGCATTATCTTACGCTTAGTGTCTTCCTACACACCCTTAGCTGCCTTAACAGAAGCCTTTTTAATCCACACTTCTAAATACTTTCAGGAATGCTGAAACCTAAATAACTGAACAACTCTTCAAAAGATTGGGTCCTCTGGAACCATTCCCATCTTCTTGACCCTATCAGAGAATGAAAACAAGAAGATGGATGAGTTAAGTGAAGGAGAGGTCTCTTCTAAAGAAATTATGTCCATCTCCCTGGGTTCCTCACTCTTCTATTTAAGACCCTCCTCCCTCTAGGGTTCATGGTCTGAAAGGTACTGGAACTTCTGATGGAACTAGGCTATCATCACGTCTTCGTAACCATAATGTCTAAGCCAAGACCCTGAGATTATCCAATTGCTCCAAGAGGTGGGTCAAGGGCATGTCCACGTGGATGAATTTTTCCCATGGTCATCATGAACTCTCTGAGGATTCTGGGAGGTGTCACTGGGATCCAGCTATTGATAACTATCTCAAGCCAGCAGGTGGGATAACTGTAAATGCAGTCAGTCACAACTGAACTTCATCAAAACAAAAAAGTAAGACATACCGGCTGCAGTCTCTGACACCAAACTAAATGACTGCTACTATTCAAAATGTGCTTGAGGCTACTGTCACTGGACAAAGCACAGAGGTGCAACAAAGTCAGTGAATTATTGAAAACATACAGTACCACCACCTACTACCAAAGTGCACCTCATTTAGAAGTTCACCTTAAGTCCTTAACACACGTGTGTTGCCAACCCAAAGACTGATGAATAGGCACCATGAGCAATGTCCCTGAACTTCAACAGTGGATGGCTGTAGCAGGGTAGATGTCCAGCTTGTACTGTCTAGAAAAGCAATGAATATAGGGCCATGTAGTTGCTTGTAGGATAACCTGAACAGTCATCCTAATGCATTGTGGTAGCAGTACTTACCGTGGGATCTTACAGTTTCTTCTAGTTTCTGACCTTGGGAAGCATAACAAGATAAGATACAATTACCCAGACATCTAAAATTTTTAAGTCTGTCTGCAGCCTTTTCCTCCTTCCTTGTTGCAAAGCTCACAACTGATGAGAGCTTCTAATATCCTAGGTTCTGTGCAAGTTACATTCAAGTTGCCTGTGCACTTCCACAGAATGCAGACTCCTTTCCTCGCTGTTTTGATGAATGGGGGAAAATGTACATAATTAAATGGCTTGGCTGACAGAAGGTTCTGTGACTACCTTTGGCATGAACATGGGAGTTGTTCTCAGACTGACAATGTCCTTGAGCAAGACTAAAATAGTTGTTTGCACATCGGGTACTGAAGTTCTGATACTTTTTTTTCTTTTTGATCTTTGTGATGATGTGATTGTGCCAGCTATGGCAGGAGGAGTAGGGCAGTGCATGTGTAACATATGCCAGCGTAGCTAGCTGGAGGTTTGTAAAGAATTACATGTCATTTGTACATCAAACTGATTTGTACAGGCGCTTGTGTTGAAAATGTATTTCTAAAGCTGATTGAGTAAAAAAAGTACTGACAGCGGGTCCTGATGGACAGAAAAGAAATAAACTTGTGAGTCAGACTGTACTGTAACTGTTGAAATTAACATGTTGTAACAGAGGGCACTGGAAAAGATTAATCTCAGTCCAGCTAACTTTGAAAAATAGTCGGAAGTTAAATTAACAGGTTTAGACCATAAAAATTGTACCTCACGGTTCAGGCTGCAGCCAGTGATAAAATGTCTATGAAAACCGGGACTAGGAATATTACTGTATTGTCCTTAGGAATGTATTAATTACTACAGTGGAAGGGTTTTATAGCTTCCAAATACTGTAACACATCTTAGCAAAGCTGTGTGTGTGTATTATGGCACATACGTGTTAAGACTCTGGTTCAGATTCTAGTAAAGGGGGTAGTGTGGGAACTAGAAGTCAGGTGACCAGATCTATATAACGTTATTCTGTAATCCTGTAATCCAGAACTGAAATGATGTTTTAATACCAGATGAGACAGAAGTCTCAGGGCAGTCAGTCTGTGAAATGTGACAAAAAAGGTCCATTTACCCATATCATCTTGCCATGAACTAGAGGACACCAATTCTTTAGATCAGTCAGGAAAATATAGTGAGATTAGTTAAGTATTGCTTTTCTGTATCTCTGTGAATCTTTCCATCGGTATCATTTTTAATATTTCCGGTGATTGAAACTCTGTCTTTATTGTAAACAGGTATTTAGTATTTTCATGTTCTATTATTATTATTATTATTATCATTATTATTATTATCATCATTAAAAATATTTAAACTTTTCATTGTGGCTGGTCTTTTACAGAATATTTTAAACTTGGAGAGTACTTATATTTATTTGATGACACTGTGGCCACTCCTGAAGACATTGCTGTGGGTGTGGGTGAAAATCAAATCTCAAACAGTGTGTGCGTGTGCATGTGCGTGTGTGTGTGTGTGTTACTTGAAGCAGGGACACAGAGCACTGGTTTCACAGAGAGGGTGGTGGAACACTTGGCTTGTAACACGTGGCTGAGGACTCAACTCTACAGCTGTGTCAGTGGGAAGTTTTATCTGGGGCCTGAAGAGACAGAGAAACCCAGCCCCAGGACTGAGTGTGTTCCCTGTGAGCTCTTACTGCTTGGTGCAAAGAGCTGCATCTGGAAATACTGTGTGCATCTATCCTTGTTCCAAGTGAACGTCCCTCACCAGGGTCAGTGGTGAGAATTGAGGCTCCTTGATTACTGGTGCAGAGGAGGGACTTCACAACTTTTAATACTTTATTTCATTTCATGCATCCAACAGAGTGAGAACAATTTATATTTACAAGCAGAATGACTGACATCTACATTTACATTCAACAATTTCAGTTTAAACTTGTTAAGACCAAGATTCTGTTTACAATGCACTTCTTGCAATCCATACTGAATCCCACAAAGAATCACTGCAAAGCCACATTTCAAATAAAGAGCTACAGTGACATCCCTTCCAGAATATTTACTGCTAGACTCGCCATCCCTATTTTGTGCTGCTGAGTCCCATCTGTTCCATTTAGCATGGGTATTTTTATTCCTAGAGACTTTTGCTGCCCTTATCTGAAAATGTTTGCTGTCATCCATTATAGTTATCACTTCCTACACTTTGGTTGTACATGTCACTGCTGGATGCAAAACACTCATGGCTAAGAGTCTGCATACTAAAAGGTGCAATAATGTGGCAAAACTGTTGCACCGGGGATTGTGCACATATTACAATATACAGGTAGCTGAGAAGTACCAGCAATATGAACCACAAAACCATTACTGGCAATGATGAATTCTGGATCACATGGGATTACCCAACACCAACAAGGAGAAAAGAAGTGCATGAAACCATATACAGTAGTCCAAGGAAAAATACAAAAGTTGTGTTACACATTGAAATAACTCCACCCAGCAATAGCAGTGACTTACATTAGGACAGAATCATAAAATACCAGGATTTGCATGCAGAGATGAAAGCAATATAGAATTAAAGATAGTTGAATAGTAGTAGGCACAACAGGATTAATAAAGAACTTATAAGAATACTTAAATATGCTACTAATACATGTAAACCATATAAACTACAGAAGCAGGCAATTCTAGCCATACTGCAGGTGCTAAGAAGAGAACTCTTGGTTAACATTAAAGAATTAAATAATACTAATTTCACTAACTCTAGTTATACCCTGACTTAGGAATTGGGGTTTATTTCCCTCACAGTATTAGAAACCCAAAACGTTTGGAGAAATTAAAGAAAGGTGAAACAGTAGATTTCTACCTTTTGTAATAAATGGGTCTACTTCTTCTCTTCAAAAAGACACTTTACTGAATAAAAAGTGCACATAAACAAAAATGCACTTTGGCGAACAGTTTATCGAACCACAAAAACAGAAAAAAAAAATAAATACTCCAAACAGATTATTGCAAGGGTGCCCCCCCCCCCGCTACTTATATATACTCCGAAATCGCACTACAGTGGGGAAAAGGGCATACTTTCTTATCCCCACTGTACTGCAATCTATAACAACATGTTCTCTCAACATTATAGGTTCCTCTCCTGTAAAAAGCTCAACAGCGAATACAAATTAATGCACCTGTACTACCACAGGATCATTAAAAAAGAAGTTAGGTACTCACCATAAAGTTCCATCTGATTAGTTACACTTCATTTTTCTGTAATCTGTGGGCATTCGGATCAATATCGGATCCAGGCCGGCAACTTTTCAAGCATCTGCTCCGAGCTCCTAGTTCCTCCCCCTTACCCATAACCCATCACCATCTCCTACCTTCCCTCAGACAGAGTTTGCCACTACTCCAACTAATCAGCAACTCGACTGTACAATAAACCATGAGCAGGTTCACAGGAAGGAGGGGGGACGGTTGCAGAAAAATTAAGTGTAACTACTCAGATGGAACGTTATGTAGAGTACATAACTTCTTTCTCAGAAGTAGTTAACTTCATTTTATCTGCAACCTGTGGGACAGAGTCCCCAGCTACTCAAACTCCTGGGAGGCCCTCATGGAAGGATATTCCTAAGCACTGCAGAGCCGAAGGATACTCTCCTTCTGGAGATCAAATCCAACTTATAATGAGAAATGAAGGTATGTGACCTTGCCCAAGTTGCTGCCACACAAATGTCATCCAGTAAAACCCTAGACCAAAAGGCAGCAGAAGCCGCCATAGATCTGGTAGAATGAACTTTAACAGGACCAGGCGGGGGACAGACCATTGTCTTTATAAATTTGCAAAACACAATGTGTAATCCATCTAGCTAAGGAAACCTTGGAGATGGCTTTACCCAGAAAAGGTTTTGAAAAGGACATAAATAACTGGTCAAACTTACGGAAGGGCTTTGTT
Organism: Protopterus annectens; assembly: GCF_019279795.1. Taxonomy (NCBI): domain Eukaryota; kingdom Metazoa; phylum Chordata; order Ceratodontiformes; family Protopteridae; genus Protopterus; species Protopterus annectens. The sequence goes on along the minus strand of NC_056725.1, from coordinate 1,852,675,497 downwards.
CTGTGTAAATAAAAAACTAAATTGTCTATGAACATCTAGCAAATGCAATTTATATTCACCCTTGTTCTGAAAATTTGGACAGAAAACAGGCAGGCTAATTGTTTGATTAATGTTTGACTCAGAAATCACTTTTGGTAAGAAAGAAGGGTTTGTGCAGAGAGAAATCCTTGTCCTTATGGAAGATCAAGTACGGCAAACAAAGCTTGAATCTCAGAAATCCTCCTAGCCGACATAATGGCCACTAGGAAGGCTGTCTTCCAGGATAAGAACTTCAAATCTACTGATGCTGCAGGTTCAAAGGGGGGAGCAACTAAAGCCTGGAGAACCAAGGTAAGGTCCCAAGGAGGAACAGAGTCCTTAATTGGAGAACGCAAAAGAAAGATGCCTTTAAGGAAAGCCTTACACAGTGTAGAAGAGGCCAGGGCATTCATGTTTTCGCCTACGTGGAAATTCAAAATAACTGCCAGTTGCACTTTCACTGTGGAGGAATTAGCTTCTTGCTGAAAAATATTGGCCAAGAAATTCCAACACTGCAGGAACAGGGGCTGTAAAAGGATCCAGGTTTCTCAGAGAAGCCCAAATAGAGAATAGTTTCCATTTACTGCTGTAAATCTTCCTAGTGGAGGCCTTATGGGACGCCACCAGAATAGTTTTTACTGAAGATGAAAGACCGGGAGTCCTGGCAATCAAGGGAACTGCAGCAATCAAGCTATCAGCTTTGAGGCTGTCCAGGTTGGGCAAACAAGTGTCTGAGGGAAGAGAAACGACATCAGGGCAGGGATCCAGAATCCAAGGAGGAGCTACAACTTGAGATCACAGGAAGGGGAACCACACCTGACGAGGGCAGAATGGGGCAATGTGGATCACTTTCCACCCCAGGTGGCAAGCTTTCTGAAGAAACTTTGGAATGAGAGGTAATGGGGGATAAGCATACAGTAACCTGGGAGGACAAGAATGGACCAGAGCATCTCTGGGGGGATCCTCTGGTGAGGGGATCAGAGTGAAAAAATCGCAGCACTTCGCATTGGAAGGAAATGCGAAGAGATCGCACCAAGGCTGACCCCACGCAAGGAATATCTCATCCACTATCCATTGTTTCAGAGACCATTCGTATGGCATTAGAATAACTCGACTAAATCTGTCCGCTAAAACGTTGGAGCGTCCCGGGATGTGTGTTGCAATCAGAAACCGACCGGAGATCGCCCAATCCCACACTCTCACAGCCTCACGACACAGAGGGTAAGATCTGGTTCCTCCCGGTTTGTTGATGTACCAGACAACAGACATGTTGTCAGACTGAATTGCAATAGTTCCCAGACGAAGACAGTACAGTTGTGTACACTTAATATAAATGTAAATGTTAGAGTGTATTCACTGTTGCACTCATCACATTTGGGTTATCTCCTTGCAGTAACCCTCAATCGGCCTGATTATCAAAGTCTTGGGGTCCTGCGTCGGTTGCTGTCATCTTCCATGACATCAGGTAGTCAGAGGTATAAAGCATGCAGCTGACGCCATCATATCAGTTTTTCTTGCCCCAGATGTCAGGTGCCCCCCTAATGAGAAGCAATTAAATATAAATATGCAAGGTTATACCTCCAACAAAAAAGCAAATACACCAAAAAGCTTTTAAGCACAGTAAAGGAGAATAGAGGTATAGTCAAAAGAAGTCAGGGGCTGGAGGGATGGTAACCAGGACTGCAACAGTGAATACACTCGAACATCTACATTTATGGTAAATGTACACAACTGTACTATGTTCTTCATGTTTCACTGTTGCAGTCATCACATTTGGGTAGATTCCCAAAGCTAAGGATGGGAGGAGGAACTTAGATAGCATTAGGACCAGCTATAAGTCCCTGCAAGACTGCAGTGGCAAAACCAGCTCTGGATTTAGAGAAAATAGGCAAATGGCAAATGGTAATACTTGGTGAAAGTATGTACAGAACTCCAGGTAGCAGCTTCTAGGATGTCCCTGGTAGGGACACCTCTCAGAAAGGCTGTAAAGGTAGATGCAGCCCTGGTTGAGTGTGGTCTTATCCCCTGTGGGATAGGTTTTCCATGGTGCTTATAACAGATATGAATGCAATGGCCTATCCATTTATACATTGTTTTCTTTGAAATGGCCTTCCCCTCTGCCCCTGCAACAAATTCCACCAGCAGTTGTTCAGGTTTCCTTTGAGGTTTACTCCTGTCCAAGTAAAAATCTAAGTTGTCTGTGCACATCTAAGGAGTGCAGTATCCGTTCCCCTTTGTTCTGTGGATTAGAAAAGAAGGTTGGCAAATTAATGGACTGATTAAGAGCCACATTGGATACCACCTTTGGCATGAAGGAGGGGTTGGTCCAGAGGGACAACCTGTCTGCATGAAAGATGATGAAAGGCTCCATTGCCATAAGGGCCTGTAATTCAGATACTCATCTTTTCCAAGAAAGGAATTTTAACTCTGCACTTGCAGCTGGCTCAAAAGGAGGTAGAGTGAGTTTTTCAAATACAAAGTTAAGGACCCAGGCTGGAGTTGGGGCTCTCCTGGGTGGTCTTAAGTTTTTGGCCCCTCTGAGAAACTGCTAGAGCAGTGGATGAGAGAAGAGGGGTGGTTCTGTGTTATAATGACCAGAAATGGCTGAGGCATGAATTTTGATGGAGGAAAAAGAAAGGCCCTTGTGAAGCATCTCAGTTAAGTATTGAAGAATCTGAGGTAAATTGGGCGCTGCTGTGCTCATCCCTTGAGTTGGTTCCAGGAACAGAATCTTTTCCATTTTTCAGCATAAGATTTTCTAGCACTAGGCCTCCTTGCCTCCAAAATGACATCAAGCACTTGTTTACTGAGGGATGTGGAGAGGTCAAGCAATTAGCCAGGCTGCCAGGTTCAGGGTCTGAAGCTGAAGATGCAGACTCTGGCCCTCCTGCTGGGACTGCAGGGTGGGGTCTGAAGCAGGTGCCATGGTGCCAGTAGTGACACACTGCGCAAGAGGGGGTACCAGTGTTGGCATGGCCAGTCTGGTGCAATCAGTATCATCCTTGGTTTGTCCTGTTTGATCTTTAGTAGTACTTTGGAGAGGAGAAGCAGAGGTGGAAAGGCATAAACTGATAGATTTTTTCCAGTTGAAGGACAGGGCATCCACTTTCCAAGCTTGTTTGTAGGGAGTCCTTGTGCAGAATTTGAACAATTGGTAGTTCTGGGGGGAGGCAAACAGGTCTATATCTGGGCTCCCCCATTTGTTTAACATGTTGAAAGTCTTTGGTTCCAGTTTCCACTTGGTGTGGATCCATGAGATTTCCATATAGTTCGTCTGCCAGTGTATTTAGCTTTTCTGGCAGGAATTGAGCCTGTAGATGCACTTGGTAGCTCAAGGCTGTGTTCCACAGAGCCATGGCTAGTCTGCAGAGGGAGGTATGAATGGGTCTGCCCCTGCTTGTTTATGTACCACATAACAGTGGTGTTGTCCTTCCTTACCATTAAATGTCCTGGAAGAATGTGACCCTTGAAGGTTGTCAGAGCATTCTGTATAGCTAACATTTCTTTTTGACTGATATGCAAGTGCATTTGACTTTGGTTCCATTTGCCCTGAATACACTTCCCTGCCAAGTGAGCCCCCCCATGCATAATCTGATGCGTCTGTTAGGGTTGGGCGGCAGGGGCTAGAGTGAATGGTAGTCCCTTGTTTTGGTGGCAGGCCTCTGCCCACCAAAGGAACTCTAACTGTACACAAGGTATGATAGGAATCACTGCTTCTAGAGCCTGAGAATGTTGACACCATAGGCTTTTTAGATAGTACTGTAGTTTCCTCCTCATATGCAGTCTTGCATATGGAATTAGGAGAATGCAGAAGGCCATGAACCCCAAGGCTTGCAGTATTTGCCTTGCAGACAGCAGGGTTTTTGTGGCCATTAGTTTGGAGTAAGCTGTCAAATGAATTTATTTCTCTGGCATGAGGAAAGCCATCTGGGAAGTTGTGTTCAAGCTTGCTCCCAGGAATATAATTTGTTGACAAGGTACAAGATTTGATTTTTTTTCGTTTATGGTGTACCACAGACAAGTTAGCACCTTTTGTACAAACGCCAGATGATTCAAAAGTATGTCCTGGCTTTCTGCCTGAATTAAACAATCGTCCAGGTATGGGTATATTTGAATATTTATTTGCCTGAAAAATGCAATGACTGGAGCTAGGCACTTTGTGAATACCCTGGGCCCAGTAGATAAGCCAAAGGGCAGGGCAGAGAACTGATAGTGCATGTAGCCTACTTTGAAGCATAGGTATCTTCTGCAAGATTCCCTGATTGGGATGTGCAGGTAGGCTTCCTTTAAATCCAGTATTGCCAACCAGGCATCCTTGCCTAGCATAGGAAGCAACTGGTGAATTGAATTTTGGGATGAGCAAAAAGGTGTTTAGGATAGAAAGGTCCAGGATATGACGCCACAAATCGTCTTTTCTGGGTACCAGGAAAAGTCTTGAGTAGAAACCTTGCCCCTTTTCCTCTTTTGGAACACTGTGAATAGCCCCTATGCTTAAGAGAGAGAGAGAGAGAGAGAGTACTTGCTTTTGAGCCTCTGCCCACTGATTTGGGGGTAGATCTGGCCAACCGTTTGGGGTTGGTAACGTGTGGAAGTGAAATCTGTATCCCTGGGAAACTATATTTAAAACCCATTTGCCCTGGATAATTAGTTCCCAGTTATTTGTCTGAAGAGCAATCTTTCCCCCTAAAAGAGCAGTCAGTTGAGAAGGGCTGGAAGTTTTAATGTTAAGTCATTGAGACAGTTTACCATATGGGGGAGTCTTACTACTCCATGATTTGGAAGTGGGAGCCCTGCACTGCTTAGTCCTGTGAGTACCTTGGGACTGAAGCCTGGGTGTTCTGCTGGTTCTGGGTTTGGACTGCGAAGGCCTGTAAGAGGCAGGAAAGGACCAATTCTTAGAGGACCAATGCCTACTAAATCTTGTTGGCTGTACCTGTAGGAAATCTTTGACAGTTTGCATAGATTTTAGCTTTTTCCTCCATCTATTTAAGTACTACTACTGCTTTGTTGCCAAACAGGCAGTCCTGATTTAAGGGAGCATCCAGCAATTTAGCTTTAACATGATCTGGCAAAGATTGCTCCTTAAGCCAAGCATGCCTTCTAAGTGCAGACCCAGTGACAGCAGCCCTGCAAGATGCCTCTAGTGAATCAAAACCACATAGCAAAGTATGTTTTCCAACTAGTTCAGCAGAATGCATTAAATCCTGTAAATCCTTATTTTCAGCACAATCAGGAATCAACATCATTTTCTGTTTAAGCAACACAATAATATGCTGCTACTTTTAGCATATGAAACTGGCAGTTTAAGGCCCTAATGGCCAAGGTTGCAGAAGTGTATACCTTCTTACCCCATCTACCCAGCGCCCTGGAATCTCTATCAGAAGGGGTAGGATTTTTGGCAGTAGTAGCCTTAATGCCCTTGGGTCCTGTGAAATGCCCTATGAAATGGTCTCAGGATCTGCAGAAGGATTTTTAAAAAGGAACTTGTGAGAGTCAGGAACCCTGTAATATCTATCAGGTTTTCTGGGAGCAGGAGGTAAAGAGTCAGGGGCCAAGCTAGAATCCAAAAAGGTATCATCAACAATGTCCAGTACAGGGGGGATATAGCTAAAGGCCTGTGTTGGGGCAGGAGAAATAAATCCCTAAGCCCCTTTTTAGAATCAGAGTAATCCTGGCTTTCCCAGCGAAAATGCTCCCTAAGAGTATGCAAAGTTTCACCAAAAGAGAAATCCTCTGGAGGGGAAGCAGAGGTAATAGAGTCCTCTGCATCAGAATCCTCATAGGTAGATAAGGGTAAATCCTGGTCATCAGAGGAAACAAATTTCAGAATCCTGATCAGAAGTATCATAAGTAAATTCAGTCCTAGGTCTCTTAGAGGGGGAAGACTGGCTTCCCCTGATTAAAGTAATAAGGTCTTCAGCCATTCTTATCATTTGTTTTTTAGGCATAGAAGCCTGATCATGCGGTCTGGGCATTGTTTTCTTTTATTTTACATTTGTTGACCAGGCTAGTCCGACTGGATATATGTCCCTTTTCAGCAGAGGTCCTGGGAGAAAAGCTCCAACAGACAAACATTAGCAAGGGCAGGTACAAAAAATTTAGGCCTATATAATAGTATATACATCCAGATACATTAGATATAAACTACAAGTCAGAAGACAAGAAGTAAAATGCATGTCGTGATAAAACAGTTTTCATAAAGTAGAAAGGTTGAGGGTGCTTAAATACTGAAAGAGAGTTAGTCAGGGTTGTTACAGGGGCAGAGCCAGTGGGTCTTGAGGTGAGTTTTGAGTTTGGATTTAAAGCACGGAAGAGAGGAGATTGCTGTAAGATTGTGTGGCAGAGTGCTCCAAGCTTTCTAGGCATGGTTCGAGTTTTAGGCCTAGAAGAATGTGTTGGTTTAATATGCAAGTCAGTAGGCCTGAATACACCCTCAGAAGCCGGTGCCTGCACAGCGGCTCGGGACCCATCCAAGGTAGAGACATCCGCAGGTTCCACAAGCATCTCGCGGTATACTGGACTCTGAATGGGTCTCAGTAGAGGACTGCGAATCTGAAGTAGCGAGTATCAGGGGCTGCAAAAGCGCCTCACTGAGTACCGGCGAACTGGCGACTAGCTTAGCAAAAGCATCGTCGGCAGCTTTGGACCTAGGTGGCCTGTCTCTGTCTTTATCTTTGCGTTTTTTCAGAATGTTGGTAGCCGGGTTGCTTACCGAAGACATATCTGGATAATTGAACTGAGCACCAAAATATTTAGAAGCGTAAATATACAGACAATGAATATTTTGTTGTTTAAATAAAGCACAAAACAGACTGCGAGGAACATCGTGGTCAGGGCCTAGGCAAGGAATACAGTACGAATAAAAATCTTTATGAGGTATTTGCTTTCCACAAGAAATACAATTACTGACTTTTACTGACATCGGTTTAGAGCAAGAAAAAGATTCCCCAACGGGGTACTTAGCTTTAATTGAAGACTTCGGTTATGAAACTCAAAAATGAACATTTCAGGAGTCAGATGACTGACACTTGTGAACTGTTTCTGCTTCGGGCACTGCATGGCAAGAAAGACTGATGTAATGGCATCTGCTGCATGCTTCATACCCCTGACTACCTGACATCATGGAAAATGAGACAGCAACTGACGCAGGACCCAAGACTATGATAATCAGGCCGACTGAGGGCTACTGCAAGCAGATAACCCAAATGTGAGGACTGCAACAGTGAAACACAAAGAACATCAGTGTGGAAGGCTTGCAACGCTAAAAGCACTGCTCTCATCTCCAGAACATTGACATGCAATCTGGTCTCGATCTGGGACCAAGTGCCTTGGACTGTCCTCCCCAGATAATGCCCCCCTACCCGAGCTGGGAGGCATCTGTGGTCACTGTGGCTTGGGCCGTGGGTGAAACAAATGGGCGTCCAACTAGAAGTGATGCCCTGCAGGTTTTGCTGATTTGAATTGGATATACCATGGGGAGATCTAGCCTAGACCACTGTACGGCTAGAGTCCACTGAAGAACACGCATGTGAAGACGGGCACAGGGGAGGATAGAGACTGCTGCAGCCAAAGAGCCCAGGGTTCTGAGAACGTTGGCCACCTTTGGAAACCTGGGAAAGTACAGTTTTGTACCTACCATAAATGTAGATGTTCGAGTGTTCACCCTGCTGCAGTCATCACAGTTGGGTTATCCTGCCGTCAGGCGGTCCCCGCAGTCAGCCTGAGTTCCAAAGTCTTGGTCCGGCGTCGGTTGCTGTCGCTTCTTCCCTGACGTCAATGCGCCAGGGGTATATAAGAGGCATCCAACGCCATTTTCTTCAGTTTTTCTTGCCCCAGATATATAGATATATATATATATATATATATATATATATATATTGCTATATAAAAATGTACATATAAAAATAAAATACCTTCAGGGACAAGCAAATACACCACAGAGGTTGTATAGGATAGAATGGTATAGATAAGTCCAGCTAGTTCAGAGGGGATGGAGGGAGGGTAACCTGGACTGCAGCAGGGTGAACACTCGAACATCTACATTTATGGTAGGTACACAACTGTACTATGTTCATCGTGTTATCCTGCTGCAGTCATCACACTTGGGTTGAATCCCAAAGCTAAGGATGGGTGGTGGAGTTAAACAGGGTTAGAAGAAGCTAGTAGGCCCTGCAAAACTGCAGTGGCAAAACCAGCTCTAGTCTTAGAATATAGAGGTAAGTGATAGTGTTTGGTGAAGGTGTGCACTGAACTCCAAGTTGCAGCTTCCAGAATATCCTTGGTTTGCACCTCCCTGAGAAAGGCTGTTGATGTAGCTGTAGCCCTGATGGAGTGGGACCTAATGTTAGTAGGTACCGGTTTCCCATGATGCGTGTAGCAGAAATGTATGCAATGTCCTATCCATTTTGAAATGGTCTGTTTTGAGATAGCTTTTCCTTGTGATCCTGCAGCATAGGCTACAAAGAGCTGGTCAGATTTTCTGAAAGCCTTAGTTTTATCCAACGTAATTGCCTGTGAATGTCCAAAGAGTACAGGAGTCTTTCTCCTTTGTTCTGGGGATTTGGGAAAAAGGTGGGCAAATGAATGGCTTGGTTTAGGGCCACACTGGATACCACCTTTGGCATAAAGGAAGGGTTAGTTCATAGAGAGACTCTTGATGAAAAATGAGGAAAGGCTCCACTGCCATTAGTGCCTGTAGCTTTGAGACTCTTCTAGCTGAAGTTATTGCTATTAGCAGGGCAGTTTTCCACGAAAGAAATTTTAAATAAGCTGAAAAAGCTGGTTCAAAGGGTGGCAGTGTAAGCTTTTCCAGAACAAAGTTGAGATCCCAAGTAGGTGTTGGGGCTCTCCTGGGCGGTCTTATGTTCTTAGCCCCTCTGAAGTATTGTCTTAGGACTGGATGAGAAAATAAAGGAGGATCCGTGTTGTAATGAGCTGAAATTCCTGAGGCGTAGACCTTAATAGATGAAAAGGAAAGTCCTTTGCACAACATCTCAGTTAAATATTGTAGAATCTGAGGAATATTGGGATCAAGGGGATTTTGGCCTTTAGCCTGGTTCCAGGCGCAAAATCTTTTCCATTTGTCTGAATAGGTTTTCCTGGTGTTGGGCCTCCTGGCCTCCAGAATGACATCCATAACAGCTTTGGATAGAGGTGTTGGCTGGTTGTTTAGGTAATTTACCATGCAGCCAGGTTTAAAGTCTTGAGCTGGCTGTGTAGAATCGGACTGTCTCGCTGGGTGAACAGGTGAGGAATTTGTGGTAAAATCCATGGTAGGCCATGGGCCATGTTCCTTAGAATTGGATACCAGTGCTGTCGTGGCCAGTCTGGTGCAATGAGTATCATTTGTAGCCTCTCTAATCTGACTTTCAGCAGCACCTTTGCTAGAAGAGGCAGTGGAGGAAAGGCATACACTGTTAATGTTTTCCAACTGAATCAGAGGGCGTCCACTTTGCAAGCTTGTGGGTGGAATGTCCTTGTGCAAAATTTTTGAAGTTGGTAGTTTTGGGGGTTGGCAAAAAGATCTATGTCTCGGCGTCCCCATTTTTGAGTTATAATTGCAAATACTTGTGGATCTAGTTTCCACTTGTGGGGATCCATGATGTTTCTGCTTAGGTCGTCTGCCAATGTGTTTTTCTTTCCTGGCAGGAATTGTGCTTGTAGTTGAACTTGGTAAGACAGTGCTGTGTTCCACAAGGTCATTGCTTGCCTGCATAGAGGGTAGGAATGTGTGTCCCCTTGCTTGTTTATGTACCACATTACTGTGATATTGTCCGTCTTTATTACTAGATGTCCTGGGTGTAAGAGGTCCTTGAAAGCTGTTAGGGCATTCTGTACTGCTAGCATTTCCTTTTGATTGATATGCAGATGCCTTTGATCTGTAGTCCATTTGCCCTGAATGTCCTGCCACGTGTGCTCCCCAGGCATAGTCTGATGCATCTGTTGTCATAGTTTGCCTGGCTGTGGGTAAGGTGAAAGGCTGACCCTTGTTGAGGTGACATGCCTGTGCCCACCATAGAAACTCCTGTTGAAGGCAGGGAATGAGTGGTATCATTGTTTCCAAGCTGTGGCTGTGCTGAGTCCATACGCTTTTCAGGTACCATTGTAATTTCCTCATATGCAGTTTTACAAATGGTATTAGTAGTATGCAAGATGCCATGAATCCCAAGGCCTGCAGAATTTTTCTTGCAGGGAGTTGGGTCTTTGTTGCCATTATTTTGAAGTACTGAGTCAGCTGCTGTTGCTTGTCTGGCGTGAGATAAGCCATCTGGGCCGTTGTATTCAAGTTGGCACCCAGGACTATTATGTTTTGTGAGGGCACTAGTTTTGATTTCTTTTCGTTTACTGTGTACCCTAGGCAACTTAGAAGGTGTAGGACAAAAGCCAGATAAAAGAATGTCCTTGCTTTCTGCTTGAATAAGGCAGTTGTCCAGGTATGGGTATATTTGAATTCCTCTTTGTCTGCAGTATGCAATTACTGGTGCCAGGCATTTTGTGAAGACCCTGGGCGCAGTAGATAAGCCAAAGGGCAGTGCAGAGAATTGATAATGGGTTGAACCTGCAATGAAGCGGAGGTATCTTCTGCAATTTTGTCTGATAGGGACATGCAGGTATGCCTCCTTGAGGTCCAACGTTACTAGCCAAGCATTCTTGCTCAGCATGGGAAGAAGCTGCTGTAGTGTTAGCATCTTGAATTTTGGTACTTGCAGATAGGTGTTCAGAATTGAAAGATCCAGAATGGGTCTCCATGCTGTGTCCTTTCTTGGGACTAGAAAGAGTCTTGAGTAAAATCCTTGTCCTTGCTCCTGTGTAGGTACCTGTTGAATGGCTCTCATGTCCATGAGAACTGTAATTTGTTTTTGTGCCTCTACCCATTGATTTGGTGGCAGGTTTGGCATTCCTTTTATCCTTGGCAAGGTATGAAAGTGGAATCTGTATCCTTGTGAGACAATGTTTAGGACCCATTTGTCTTTTGTGATGATGTGCCAGTTGTCTGCAAAAAGTGCTAATTTTCCTCCCAAGGGAGCTGCCAAGAGAGATTTGCTTGGTAGTTTGAGGGTTGAGTCATTGTGTTTGACTTCTGCTAGCTTGTGGCCTGTCTTCTCCTCCTTTCTGGGTAGCAGTGCCCCATTGGCGAGGTTTGTAAGGGCCTTGTGACTGACCTCTGCCCCTTGGGCGTCTGTATTTGCCCCTCTGTGATCTGCCAGAAGCTGGAAAGGACCAGTTTTTTGTTGGCCAATTTCTGCTGAAACGACGGGGTTGTACCTGTAAAAAATCCTTGACCATCTGCACAGACTTTGCCTTATCCTCCATTTTCTTTAAAACCTCTTCTGCTTTCACACCAAATAATACATCCTGCTGTAAAGGTGCATCCAATAATTTTGCTTTAACATTATCAGGTAGGGTTTGTTCTTTTAACCAAGCATGTCTAAGTATGACAGACCCAGTAACAGCTGCTCTGCAGGAAGCCTCCAATGAATCAAATCCGTATTGTAAAGTATGTTTGCCCACCTGTTCAGCTGCATGCAACAGATCCTGCATTTCCTTGAATTCAGACTGTTCAGAATGTATGCTCATGTTTTGTTTTAATGGAGAGATTAGGAACTGCTGATATTACAGCATGTGAAACTGACAATTTAATGCTCTCATAGCCAGAGTAGCTGAGGTGTATATCTTCTTTCCCCATCTATCTAGGGCTGTGGAATTCCTTTCAGAGGGCACAGGATTTTTATACATAGAAGCTTTATCCCCTTTGGGACCCTGGGAAACTGTTTCTGGGTCAGCCACAGGGCTTTCATAAAGGAATTTGTGAGAGTCAGGTACTCTGTAGTATCTGTCTGGTTTGGCTGGAGCAGGAGGTAGAGAGTCTGGATTTAGACTAGACTCCAAGTAAACATCATCCACAATGTCTAAAACTGGAGGGATAGCAAGTGGTCTGTGCTGGGGTAGTAAAAGGAACTCTCTGAGCCTTTCCTTAGAATCAGAGTAGTCCTGGCCTTCCCAGTGGAAATGTTTCCTCATGGTATGTAAAGTTTCCCCAAAGGAGTAGTCTTCAGGGGGAGATGCTGAGGGGAATAGAGTCTTCAGCATCAGAGTCTTCATAAGGGGGAAAAGCATAATCCTGTTCCTCAGAAGAATCTGAGGAAATAGAAACCTGGTCAGAGGAAGCATAATCCTCCTCTTGTCTTGGTCTTTTATCTGGAGGAGGATGGGAACCCCTGATTAGGGTAATCAAATCTTCAGCCATCTTAAGCATCTGTTTCTTAGGCATGGGGCCTTGAATTGGAGACTGATGTACAGTCTTTTTTGGTTTTAATGGCGTTTTAAGCTTAGCATAAGATTTAATGGTGAGTGTAGTCAGTCTGAAGACACCTTCTGCAACCGAAGGTGTTTCTACTGCACCGGGATCTCCTTCTGCTCCGGTGTCGGAAAGACCTAATGAAGATGGCTGCGACGGCCTAGTACACTCCACTTGAGAATCCAAAGCTGTCTGGGGTTCCAATTCTGCGGTCGCCAGGGGCTGCGTAGGCGCCTCACTAAAAACCAGAGAACCGCCGACAGGCCTCACTAAAAACCAGAGAACTGGCGACAGGCCCAGCAAAGGGCTCGGAGTCTGGCTTGTTCCTAGGCTGTCTGTCCTTATCCTTGCATTTTTATGCATGCCGGTCGTCGGCTGCTCTGACGGCATGATATAATTAAATTTCCTACCAAAGTAATGTCGTGCGAAGTCAAAATGGCGTTTGATAGTTTGTTTATTAAACCTAGCACAAAACCATCAACCAGTGACGTCATGGTCTGGGCCTAGGCAAGGAATACAATAAGAATGGAAGTCCTTATGAGGTATTTGCTTCCCACAAGAAATGCAGTTGTTAACTTTTTCTGACATCGGACTGAGGCAAGAAAAGGTTCCCCAACGGGGTACTTAGCTTTATTGAAGACTTCAGACTGAAATTCGAATCGAAAATCTCAGGTGTCGGCCGACTGGCACTTGCGAACTGCTTCTGCTTCTGGCACCACGCAGCAAGAAAGACTGAAGAAAATGGTGTTGGATGCCTCTTGCATACCCCTGGCGCACTGACGTCAGGGAAGAAGCGACAGCAACCGACGCTGGACCAAGACATTGGAACTCAGGCCAACTGCGGGACTGCCTGACAGCAGGATAACCCAAGTGTGATGAGTGCAGCAGGGTAACACGATGAACATCTACTGATATAGAGGAGTTGTCCTAAGGAGACGAGTTGTCCCAAGAGCCCTGGGAAAACTGTGATTTTTGGAAGCACATCGTCTTTGGCCCTCTCTGATTCCTGGAAAAGGATCTTTGAGGGCTAGAGAAGCGGACTCCGATGGCAGAAAAGTCTTCCCATCCTTTTCACTCTGGACAACGGTGTCACGTACGGTCTTCTCTTTCCCAAACAGAGAATAACCATCGAAGGCAGCATTCGTGAAAAACGCCTTGAAGGGATCCGCAAATTGACACAGTATGAGCCAAGCGTGTCGCCTCATAGCCCAAGTCAGTCCCCAGCCGTCCTAGCTGCTTCTTCCATGGCATGGGAAAGGAGGTGCATAGACGTGTTTGATACTGAGTTCAGAGTCGTAATTTTCGTGGAGAACAGACACTTGTCCTCCGCCGACAAAGACTCTGGGGGCGACTCAGCGAACTCCATAACTAGTCGTATAACGTGTGCCAAAATGTTCAGCGCTCGGATGGAAAACGTCGCTGAAGAATACACTTGCTTCCCAAATCGATCCACCATCCTGGACTCATTGTTCGGAGGGTGGACCGAGGAATTCTCCTGAGCCAGTTTGCTCTTGTTGGCAGCTGCAACCACTATAGCATCCACGGGGGATCCTTTATACTACGCCTGTCTGTCTAAGAGTGGAGAGAGAATCTTGTCCGGGCGTTTAGGTATCAGCTCTATGGTGTCAGGCTCCTTCCATGCCCTCGTGGTGATAAGATCCACTAAGGGATCCGCAGGCGGGAAAACCCAGAATGCAGATGGGCCCATGCCAAAAGCTTCCAGGAACACTGATTTATCCGTAGAAGGTTTTAGGGCTAACCAAACTCCCCTCTGGTAGAGGATCTCCATGATGTCTCCAAAGGAGACATCCTCGGGAGGTGACCTGGGAGAACCTTCTCCATCTAAATCAGTGTCTTCTGTCAAGGACTCGGGGGAGTCCAGGTGCTTTTTTTTACGTGTGTGCTTACGGGGACCCTCTTCAGTGGGACTCTCTGAAGAGGGCTCGTGAGCCACGGGGGGTTCTTTCAACGGAATCGCCTGGGGCTCCTCTGGCATGGGCTGTCCCTGGAACAAGCTGAAGGGAGTCTTAACCGAATCTGAGGGAGTCTAGGCGGAATCCAAGGAAATAGGTTGGGGTCTCGATCCTTGGGAAATAACCCTCTCCACCACGTCAAATGCTAATGGGGAGCACACCTCCTTAGCACCCAACAAGGAGAAAGCTCTCCCTGGGTCCATCATGAGGAGCAGGACTGAGGCTGGGTTAACCGGAGCTCTGAAGGAATGGATGTAATCCGACAAAGTTGGAGCCAAAGACACCTCCATCCCCTTGGGTCCCACTCCCGTCCTCGGCCCCGAGAGTTATTTGGACAAGAACTGGTTGAATCCGAGGAAAGCAAGGTAATCACTGGTGTCGAGGTTGGAGGAATTGTCGGAACCGAACCCCCAGCTCCGAATATCCTCGGATCCATAAACCCCGAAACCCCAGGCCAGATAGGTGAAAGAGAAATTGGATGAAAGAAGAGCATGGAGGTGCCACCTCCAGAGGGAGAGGGGGGCCTGGCAAGACTCCCATCTGGATATGGGTCCGAATAAATCTCATCATCATCCTGTCCATATCCTATTCAGAGAGAATCCGAGTCAAGCGTGAGGAAGTGGACGATTCTGGTCTATGCAACGACCTGGATGAAGGCCTCAGATCCAAA